>NC_073693.1:85480078-85801745 GCF_029784155.1 Uranotaenia lowii
ACCTTTTGTTTTGAAACTCAAATCTAGACATACAAAAACTCTACCTCGTCTTTAGAATGAGTTTTTATTAAGAAATGTAACCAAACAGATTCAGAAATGGGAACCAATCATTTAATCTTAAAAATTAATTCATCTTATACAACATCAACAAGTTGGAAGCCATGTATCATGACTCACTGTGATCATCAGAATTAGCAAAACAAAATCAAAAACCTAGTATCCTCTACTTTATTAATAAAAAAAAAGTGTTTTACAAAAAATCGTGCTGATATGAATTATTCTCCAAGAAATCAATTTCAGCCTCAATTTCATTTTGTGTTTTTTATTCTTTTCAATGCTCATAATCATCACGTTCAATAACGTTTTGATAAATTACACAAGGCCACAAAAGCTAATTTTGACAAACTCGAGTGCCCTGGATCAAAGTATGAAATTTTTCTATCAATTTTTAAATTTTGAAAAAGTAGCCTATTATTTTAATAACTGGAAGAATTTGATTACAGAAAAGGGTTTTATCTGTCACTTTGATCACTGGCACTCCTGAAATATAATTAAATATTTTCTTCTTATCATAAAATGAAATTCAATTATCAACTATCGAATAAATTCTTCTAAGTTCAAAATGGACCTAATCGAGAGTTCATATTTCAAATCGTGTTTTTTTTTTCAAATTCAAGATATTACATTTTTTAATCAATCCTTCAATTGAAAATAAAGAACAGAAATGTAAAATAAAATGAACAATAATAACAATCATTATAATTTATCTAACAATTAAAAATTTTTAACTGATCTGACATTTATTTGAAAATTTGGGGGTATTTTTCAATTTTGATGTTATATTTTATGTATTTTGTTTCATATGAATTCATAATGATTAATTTATGTCCGAAGCTTTGATTTCAAATTTGAAAAATGACTCCTTAGAACTTATCTACAAGCAAATTTATACTTCAGAATAAGGAACATCATTTTGAATAATATATCAATGACTAGCATTGATTTGAACCATTAATTCGGAGTTGTTATTCAAACTTTATTTATTTAATCAGTTAAATTTATTATATTTAGAGTTTGTGTGATAATCATAAGTACGAAAAGGGTTTAGCAATAAATTTCTTTATTTTTTGTGTATTTTTTTAATTGTTATTATTTTTGGCTAAATCTGAATTTCGAAAACCTCCCCCATGGACGGGTCCTTCGCACGGGCCTGCTTGTATACTTCTTCTTGTATTTGTTTACTTGTACTTGTGGTTGTGCTTGTACTTGTATTTGTACTTGTACTGGTAGTTGTTCTTGTACGTGTATACTTGTTCTTGCATTTGTACTGATAGTTGTACTTATTTACTTGTTCTTGTACTTGTTTACTTGATCTTGTATTTGAATACTTGATCTTGTTCTTGTATACTTGTTCTTGTACTTTTACTTGTACTTGTACTTGTACTTTTACTTGCACTTGTACTTTTACTTTTACTTGTACTTGTACTTGTACTTGTACTTGTACTTGTATACTAGTACTTGTTATAGTGCTAGTAATTGTTCTTGACTTTTGCTTGTTTATGTACTTGTTCTTCTTTTTAAACTTGTTCTTGTTCTAGTATACTTATTCTTGTACTTGTTCTTGTACTAGCATACTTGATCTTGTTCTTTTATACTTGTACATGTATACTTGTATACTTGATCTTGTACTTGTTTACTTGTTCTTGTTACTTTCACTTGTTTTACTTGTTCTTTTTCTTGTATACTTGTTTTTGTACTTGTACAGTTACTTTTACTTGTATACTTGTTCTTGTACTTTTACATGTACTTGTACTTGTATACTTGATCTTTTACATCTATACTTGTGCTTGTACTTGTACACGTACTTGTACTTTTTCTTGTACTTGTACTTGTACTTGTACTTGTACTTTTACACTTGTACCCTTGTACACTTGCACTTGGACTTGTACTTGTACTTGCACTTGTATTTGCACTTATACTTGGAGTTGTACTTGTATTTGTACTTGTATACTTGATCTTGTACTAGTATACTTGTTCTTGTACTTGTAAGTACTTGTACTTGTACGTGTACATATTCTTAGTAGATCGGAAAATTATTTCGTACTCCTATATCTCCGTGTACAATTCCTTGTAAAATGTCTCTTTCCACATTCGAATCAATCGAAACGGTCAACCCAAACTATTCAGAATCATCTCATTCTAGAAAAACTTTCGGCTCTTTGTTATCCGAAAAACGCGGGCGGATGTGGCGCAACAAAAGTGAATCGCAAACAGCGGTTTTCTTTACATTCACCAAAACCACAACCATCGTCGTCGTCGTCAACATCTACCCAAAGTGCATATCGCGTTTCTATCTCGTCGAAATCCAATCCAAAAACCCGCTGCATTCTTCACATTTGCATCCAGGGAAATGCCACAAACACAGAACGAACCATCGTCATGCATAAGACCGTTGGTTTTCCATTTCGGATGGAAAAAGGTGCACCGACATGCCGAAAGACGGCCGAAGGCTTTTACAAAACTATTCAATCATTTTGAAAAATTAATCAAGAATTCTATTTTCTTTCAATTTAAAAATGTTTTCCGATACGTGTGCGTCAAAACAGCTACCAGTCAGTGGTCGGTCATGTTTCTGGCTCTTTCTCTTGGTTGGAGGCGCAGCAGAACAATCGCAAACGAATACGAATACAAAAGACGGAAACGCATCTGACCACGCTGCGATTCGATACCGGGAGAGGGTGTTGTTGAGAATGCAGCTTCCAGTTCCACTTCCGGTTTTCACCGAGCCGCCGCCGAATCTCTTCCGGTGCGGCAGGAAAGCCGCGCGTGATGGTCGATGGAGCGGGTTTCGGAAAGACCGAGAAAAAGGATATTTATTTTCAACGCATTTCGCCTTTAGGCCATTGCAGCCTTTCTCCGGTC
The DNA here is from genome assembly GCF_029784155.1 of Uranotaenia lowii. Lineage (NCBI taxonomy): Eukaryota > Metazoa > Arthropoda > Insecta > Diptera > Culicidae > Uranotaenia > Uranotaenia lowii. The sequence goes on from NC_073693.1 coordinate 85,483,001, forward strand.
GGATCGGAACGGTCTTTCCGTCTATATGCATATGATGCAAGTATTGCGCTTTTTGTTCAAACACGAAGCCGGTCGCCCGGATGAGAAATATATTGGGAATGGGGGTCAATCCATTCCCGGTCATTCCACTGGCAAGCAGGGGGTTCTCGTGCGTCGTTATTCTTGTTGATGATTTTTTGTTTTGGTTTTCGTCAGTGAACTAACTAAAACAACGACGCCGTCCACGACGACGACGCTGAAGCTGACGACGACGACGACGACGACGATGGATACGTCCGGATCGATCTCACTCACCCAGTGCTCCAGTGAACGGCAGGGTGCTGCACTTTTTCGGTGCGTTTCGATGCAATAGCAAAGAACGTTCAAACTCTCTTATGTATACGTACGTACGTAGATGCTGTGCGCTGATGGATTCAGAAACGTCGAAAGTATGTTGATGCGTAGATACACGTAGGAATGGGTGGCCTCCCTGCCGTCCGGGCGCATATTTCGTATACCGGGAACGATTCGATGCGGGACCTCCTGGTTCTCGATTTCGGGAAAGGAATTTCCGCGGTTTTTCTTAACAACCGGATCGAAGCAAACGGCACCGTGCATGGCTACTGGCTGGCCGTTCGCATTTCGGAATCGAAAACAAAAGATTCCCGATGAAGAATATCCAGTTGCTATTTAGTTGTTTATCGGAATTTTCAGTTGCATTCGAATGAAGGATAGTACATGTAAGGTTCAGGAATTGGGTATTTGGACAACAACTCAGTTGATAGTTAAAAATAATTTTATAACTTTGATTATAATTTTACAGTTGATGTAACCATAAGCATGAAAGTCAATCATGAACGACTTACATTTGATTTTCCAAGCAAAAACCGGGGAATTTTATTCAATTAATAGATTCGAGAATTAAAAATTCATGTTTTAATGAAATTTTAGAAAAGAAACGAATCCATATAACATTTCAGTGAAACTTTAAGTTTTTTAATCGGAATTCTAACTCAAGTACTCTGCAATGCTACAAACTAGAGATGTACCGAATTTTCGGTCGGCCGAATATTCGGCGCCGAATACCGCCAAAAAACCGTTAAGCTGAATATTCGGCTCACCGAATAGTTGAGCTAGGTATTCGGCCGAATAGGCCGAATAGGCCAAATATTTATTTTTTTTTTTAAATATAAACAAGAACAGACTTGTCAAATTTTTTAACTGATGCTGCATAATTTATAAAATATCCAAAAGTAATGTTGAAAAAGCTTCAAAATCATCAAAAACTTATGGTTTCTGTAAAACATTTTAGATGTATCCTTGTATTATTCACTGTAGATAGCTTTATACATTGACTAGCTGACCCGGTGTGCTTTGCTACATCTTCCAAAAATTTTTGAAACTTGGGGTACCTAGATATTTAACTTTTTATTTATTTGCAAAAAAAATCAATTTCAATTTCAAAATCATTAAAATGTTTTTTCAAAATGAATTTGCAACTTTTTTAATTTTGAAATCCTAATTATTTTTTTTAATCCATGTTTTAATCCTTTTTATGACTTTGAATTTCTTTGCTTCATAAGTTTATAACTTATGCCAAAATATTTTTTATATAAATATGCAACTATCTCAAACTATCAAATAAACATTTTAGTAACAAAATAACATCATGGGACATTTATTTCACCTATTCGTTCTCGAATTATCATACAAATTACCCTCATTCCTATATCCCTAATTGCAGGAAGGTGGGTCTCATAACATCAGAAAAACACTTCTTGTATACAAATACGATCCCAGGTCATATATGGCTCCATTCTCGATAAGTTCTCCAGTTATTCCCCCCAGTGACCCTCTCCCCACTGTATATCTCCCCTCTGGCAAGAGAAGGGGTTCTCAAACCATCGAAGAAACATTGCTCGTACACAAATTTGCTCCCATGATAATTTAATTCTATTTTCTCGATAAGTTATCGAAATATTAAACAAATTGTATCAATACCCTTTTTTCCCTCTATATCGTTCCACTGATTTGTGGTAGTGATGCTAAACTACCGGAAAAAATATATCTTGTGCTCGAATACCCTCTCATGCCAAATTTGGTTTCTTTTGATTTATTAGTTGTTGAGTTATGCTATAAAATTTGTATCGGAGCCGCTCCTCCTACTTATCCCCTACCTGGAAGACGGGGATCAAGATTGAACATTCCGTGTATTCAAATACTCTCCTATGCCAAATTCGTCCCCAGTTGCTAAATTGAATGATTGTTCCCATGTCATACTTGGTTTCATTTGTTATATAAGTTTTTGGTTTATGCAAAATAATCATACATATATGATTTTCCGTCTTCCCTAACTGTATTCTCAATTGAAGGAGAAAGAAGTCTCAAATAAGCTAATAACCATTTTTCGTATCCAAATGCTTTTTCATGCCAAAGTTGTTTTCATTTGCTGGATTAGTTCTCGAGTAATGCGAAAAATTGTGAAGGAGCCCTCCTCTCTCCTTCATATCACCCCACATGCTTAGTAAGTTCCCGAGGGATTTAAAAATTATATGGGAGGACCCTCTTTCCTTAAGAATTTCCGACTTGAAGGACGAAGGGTTCTCAAAATATCATAAAAACATTTATCGTAATCAAATACCTTCCCACGCCAAATTGGGTGCCATTTGCTTGATTATTTATCCAGTTATGCTGAAAATTGCAATTGTAGCACCCTCCCCACTTTCTATATCCTCACTGGAAGGAGGGAGGGGTACCAAATATTCATAGAACTATATATCGTATCCATATACCCTTCTTAGGCAAATTTGGTTTCATTTGCTCGAATAGTTATCAAGCTACGCAATAAAAAAGTAGTTAAAAGCCCCCCCCTTCTTCCTGTATCTCCAATGGAAGAAGGGAGGGGTTTGAAATAATCATAGAGCCATTTTTCGTATTCCACTACCCTCCCATGCCAAATTTTGTTCCATTAGCTTGATAAGCTCTCTAGTTATGTAAAAAATTGTAAGGTAGGCCCCCTCCCTCCTTTCTATCTCCCAACTGAAAGGAGGGAGGTGTACCAAATATTCTTAGAAATATTCCTCGTACCCCATTACCCACCCATGCTAAATTTGTTACCATTTGCTTGATTGGTTCTCGAGTTATGAACAAAATTGTCTTTTGTTTGGGAGGCCCCTCCCCTCCTTCATGAAAGAGGGAGGGGTCTCAAACCATAATAGGAACCTTCCCCGGCCTCCAATACCCCCACCTGCTAAGTTTCACGCAAATCGGTTCAGTAGTTTCCGAGTCTATAAGGAACAGACAGACAGACAGACAGACAGACAGACAGACAAACAGAAATTCATTTTTATATATATAGATTATCGTTTATTCTAAATTTTCTTGATATATTCAGGCTTGCTCATGAACCAACTAAAGAATTCGGGAGAAGTTAAATCTGAACGGGATTGCCACATTTTTTGTTAAACTTTCTTGGTTTTACCCGGGTTTATTCAGATTTTTTGCCAAATTTAGTTAAAAAATCAAATGTCTCTTTGAAAATTTTCAAATTTGTGTCACATAACGTTTTTTTCAAATAAATTTGTTCGTAAGACACGATTTGAACAGTGTTGTTGTGATTTGATGAAAATTTTAAATTTCAAATAATTTTATTTCTTTTTCCTCTTGTATGTTTGAGAATAGAATAGTGCCTAGTTTCTGTTTAGATTTTCCCTTTTTTTAACAAGTTTTTCAAAAAATCGGTCAGACCCGGCTGTGTCCTAGAAAGTATTGTATGCTGAAGGTTCTTTTTGGCAACTATTATGATGACATCTAGCAAAAATTCTTTCTTTTTGGCAACTATTATGATGACATCTAGCAAAAATTAGACATTCATCTAATTCGATACAAAAAAAAGCAATTTCAAATTGCTTGGCACCTGCTTTGTCCCAGATTCCACTGAAACTCAATCTCTTTTGTAATAAACGTCCTAGAAACGATGTCCTTCCAGCTAATGGTGATATTTTGAAAATCAAAGAGACCTCTACTTTAAAAATATATGATACATCTGGTTAAGAATAATCGACCTAAAACATGAGGGGCATAGAGATGGCAGAAATCGAAGATTTCTATAAGAAAAAGAAGTATTTCTATTGAAAACTCATCAGAAAATTCGACCGAATATTCGGTCGAATATTCGTTTGGCCGAATAGTTGGAAAGGTCAATATTCGGTATTCGGCCGTTCGCCGAATACCACTATTCGGTACATCTCTACTACAAACAATGTACACTGCCGGCCAAAAGTTTGGGATCACCCACTAAAAACATGCAAATTTTGATCGTTCATATCTCAGCCGTCTTAGGACATATTGAAAATCTTCTGATCTCATTTGAAAGATAATGAGCAATAGCTATCTCGGAGGTATTTTGCCCAAATATAATGTTTTAGTTTTGAACTTAAAACTTAACCTAAAGTTATAACATTTTCAAAAAGTCGCACTCAATATTCAAAGCCGATCATCTCGGGATAGGGTGGACCAAATCTCAAAATTTGAGTGGCATTAGAATTCCTGTTCTTTACTTCTCAAAACACAATCAAAAAAATTTGAGAAAAAAATTCTAGAATGTATTTTTAATTAATAAAATAGACACTCGAGTTATCGTCCAAAAGTTTGGGATCACCTCTTTGTATGGTGAGTTTGGGATCATTCTTATAAAAACATGCAAATTTGTTTTATTCATATCTTTCCCATCGAACATCGTATTGCAGAGCTGAAGGGTTCATTTGGAAGCTTAGGAATTGTTGTTTTTTAATAAATTCATTCAAAAATTATATTTTGAGGTGAGAACTATAATAAAAATCTGAGAATTTTCAAAAAAACTATTAATTTCAGGTGATTTTTTTATGGTTATCACTTCAAAATATAATTTTTGAATGAATTTATTAAAAAACAACAATTCCTAAGCTTCCAAATGAACCCTTCAGCTCTGCAATACGATGTTAGATGAGAAAGATATGAATAAAACAAATTTGCATGTTTTTATAAGAATGATCCCAAACTCACCATACAAAGAGGTGATCCCAAACTTTTGGACGATAACTCGAGTGTCTATTTTATTAATTAAAAATACATTCTTGAATTTTTTCTCAATTTTTTTTGATTGTGTTTTGAGAAGTAAAGAACAGGAATTCTAATGCCACTCAAATTTTGAGATTTGGTTCACCCTATCCCGAGATGATCGGCTTTGAATATTGAGTGCGATTGTTTGAAAATGTTATAACTTTAGGTTAAGTTTTAAGTTCAAAACTAAAACATTATATTTGGGCAAAATACCTCCGAGATAGCTTTTGCTTATTATCTTTCAAATGAGATCAGAAGATTTTCAATATGTCCTAAGACGGCTGAAATATGAACGATCAAAATTTGCATGTTTTTTAGTGGGTGATCCCAAACTTTTGGCCGGCAGTGTATAATACACATGTACAATGGAAAATACTTACTTGACGTTCTCCTTAAGCTTACGCGTGGTTTAGACATAGACATTATGTTTGGGCTTAAATTGATGAATGGCTAGAGTCGGCAGTGGAGTAGAGTAGAAGTAGAAACTTGAAAAAAAACAAAAGGACCACGTGAACGTATTAAAAATTTGAATTTATTAAGCACTAATAAATCTGTAGTTTTCAGACGTGCGGGCTAAGATGGCCTCTATTTTGGTGTTCGGATGGACGTTTATTTAACCATAGAAAACAGCCCAAGTAACAATTTTAGCTTTATTATGGTCAGCTAAATTTCGTTTGATAACATCACTTGAACTCTAATAAAGCCAAAATCAGGCTATTTGGCCCTATCCTAGAAAAGTCATCATAACCAATCATTGTTGGTCATCAATGTTGGTCATCAATGTTGGTCACCAAAGCTTTTAAAAAGCTATTATTAAACATGTTAGCAATTTTTGTTTTTTTTTTCGATTCTGTGAGCTCTCGGAGTTTATTTTTTTATTTTTTTTCAGCAACCAAAATGGTTGATGAATGATAATTGCATTATTGAGATATGATCTGGTAAAATTAATATCCAAAACACCAATGTTTTAATCATATTATTAGCATTTTTTCTACTGCCAGTCAAGATTTTAAGTAAACTGTGTATGAAATAGTATCTCAAAATAAATACGCCTCGTCAAATCTGATGGTCAGTCATGATGGAATTGATGAAAAATAGTCCTGAAAAAAATATTTTCAAATGCTTACATTGTGGATCCATCAACATGGCGACATTTTGTGCCCTTCGATTTTGCAACCAACATGGCGTTAGTCAATTCAATGCTGAATAGCTTTTCTATGGTCAGAAAAATGGCTAATTAGTTTTATTATGGTTTAATGATGACCCCAAAAAAAGCTACGATTTGGCGTTTCTCTCGTAAGCCAACCAATTACACGCTTAGGATGATTTCCTCATTTCTGAGTTGTTAATCATTAGAACAGTAAATGAGGATAGACTTTTTGAATGAAAAGGTATTGGTTGTGAATGACCCGTGGAATAAATCACGAGTTGAAATCATATTTCGTTGTCTGACGCCATCTTAAAATCCAAGATGGCGGCTTCCGCTGAACTTTAGAATGTGTAAATGACTTAAAATCGCATGAAACCCCAACAATATTGGTATTGGGTGAAAGGGCTTAACGAGTAGAAGTCGAATTTCACTATCAGACGCCATCTTGAAATCCAAGATAGCGGCATCCGCTCAACTTTTAATGCTGTAAATGGCAAAAAGTCGCATTAAACCACCACTATACGGGTATTGGGTGAAAGGGCTAAACTAGAAGTCAATTTTTTTCTTTCCGACGCCATTTTGAAATTCAAGATGGCGACTTCCACTGAACTTTAAAATGCTGTTAATCACTGAAACTCGCATAAAACCCCCACAATATGGGTATAAATTGAATGAGATCAACGAATAGAATACAATTCTTTCAATTAATACCCATTTTGTAAGGGTTTGAGGCGATTTTCAGTCATTTACAGTGTTTTCAAGTTGAGCGATAGCCGCCATATTGAAAGTTAAAATGGCGACGGACAGCGAAATTAGACTTCTACTAGTTTATTACTCTCACCTAATAACAATATTTAGAAGGTTTCATGATATTTTCAGTAATTTACAGCTTTGAAAATAAAAGCGGAAGACGCCATCTTGTATTAATGATGGCGGCAAGCAACAAACATTCCTCTTCCAGTAATTTGAAGTTTTCATAGATTTTTATAATTTTTTATTATTTTAACTCAAAATCAACACACAGAACTTATCAAAAATGTGTAAAAATGGGAATTCCAATTCGAATATGTGCTATCTAATCTGAGCGTGTCCTGTTTCGACATCTTGATCGAGAACTGTCACTAAGTTTTATGGCGGTTTAATAATTAGGCACTGAGTGCTATTATAGAACATGCAAAAGAAAGCTTGGAGCAAACTTCTAAGTGTTTAATGAAAGATTTATGAGCGTTTCCAAAACTATCTGAAAACAGATGGTCGGTTCAAGAATATAAGCATTTTGCATGACCATAATTAAACCGTCATAAAACGGGCCTTAATTAAACCAGAATAAAACAACTAAATGCTAGTTAGCTTGATCTGTGTTACTTGGAAGCTTTAATATGTGAGTAACATCAATGTTTCGTAACATAATTTACAGTTAAAATTACCTCTAAAGGACTCTACAGTGGGATCAGCATTCTTTGGTCAGTTGAAAGTTCAAAATGAACTGTAAGGCTGCCTCATATCGATTTATTTTTTGTCGGTCCACTATTTAAGGATGCCCTGAAGTGATATGAAGCCCAAAAAGTCACTTTTGTATCCAGGAACACGAATTCTTTCAATGCAGCGGAACTTAGATCGATTGAAAAATACTATGTTTTTGGGTATAATTGAGCCAAATGTCGATTGTACGAATGTAGTTTTGAACTAAAATCAAGTAAAAATACTTAGAGATCACAAAAAGTTTACAGTTTACTATCTGAAGGTTTGAAAAAGATCTGTTAACTAGATGGTTTTTTCACAGCTTTTTTACTGCAATTTGATGTGAGACACCCTTTATTCTATATATTTGTGATTTTCACCAGGTTTTCGTTTCTAAACAGACTCTGATTAAATTTTTAATTCAAGTTTTCAATAAAGAATCGAAGCTATGAAACTGCGATCTGCTTCAATTTGAATCCTTATTGAAATTCTATCATTGATATCTCAATATTGACTATAAATAGGTACTTAAATTCGAATTGAATTTGTAAACGAATTTTGAATTTTAGTCCCAAGTCTGAATTCTGCATTCTGAAATTAAATTCAAAACCTGAATCGAAATTACAGATAAGAATTCCTATGAATTTGAAACCAAAAAGAAAATTTGAATGAAATTGTGAATGATGAATTTGTTTCAGATTTTTCAATTCTGGACTGATGGGTATAAATTTCAAATCCAAATTTTTAAATAGTTTGAATTTCAAATATTCTCTTTTCACGTTCAGAAATTAAGTGTTTCAAATATGGAAAAATTATCTTATTTTAGTACGAAACGCTGAACCAAGATTCGAAACAGGTTTCTATACCAATGATGATCCAAACTGAAAATCAAGATCAATGAACTGGATTCTTACTAGATATTTTTCCTTTATTATCCGGATTGGGCAAATCCGGGCTATTTTATTCTTAAACCATGCAAAATCCGAGCATACTGGTTTTTCTTTAAATCCGGTCAATATCCAGGTGAATTTTGAAATTATTCCATTAAAATCAAGAAGCATAACACCTCTAAAACTGTTTTTGTTTTATCGAAACACATCAATTAACTTTTTTTTTCTTTTTTAATATGTTTTTATTTTTTTTTTTGCTGATTCAGAAACTATTGAAAGCTGTCAAAAGATTCGTTCATGTTGATTTTGACATAGTTTGTTTAAAGAAAATATTTTGTGGGCAAGATTAATAATTGTGAGGCTAATATCCAGGCTCAATTTCAATATTTATTTGACTCTGTAATTGAGTGTAAAAGTCTGGTCGAAATCTGGAAAATCTGTCAAGCATAGTCTAACCCTATTGGAATTAAATATCTGGAACTCGTTGATTAACTGGTTAATTGCCACAATTTTTTTTTGCTCTAAATTTTTTTCGCTGCCAATGAAATCCTGACATGAACATAAGGTCCAAATTGTGTTTTTCAGAAAAAAAAAATTTTCATTAAAAAATAAAGACAAACTTATTGTAAAATATTACAAAATATTAAAATAGTTCACTCACAATTTTTTTGCAAATATCAATAAACCATACAATAAAATTCGGTGAAGTTATTTAAAAATACAAACAATAGATGAAAATCGAACAGAAAAGCTTTTAAGAAGAATTTTTTCAATAAAAAATTCTTACGATTTCGATAATTAAATTCATAGAATTCAATTGACAACTAAAGAAAAAACCACTGTATGCCTTTGTTAATTTGGTAGATTTTGAATTTTCCTGAAATTTCATAAATTTCCTGAATCTTTACATAGATTTTGTCTATCACCTCTAGTTTTGGTGATATAATGAGTTCATAAGTTTAAAAATTAATCAGTATTGAGTGAAATCAATGATTGATAACTGATGAACTAACAAATCTACATGAATAAAAAAAACTGACTTCGAATTTGTTTACTTCATTTGATTGAGAAGGATAAATATTTTAATCGTGATGATGATGAATAATCTATAAAAATTAATTAAACAGTTTTTTTTTAAATAGGACAAACATCATAACAATACATAACAATTAATAATTAGCGTAAAAATTGTAATGACATTATTTATAATCAAAGTGATTAGTAATAAAATTAAAGTTTTTTTTGGGATCATTCTGATGATTATCGTAAGTATTAAACGCCTATCACTTTTCTACCAATTTGTAGACGCGTAAAATAAGTAGTCGTAAAAAAGTTATTCTTCCTAATAAAAACCCATTCTTAATACAAATGAAATTTACAAATAAATATTAGTATCGATTTGGGACGTCTTAAAATTGAATGTCTTAGGCCTTGAGTGCTTTAAGATCAAATTCCGCCGGAGGTGAGCAAATTTTCTGACATGTTCGGTAAATTCATTTCTTGGACTGTAAATTCTACTTGGAAAAAATCTCCATGAGGGGAGGGGGTAAAACTCTTAAACCACCTCCACTTTCTCGTTTTCTAAGATGTTGGTGTTTTTGAAATCAAAAGCATAACCTGGGACTAAAAAACTATCAACAAGTGATCAATTTTTTGAAAAACTGTCGTAGAATTTTGCACCTGGGATGAAATTTTGAGGTTTTGGAGTCGAGATTGTTACTTTTGATTCATTACGGTTTTTAATCAAAATTTGATAAAGTGTTTCAAATTTTAAGTTTAGTTAAAAATATTTGGCATCGCCGAAAAAAAGCGGAACAGTTTAGAAACTCTAAAAAAAACTTAATTTCTATGATCATTCCTATACATATGTATATGTTTCTTCAGCTAAAATAGTTTATCGAAAGTTATAAAATATAGATAACTGAAATTTGTTTAAGAAATTGAATTCTCAACAAAATTTTCATCTTTGTATACTGCGAAAACTTAAATAAAAAAAAGTTTTTATATTTTTAATCAGCCGTTTTTGAAATCTACCAAGTTTATTTAATTTAAGTCGTCCATTCACTCATTGTTTGATTGGAAATAGTTTTTTTTAAGTCCTGTTCTAGTTTATCCGGAATTCGTTTTTTTAAGCTTTACATTCAAGGGATTCTGCTAGGACTTCGGAGAAACATCTGGAGCCATCATCATTTGGAAGGAACTTAAATAATATTTTCTTCAATCGAAAAATACTAACATCGCTAGGACGTGCTCAAAGAACGCTTAACTGAACCGGATTGTTATGGTGATGCTAAGATAACCTTGCCAGATTGCCCGGTTTTACCCGGATATTTGACATAAAATTTAGAAAAAGTTCGGTCCGGCCCGTTTGCCCGGATTTCGTAGAATAAAGTTTGGATTTTGTACTGACTTATTCGCTTTATTTCCACAATTAGAAAACTTTTATGTGAGTGGAAAAATTTTTTTAGCATCCCCAAACGTTTTTTTTGTCAAATTTAATATAAATAATCATGAACAATTTTAACCCTCCAAAACTGTTTGCAAAATATCTGTTTCGGGAAAATTTGACCTGTACTTTCTTGGCGTTCTCCAGGTCGCAAATGTTAACCTTTTTTGGTGATATTAGATTCATTGTGTAGTTAATTTACTCTAGTTTCCAATATTTCAAAATTAAGTTAATATGTTTTACCGAGTTTTCTGTAGTTGGATCCGAAAAAAAGTCACGAAAAACAATTTTATTTTTAAATTATTTATAACTTATGACAGCTTTGCTGTATTCGAGTGTTTCTTTAATCTTTGGAAATGTCAAGAATAAATCAATATGACGATGTATAAGTTTTTTGGGGTTCGATATAAATTTGGACCGCCGTCCCGGATTTTCCGGTAGAAAAAATCTTACTCAGAAAAAAAATACACCAATTAAGGTTTTGCATCGCTTTATCTCATTTCTCAATAAACAATAAACATAATTTTAGTATTTTCTCTTTAATTTGATTTTGATATGATTTGAATTTCGTTTATTTGAAAGGGTGCCATGCGCTATTCGGATTAAGCACCCTTTCTCTTTAATTTGATAATCATTTTCATAGAACATACTTCGGCTCTATAAAATCTAAGTTCTTCAGTATATTGGAATGAAGAAAAAGATGATCTGAATGTGCGTTTCGAGTCATATCTTTTTTTATTTTTCATTTTATCATTCCGTGGTTTTGGCCAAACTTGCTCAAATTTTGTCCGGATTTTGGGTTGAAAATTCTGAAATCTGATGCCAGAATTTTTCCAGGTTTTAAGATAAAATTACCCGGATTTGTCCGGTCCGAATATGTCTGGTAAATATTCTGGCAACTTTAAATGCTTAGAACTAATCGAGTTATTTACTCTTCCAGTGTAAGTCAGTGAAACTTCATAAAAGTGTTACCAATTTATTTTTTACAGCCTTATCGGTCAATGTCATGATCTTTAAGAAGGAATATTTCAACTTTTCAAAATCATAAATGTATAAAAAAAGATTAGAAAAAATGATAGCAGTTTAATATGATCGAGGAGAGATGTTTTAAGAAGCGTTTTAATCAAGCACGAACCAACTATTTTGAAATGGTAATCACAAGAGGGTTGAATCTACAACAAAACTTTTCTCAGAAAAAAGCGGGACGGCGGGACATTCTCTAGAAAAACGGGACATGTCCCGCTTTTGCGGGACGGATGGGAATCCTAGTTTAACCCCAAGTAATATTCTATAGTGTTCCTTTTCCCAACCGTCAAATTCACGGGTTCCCGTATAGATAGGTAAAGCTAAAAAGTCGGTAAACCTAGTGTTAAACCTTCTGACACGCTATTCTGAAATGGAGTTTTTAACGTTGTAATTTTTCAATTTCCATACAAGAGATAAACATATTTTTAAGTGACTTTTAGCTGTTTTGTATGGTTTAATAGGCGTCTGCATTAAGGTACCCATTATGCCACTATCATCCACGAATTTTCCCGCTGTGAAATCTGGGTTCAATTTTATCGTTATTGGCCTCAGTCTTCGAAAAGGTAACGTGTCCAGTATAATAATTTAGTAAAAACTGTCGGGCGTTAATAATATACTTATTTTACAGAAAGAAATTTATTATAAAAAGTCAAGAGCAATTACGATGTATTAGTTTTCGTTCATATTTGTGCCATATAAAACAATTCTTTTAAAAATTTACAGGCTGACAGCATCCAACATTAGGAGAACGCGAATAGTGCTTTTCTTAATTACAAACCATAAAATGTTCTATGGTACTTTTCTTCACTTTCTACGTTATACAATAGGCCTAATTTGCTTTTTTATTTTTCTCGATTCCAGACCTCCCTGAACGCCACCCAAGAATGGGCAAACGCCAACACCACCAACAACACCATGTCCACCCCCGCTTCAACGGCAACTCCTACGTCGACGATTGCTCCCCCTACGATCTCCCAAGTTGTTGAATCACGCAGCAGCAACACCACGCCAGGAAATAGCAAGCAACAGAAAGCCCCCAACTGGAACTGGATCCAGCTGCAGGAAGCCATCACAGCCGTCGTTACGCAAAAACTACGTTTCACCCAGGCCTCGGCCCAGTACAACATTCCCAAGGGCACCCTGTATGACAACATCCTCGGTAAATCGCAACGGATGGCGGTACTCAACGAGCTGCCACTGACACCGGCAGAGGAAGCGGAAGTGCTAGATTTTTGCTGCAACACAAGCACCTCGTCAGTCAACAAACGCACCAAGAAATCGCTCGAAAGTATTCTGGACTTCTTGAAGCGGCTCGAGACCTTCCGAGGCCGGGAGGAGCAGTTCAAGTTTGGCGGCAAGGGAGGGTTCCGGTGGTGGTGGGCCTTCTGCCGGAAACATTCGGTCGTATCGCTCTACTACGAGGGCATCAATCTGGACGAGGAGGACGCCCGCCCGGCCAAGAGGGGACGCAAAAGCTCGGATCAGAAGCAGCACGGCACAAAGCTGTAATTGACTTCGGATCATATTTATGAACCATAATTGTGCCTTTTCGCACTTGCAATTCGCTTGTGATTGATACATTCTCGTTAGAGGTAAAAATGCTCATTTAAGTTGTCAGTAAGATATTAATTGATCCAATTGGATAATCGTTTCTTCCGATTGTGGGAAGAGTGAACAAATCCTGTTACAGCCCAGTGAAGTTATGTGGCCGGAAAGCGCCCCGCTTTTCGGCTTTCAATCAAAACTTAACTAAAATTGAGCTGATCGTCTTTTGATTATACTAATACACTTCCTCCCTGTTGCCTCACCATTTGAAATCACGCCCAAAATCCACTGCAAGCCACCGTCAAAGGCCAGCCCGAAAACCGGAAGCTCAATTTATCCGCATTATTAATGCAAGGTGATGGACGGTAATCGACATTTTATTTCATATTGATTGTCACATTGCGACTGAAATCCCAAGCATCGTTTTAATTGCTAATGTGCTTTGCTCGCCGCTTGCCAGGCAGCTTCTGGTTTGCCGCATTTCCGGTGCGAGATCCGGGAATTAGTTTGTGTGTGTGTGTTTAAGTGTATGTGTGTCTCATTCGTGTTTCGAGCCGAATAGGCGGAGGTCGCGGGATTCGTCGCTGGTTTTTGGGCAATACACAATCCACGTGAGTGACTGAGATGGTTGAACTTTGTGCATGTTCAATTGCACTTTCAATATCGGTACATTTGAGAGAGTGTAGGCAGGTGCGTTCGGAGGTGCTAAATGCATTTTTTTAAAAAAATAGTATATGTTTTAATTCAGGGGAAACTGGTTATTATCTTTCATCAATCTTTTTTCCAACTAAAAACTCGAAATTTAGGTCATATTTTGATTTGAGAAAGCTAATTTGTCCATAAAAATATCTTATTTAAGAACTTAAAATTGATCTTGGTGTTGGTAAGAATTTGATAATTTGTTTTGAGTAGTCTTGTAGTCTGACAATCATATTCATTTTAATTGATCATTTTAGAAGCTACTTTGTTTTTGTGAAGGTTACGAAATTTTAATGATTGTTAGCTCGCGTATGAAATTTTAGATTGAGACAAAGAGTTCCAAAAATAGATTAAATAGTGTTTTCAAACAGAATAGTATTTGTCGTTAACTTTATCTAATTTGTTGTTTTTTTTTTGCTTAATCTGCTGTCTATGAATTGGTGATTTTTTAAACACAAATGTAGAAATTTGAAAAGCCGTTGCTTCAAGTTTTTAAGCTTTTGAATGTGAGAAGAAACAGTGTTCTAAATAGAACAGTTTTTTAACTTTTTGGCCACCACTTTTCCTATGTGACATTGAACACTTTCTATTACATACTGACAGTTTTCACTCGTTCGGGAAAATCTGGAAATGCGGGAAAAAGTCGAGACTTAAAATCCAACGAAAAAATAAGAAGTTGGAAATTTCTACAAGAAAACGGTAATTTTTGCCTTGGAATGCTCCAGAACATTTTCTACTCAAATCGTGTTCTTAAAATATTAAATCTGACACTTCGAGCAACTAAAAAAGGATCAAATTCCAGTGATTGGTAAGAAATAGCTGGTAGAGTAATAAATTTGTCCGTTTGGAGTTCTTATGCGATCTTTAACTCCCGCTTAGCTTATGTCTTCATTTTTGTTCATGAAAAGGAATGGCTCACCGGAAATTCCCGATAATCAACAATTTAGTTATTAAGAATATACGTAGATACATTATGTTTCAAATTTTAAATGATCAGTTTCCTTAGTTTTGAAAATTTTATTTTGTATTCAATTCATTAAATGGTATATTTGAAGTTGAAACAAGTTACACATTAAACCATGGATCATCCAAAACCTGAACGCACTGGTATAATACATAGCGCTCCTAGTTGTCGGATCTGGAATGTTCTGACAGTACTTTGTTCGGAAATGTGTTTCCTCTGTCAGTGCTGAAAATTTCATAACGATTCGTTTTGTTCCAATAAAGTTACACGTAATGGAAGCCGCGAGGCGAAAATTAATTTTGGACTCCCACGTCAAAAACCCGACGTGGTCTGGTTCAAAAATCGAGAAATCTGATTCTGGGCGGCTTCCTGGCCAAAAATTTTACAAAGACACTGGTCGGGGTGAAATCTACGCCAAGTTCAAATTCGTTTTTGCCGATAAGTTAAAAAGAAAGTGTTTGATCTGGCAAGGCATTTGCAGCTGCGGACGAAAAACCTCGGTTTTTGAGAAAAAAAAAACAAGACTATGGACTCCGAAATGTACAAGGGGGAGTGCCTTAAAAAAAGTTTTTTTTTTTTCGTACATAAGATCTCACAAAGGACCAGTAAAGTTTTCGCCAGATTTGGCAAGCTGCCACTACAGCTAAGAGGTATGTACAGTGGTATCTGGCCAACGGGAGGATTTTGTCGAAAAGGACATCAACCCACCCAACTGCCCTCAATTCCGCCCTGGTGAAAAATTTTGGGCAATTGTCAAGCAGAAGATGAAGAAGAATGGTAGGACGACTCGGGATGCAACAGAGATGAAGAGATTGTGGAACAATATGGCCGCTGAGGTCAGTGAATAGGATGTCCAAACTATTATGAGTGATTCTCCAAGGAATATTTAAAGAAGGTAGTGTCAAGGCAGCCCTGCTCTAGTATTGGTACAGGCTGAGACGTCACAATCACGAAAAATCTGGTCATTTACTAGGAAACTTTTCTTTTTCGATGATAATTAGAAGAATCTGCTGGAAATTTTCCACTTTGAAAATATGCTATTGTAGAAGGATTCTTGCTCTTCAGGATGGGCACAAAAAAATTGCATTTTCAAATAATTTTTTTATTAAATAGACCATCGAAGTTCGAAAAAATGGTGGATTTTCACCACTGAAATTTGCAAAACTTTAAAATTCGTTCAAAGTCTTCCATGAAAATGTTCAAGTGAGTGCAGTTTAAGCTCCTCATTACAATAAAGTGATCAAAACACATTTTTTTATACAAATCCACAATCTTTTATTGGTATTTAAGTAAACTAAGTTAACAATCAGGAATTAATGCTGATTGTTCTACATAAGAATTGTATATGGTAAACAAGTTGGTTAAAATCATGACAATCAGTTGAACATTCAATATCTACCAGCTAGAACTTATTGAAGTTAATATTTTTTTTCATTTTTGCACGTTTTAGCTTCAAGGCGACATTGCATTCATTGATAAATTAAAAAAAAAAAACATAATGCAATCTTCAAAGGACCAAAAAACCCCATTACATAAAGAAATAGAGGCCCTACAACAAAATCGAAATGAAATTGACATTCGATTTCGTTCTAAAACGTGTTTTTCTTTGAAATTCCTAGCATTCTCACATAAATTTTCGATACAATCGTTTTTGTGACGTCACAAAAAAAAAAATCCAATATGGCTCTCGGCACTACCTTATTTAAATATTCCTTGGTGATTCTCGACAAAAAGTTCTTATTTAAATTTTCCTTGGTGTTTCTCAACAAAAAGTTCGAAATTTCATCAAAACAACATCGGATTTTTTTTTATTATTTTTCCTTTGAAGTGCAATAAAAACCCTACATTTTGATTACAAAACATTTTTATTTCGTTCACATAGCTCCGAGATAGACCCCTTTTAATGCGTCCAGATTTTGCGTGATCCATGCTTTAATTGAAATAACATTAAAAATACGAACTGAGGTTACGATTTGTATACTTCATATGAAGTCGAGTCAGAGATTCGGTGTTCACTTTAGAAAAAATTCAATCAAATTAAGCTCGTATGCATTCATTTTATCACCAAAATGAGGGCAAAACGAATTTTTGACTATGACACCTTTCACTTTTTTTTCTTTCTTGGTGGACTTCAAGGCCCGATGACATAGATTCTTTAAAAAAAATCTGTTGAAGATTTCTTAAATCGTTTAATCTTTGAACAGTTCAAAGTAGTTTCAAATAAATGAGTTAACTTTCTATAAATGCATAACATAGTTACGTTGAGTTTTAATTGCTTATCATCGAAGACAAATTTGTTTTAGCATTTAACATTACGAACCTTAAGTGTACTTTTTTAAAAGTAGGTATTTGTTCTCTAGTATACAATAAAAAAATTTGATACATTTTCTAGTGAAACATTTAAGAGAAAGCACTGAATTTTTAGTTAGTAGATATCATTGTGCTTATATGGATAAAATCGACGGAGTTGCATCACTTAAATTCTGACACTAAATCTCATGATGTAGGGGCGAGGCGGGCTTTATGCGCATATTAAGGAAAGCACTCATTATCTCCCATACTCCAATTGATAGGAGTCTAAAAACTATATGCACATGAGCAGACATCTGTTTTATATACTTTAGGGGTATTTTTCTGTTAAAATCTCTTACAGTTTTTGTGAAAAAAAATTTATAATAAAAGAAGTCAAAATAATTCATTTAGACTTGCAATATTTTGATATGATAAATGGTAGAAACGGATTGTAAGTATACATCAAGGCTGAAATTTTGGTGAAATTTCAAACATAACTAGTTTTTTTTGCATGAAACATAGTTTGCTATGCAAAATGGCCATATTTCATGATAATATTTTGTTCGAATCGTACTTTTATCGGATCAGTATGAAGTTTATTATCCTTCATTGAACCAATGAATCATATTTTGCTTAGCTATTCTAATTTCAGGGATTCAACGAGAAAAGATATAATCTGTTCAAAGGATTTAAAAAGTTTTTATTACAGGTATTTTTGACATTACTAGAGAAAGTCTTTAAGTTATTATCTCATTTAACAAATTTGTTGAAGACTGCAAACCAATTCAACTTTTTATTTAAAAATATCTATCATTCAATTTTGTTTTCATTTTTTTTTGTTAAATTCGTCCAAATTCACGTATTTCATAGAATAAAAAAAGCAAAAAAAACTGCTTTAATTTTTTTTTCCTCAGAAGTCGGATTGTGGTTTTGTAAAAGTTGATCAGTAATTAAAATCTTTATTTTTTTTTTTACTTACTTACTGTTTTTTTTCCAGAAAAGTGTCGGAGTTTTTTAAATAATTTTTACCTATTTCCAATTTTTTTTTCAAATATGAAAAATAAGTTGAAAAAAAACCATTTTATGTTTGGTATCAGGACATCCAAATTAATCAAAATAAGCTTTTTTATTCTGCACATCGGAAAACGTGAATTTTGTTTGCTTTGTGTAATTTATCAAAACCCATTTGAATGTAGAGTTGAGCATTTAGAGGAACAAGGAAGAAAACATAAAATTGAGGCTGAAGTGGTATAAATTTGTATAAATTTGCTTAATATTTGTATAAAATTTGCAATTACATAAAAGATTTTTTTTAAATAATTTAATGAGTGATTAGTAGGAAAAAATCTCCTAGGGTTTTAAATCCTAAACCCCACCCTCTCTATTCTTTCGCACGGCCTTGGGTGTAAGAATAAGTGGAAGTTTCATGTCAAAAAGAAATCTGTAACGCTAAAAATTTCGAGTAATTTTTCGTCACAGTTCACAGAATTTAGACATATTTTACAGATTTTTTATATTTTATACACATAGGTATTGGAAAATGTATCATTATTTTCGCTACTATTTATTACTCTGGTTCTAATTCATATTAATGATTTTTCAACTTAAATGTAGTTCACCCTATTTTAAGGTTGCCAGATTGCCTGGTTCCATCCATCTATATATATAAAAAGCAATTTCTGTATGTTTGTTTGTTTGTTTGTTTGTCCTCTATAGACTCAGCCGTCTTAAGAGCTAGAGAAATGTAATTTGGCATGGATGCTCATTAGGACCAGGAAGGATGAAAAATAATTTCAGATTTTTGGATGACCCCTTCTGAATGGGGTCGTCCATAGAAGACAAATATTGTTTTCGCGATATTGACGTTACGTTTCGTCGGATCGTGTAGAAAATTTGCACATGAATGTTTTCAAAGACTAGCAATCGATTTCAGGTGTCAAATTTTGTGTAAGGGGTCAGCAAAGGGGTCGTCTATATTAAAATTTCGCTGTTTTTGCGATATTGACGTTATTATACATCGTATTCAGATGAAAATCGGTACACGATAGTTTTGAGTGACGTGCAATCGATTTGAGGTATCAAATTCAGTGTAAGGGGCCGAAAAAAGGGGTCGTCCATATTAAATTTTCAGTATCTTAGTGATATTGATATTTTTATACATCGGATTGGGATGAAAATTTGCACAGAGGAGTTATTAGGGACAAACAACTGATTTCACTTATCCAAACTAAAATCAGGGGTCGGCCCATATTAACTATTCACTGTTGAGGCGATATTGTCGTTATTATACATCGGATTCAAATGAAAATTGGGACACGAGATATTTGAGAGATGAGCAATGGATTTCAGGTATTAAATTCAGTGTAAGCTACCGGCAAAGGGGGTCGTCCATATAAAACTTTCAATTGTTTTGCATTATTGTCGTTATTATACATCGGATTGGGATGAAAATTTGCACACGGTAGTTTTCAGGGACGGGTAATCGATTTCAAATGTCAAATGTTTTGCCAGGGGTCGATGAAAAGGGTCGTCCATATAAATTAATTGTTCACTGTTTTTAGCTATATTGACTTAATTTTACAATGGATTGCTTTGAAAATTAGCACACGGGAGTTTTGAGAGAAAGGCAATCGATTTCAGATTTAGCTTTTGGGCAATAATTGCGTGTAATGATTTAGTAGCAGACGACAGAAAAAGTAATCGTCCAATATTTTTGCAATTCAACAACGCATTCGGAAGTGTATTTGGAAAATGCTTGGTAATTGACTTTCATACAAACTGTTCATGACATATTCTAAGTTGAAAGCGAAACGGAGTTCGTATGGGATCAGCTAGTCTATATATATAAAAAGCAATTATCTGTATGTTTGTTTGTTTGTTTGTTTGTCCTCTATAGACTCAGCCGTCTTAAGAGCTAGAGATCTGAAGTTTGGCATGGATGCTCATTAGGACCAGGAATGATGAAAAATGTTTTTAGATTTTTGGACGACCCCTTCTGAAGGGGGTCGTCCGTACAAGACAAATATTGTTTTCACGTTATTGACGTTATTTTCCATCGGATTGTGATGAAAATTTGCACATGAGTGTTTTGAGAGACGAGCAATCGATTACAGTTATCAAATTTAGGGTCAGGGGTCGGCCAAAGGGGTCGTCCATATCAACTGATTAATGTTTTTGCGATATTGGCGTTATTATACACCGGATTGTGATGAAAACTTGCACATGAGTGTTTTGAGAGACAAGCAATCGATTACAGTTATCAAATTTAGGGTTTGAGGTCGGCAAAAGGGGTCGTCCATATCCACTGATTAATGTTTTTGCGATATTGGCGTTATTATACATCGGATTGTGATGAAAATTTGCATATGAGTGTTTTAAGAGACGAGCAATCGATTACAGTTATCAAATTTAGGGTCAGGGGTCGGCCAAAGGGGTCGTCCATATCCACTAATTAATGTTTTTGCGATATTGGCTTTGTTTTACATTGGTTTGTGATAAAAATTAGCACATGAGTGTTTTGAGAGACGAACAATCGATTACAGTTATCAAATTTAGGGATAGGGGTCAGCAAAAGGGGTCGTCCATATCTACTGATTAATGTTTTTGCGATATTGGCGTTATTATAGATCGTATTGTGATGAAAATTAGCACATCAGTGTTTTGAGGGACGAGCAATCGATTTCAAGTTTCGAATTACGGATCAGAAGTCGGCTGAAGGAGTCGTCCATACCCAACTTTAATGTTTTTGCGATATTGACGTTATTCTACATTGGATTGAGATGAAAATTGCCGCATAGGAGTTTTCAGGGACGCTCTTTTGCTTTCAGGTTTCAAATCTTGACTCAGGGGTCGGCAAAAGGGGTTATTATCTGTTCACTGTTTTTACGATATTCTCTTGATTGAGCATAAAAATGTAATGAAAATTGACACATGGGAGTTTAACAGAAAAGATAATTGATTTCAGGTGTCAAGTTTTGAATCGTGGTCAAAAAAAAGGCCGTCCATGTTAGTTGCTCACTGTTTTCGCGATATTGTCGTGAGAGAGGGTTATAAACTATGAGCAATTGACTCGGCGAAAGGGGCGTCTATATCCACTGATCACTGTTTTCAACTTCCTGACGTTATTTTACATATAACTTGAAAAGAAAAAATGGCACAAGGGAGTTTTGAGGAACGTAAAATTGGTTTCAATTATCGAATTTCGGGCATGGGACAGAAAAAGAGGGTTTCATCGAATGTTCAGTGTTTTGTGCAATAATTTTGTTGGAAGCAGTTAATTGATACCAATTTAAGTGTGAAGGTCAAGCAAAAGAGTCGTGCACATAAACAAATAGTACATGTTTCTGCCATAATGTCTAGATTTTGCAATCGATCGAGAAGAAAACACTCTCACATAAATTTTAATAAAAAGCTAATCAACTGTTTAATTTGAATTTCAAGTAATAGTAATAGTAGCGACTTTAAACACTGTTGAATTTTGTCCTCAAAATTGTCGAAAGAATGTTTCGAATTGATTTTCTAAACTCATTTTGACGTACCAATGATTTAAAGCGAAACGAAGTTCGTACGGGATCAGCTAGTTTTATATAAAACTAGCTGATCCCATACGAACTCCGTTTCGCTTTCAACTTGGAATATGTCATGAACAATTTGCATGAAAGTCAATTAAAAAGCATTTTGCAGATGCACTTTTGAATTCATTGTTAAGTAATAATTGCAAAAATATTGGACGATCACTTTGTCTGTCGTCAGCTACTAAATTTGGAATCAGGAATCAATGGACCGTGCCAAAAAACGCCGTGTATAAATATCGACTCAATCGTTGCATAACAATGCAATCATTGCCAAAAAGTTAAATCCCTTTCGGTGGCCTCTTATACAATCTTTGATATCTGAAAACGATTGCCCTTCCCTCAAAACTCCCGTGTACCAATTTCCATAGCAATCCGTTGTATAATAACGTCAATATTGCTAAAACAGTGGAAAATTAATTAATATGGACGACCCCTTCCGTCGACCCCTGGCAAAATATTTGACATCTGAAATCGATTGCCCGTCCCTGAAATCTACCGTGTGCAAAGTTTCATCTCAATCCGTTGTATAGTTTCGACGATATAGCAAAATTATTGAAAGGTTAATATGGACGACCCCCTTTGCCAGCCCCGTACACTGAATCTAATACCTGAAATCCATTGCCCGTCTCTCAAAACTCTCGTGTACCAATTTTCGTCTGAATCCGATGTATAATAATGACAATATCGCATCAACAGTTAAAAGTTAATATGGACGACCCCTTTGGCCGACCCCTGATTTTGATTTGGATAAGTGAAATCAGTTGTTCGTCTCTTATAACTCCTATGTGCAAATTTTCATCCCAATCCGATGTATAAAAACGTCAATATCACTAAGATACTGAAAATTTTATATGGACGACCCCTTTTGCCGACCCCTTACACTGAATCTGATACCTCAAATCGATTGCCCGTCACTCAAAACTATCGTGTACCAATTTTCATCTGAATACGATGAGTAAAACGTCAATATCGCAAAAATAGCGAACAGTTAATATGGATGACCCCTTTGGACGATCCCTTACACAAAATTTGTCACCTGAAATCAATTTCTCGTCTTTCAAAACACCCATGTGCAAATTTTCAACACGATCCGACGAAAAGTCAAGTCAATATTGCGAAAACAATATTTGCCTTCTATGGACGACCCCCTTCAGAAGGGGTCATCCGAAAATCTAAAAACATTTTTCATCATTCCTGGTCCTAATGAGTATCCATGCCAAATTTCAGACCTCTAGCTCTTAAGACGGCTGAGTCTATAGAGGACAAACAAACAAACAAACAAACAAACAAACAAACATACAGAAATTGCTTTTTATATATATAGACTAGCTGATCCCATACGAACTCCGTTTCGCTTTCAACTTGGAATATGTCATGAACAGTTTGTATGGAATCCAATTGCCAAGCATTTTCCAGATGCACTTCTGAATTCATTGTTAAGTAATAATTGCAAAAATATTGGTCGATCACTTTGTCTGTCGTCTGCTACTAAATTTGAAATCAGAAATCCTTTGACCGTGCCAAAAAACCACGTGTATAAATTTCGATTCGATCATTGCATAACAACGCAATTTTTGCCAAAAAGCTAAACCCCTTTCGGGGGCTCTTATACAATCTTTGATGACTGAAATCGATTGCCCTTCCCTCAAAACTCTCGTGTGCAAATTTTCAAAGCAATCCATTGTATAATAACGTCAATATTGCTAAAAACAGTGAAGAGTTAATTTATATGGACGACCCTTTTCGTCGACCCCTGGCAAAACATTTGACATCTGAAATCGGTTGCTCGTCCCTGAAAACTACCGTGTGCAAATTTTCATCACAATCCGATGTAAAATAACGACGATATTGCAAAAATATTGAAATGGACGACTATGATTATAGGGACGACCCCCTTTGCCGGCCCTTTACACTGAATTCAATATCTGAAATCCATTGCTCATCTCTCAAAACTTTCGTGTACCAATTTTCGTCTGAATCCGATGTATAATAACGACAATATCGCATCAACAGTGAATAGTTAATATGGACGACCCCTTTGGCCGACCCCTGATTTTAGTTTTGATAAGTGAAATCAGATGTTTGTCCCTAATAACTCCTATGTGCAAATTTTCATCCCAATCCGATGTATAAAAACGTCAATATCACTAAGATATTGAAAGTTAATATGGACGACCCCTTTTGCCGGCCCTTACACTGAATTTGATACCTCAAATCGATTGCACGTCACTCAAAACGATCGCGTACCAATTTTCATCTGAATACGATGTATAATAAC
The DNA here is from genome assembly GCF_029784155.1 of Uranotaenia lowii. Classification (NCBI taxonomy): domain Eukaryota; kingdom Metazoa; phylum Arthropoda; class Insecta; order Diptera; family Culicidae; genus Uranotaenia; species Uranotaenia lowii. The sequence goes on from NC_073693.1 coordinate 85,507,405, forward strand.
ATCAATATCGCAAAAACAGCGATCAGTTAATATGGACGACCCCTTTGGCTGACCCCTTACACAAAAATTGACACCTGAAATCGATTGCTCGTCTTTGAAAACACTCATGTGCAAATTTTTAACACGATCCGACGAAAAGTAACGTCAATATCGCGAAAACAATATTTGTGTTCTATGGACGACCCCCTTCAGAAAGGGTCATCCGAAAATCTAAAAACATTTTTCATCCTTCCTGGTCCTAATGAGCCTCCATGCCAAATTTTAGCTCTCTAGCCCTTAAGACGGCTGAGTCTATAGAGGACAAACAAACAAACAAACAAACAAACAAACAAACAAACATACAGAAATTGCTTTTTATATATATAGATTTGGGAAAAGTCCGGTCCGGCCCAGTTGCTCGGATGTAGCCCGGGTTTATTCTCAAATACAGTTGACAAAAGAAGAAATAGATATTTTTTCCAGCCTAATATTAAAATGCTATCGAACTGCTTACTTTAGCTGTATAGTTTTTGAAATCGTCCTTGGGGTTTTAAAAACATTTGTAATTAGTACTTTAACGTCACGAAAATGCTAGTGTTTTTTTATGCTTTGTAAGCTGCTCTGAAAAGTAAACTTTTTTGGTAATACGAATCATATAAAGATGTGGGTAAATTTAAGCGTTTTTGAAAAGTGATAAGTTTCTCTGATTTCTTTTTTTTTTTAATTTTTTTTATTTGAAAGCACGGTGTGCCAAAATACGTTATTAAAAATAAAAAATGACCACCAAAACGGCACTCGACATTCGAAAGACATAGTATTCAGGCATCTATCCTGAAAGTTTGGAAATGTTTCATCGGGCTTTTTTGAAATTAGAGCGATTTTAAATTTTAAGTCAATTTGCATTAGATTTCCAATGGGGTTATTCGACCTTATGTTCTATGACCGTGGATTTTTATGACTACACATATTTTATGACAATCACCCAGTTCAATGACTTTATAGAAAATTTCATGCCCGACAACTTTGTGGAAGACTGGAAAAAGATTGGAGTTGATCCTGAAAAGTTATTGGCAATTTTCTAAAACTATATTTAACTGGTTGAAATTTTTCCATGATTCTTAAGTTTTTTTTTCAATTCTGCTTCACTAAAAAGAGAATATCTTTCCAGGCGTAGTTTGAATCGTTTTTGGGTCTTCGATAAAGTTGTTTGGGATAGAATTTTCAGCACAAATGTGTATGTAATAGTAAATCTATGGGTAATAGTCATCATACGAGCTCACAGCTCTTTGAAACCAACTGCTGCGGTATCTCCCCAGAATGTGTTCGAATTGAAAGTTGACAACAACTTAAGGATGAGGAAAACCCTTAGTATTACACGAAACTTCCGTAAAATGGGTATAAATTTTGAGCCTAATCTTAAAGAAAAGTTAGGCTCATATAACCGGTAATTAAGAATTTCTTCGAAATCAAGAAGTTGGGTGGTATGGGAGGAAACGAAAGCGTCAAAGAAGAAATTATTCAAAAGATTCAAGACTCGCGAAATATGACTGATGAAGAACTAATTTTAAAATTTGGAATGGACGGGGACAGCAGTCCAAAGCAGATCGTTTCAAGGATGGCGGTGTTCGAAGGTATTTTTGAAATAGTTAGGAACATTAGGCTTATAGTACAATAACTTCAAATTATTTCATCAACTATTAGGCTTTTGATTTTTACTCTTGCCCTAAAACTGGAAGAAAAACATGAGAATATTGCTCCAATTTGGAACGCGCTACAGTTGCATGCAAGACATCGATGGATATGTTGCAGGAGATTTAAAAGTCATAAATATTATAACGGGCATAATGGCTCATTCATCAGCACGTCCGTAACACACGTAACGGAAACTTGAGGACTTTGGGGACAATCAAGAAAAACGCACAGCAATGGAAAGATGCCAACTGTAAATCTGCTAAGAGATTTTCATGCTATGTTCACGAGCCACTCTTCAAAGGATCTGACGATTAGCTAACATTAACTGCCGCTCCCCCACCGTCTTTGCACTTCACTCTCGGAATCGTGAATGCCTTGTTTAAGGCAGTTTCAGCTACGAATCCAATGCTAGCAGAATTGTGGATTGCAAAGGCAGGAGTGAGGCATCTCCAACAAACGTTTGGTTTCACAGGGAAAGCTTGCCATAATCTTATGGATTCCTCAGATGTGCTTGAAGGTCATTTTGATGTGCAAGAACATTTAAAGGTAAGCAAAATAGATAAATATAAAAACACTTAAAACTGTAAAAATACCGAAATCGCAGGCACACCCATAGAAGAGGTTGCAGAAATCCAATGCCTTTTTAGCAAATCTCTGTGCCGATAATGCTCTGAAATGTGCACTGTGCCGAAGACGGTATGTTTGAAAAACCGTAACTGGCATAAGGACTCGGCTTCCAACCAAAATTATTCATGACCACTACATTCAAGCGAAACAAGAAAAACATTTAATGGGATTTCGTTCCTATTGGATAATCCATCCCAGAAACAAGAAAATAAAAATAACAACCACAGCGCCGCAGGGAGATTCGAACTCAAAACACCAATTACATCGTCTTGCCAGTCCGACATCTTAACCAGTGTACTATTTGAACTTCATGCAAGATGAGGGCTATTTGTCATAGGCTTTCTGCCACCGATCAATCACAAAAAAATAACGCACGACGTAGGCTTCCCGGCGTTTGGCCTCCTTTCAAGTTATTCCTTTGTTTTGGATGGAAACGGGAAGGGGAACGGGAAACGGGAAACCCATTGAATGAGAACTGTGCTTTGCTTACTGCCTGCTATTACATACACACGCTACATATACACAGCTGCTAAAGCCGGGCAGCTTGGCCGGTAATTGTTTGCCGGTGAATTGAAGCAATGTTTTTTTTGTTGCTTTTACTACATACACACGCTTGGCCGTGGTTGTTTGCCGGCGGATTGAATTGAAGGAATATTTTTGTTGTTGCTTTTGCTACACACGCGTTTGCCGGTAGATTGAATTGAAGGAATATGTTTGTTGTTGCTTTTCCTACACACGCACAGTGCTCGGTTCGCTGGCTGCCTGGTGTTGGCCGGTATTTATTTCTATCCTTCTTCGTCTTGTGATGCGATAGGGAGGGACGTGAATTCGTTTTTATTTTGTTTCTTTCAGACATACGCAATTCGGTTAACTTGGGAGGTTAATGCCGGTGGGAGCAAATCGAATCAGCACCGGTCGCGTTATCTTCTTGTACCGATGATGCTATGTAATTGACTACACGCCATTGGCACAGAGGCTGAATTTTGGGTGCACTGAAGCTGTTTCAGGAGATTTACAAGGCATGCTTTAAGGAAAACTTAGATTCCGAGTACACATCACTCATTGATGAGTTTTCTACAATGTGGGAGAATTCTAAACTGCCAAAATCTTCCAAATTCCACATTCTACGATTCCATGTAAAGGATTATTGCGAATACACCGGAAAACCGCTGGGTGTATTCGGAGAGCAAGCCTCGGAGAGTGTTCATCATGATTTTTCAGAAACGTGGAAACGATATCAAACCCCCGATACATCGGAGTTGTACTATGATCATCTCTTAAATGCTGTAGTGGACTATAACAGTGGTCATCTGTGTTGATTTTTAATTTTAAATAAAAAATATCGTTTATTTTTATTGTTGAATCCAAGAAGGTAATAAACATGACTATTTTAAAGCCAATATAACGCTATTTGCCTTGTTCGACTAAGCACATTTTAAGCACGAAAAAAATGGTTGAAGACCGAAAACGATTCAAACTACGCCTGGAAAGATATTCGCTTTTTAGTGAAGCAGAATTGAAAAAAAAACTTAAGAAACATGGAAAAATTTCAATTAATTAAATACAGTTTTAGAAAATTGCCAATAACTTTTCAGGATTAACTCCAATCTTTTTCCAGTCTTCCACAAAGTTGTCGGGCATGAAATTTTCTATAAAGTCATTGAACTGGGTGATTGTCATAAAATATGTGTAGTCAGAAAAATCCACGGTCATAGAACATAAGGTCGAAAAACCCCATTGGAAATCTAATGCAAATTGACTTAAAATTTAAAATCGCTCTAATTTCAAAAAAGCCCGATGAAACATTTCCAAACTTTCAGGATAGATGCCTGAATACTATGTCTTTCGAATGTCGAGTGCCGTTTTGGTGGTCATTTTTTATTTTTAATAACGTATTTTGGCACACCGTGAAAGGGTTGCGTGCGCAATCCCGACTGGGCAGTCTTTAGTTTTGTCTAAATCGATAATTTTGGATTATCAAAATGACATTCTGCTTGTTTCGCCTTAAAATATGTTATATGCTAAGATTTCGGATTTTCTACGTATGAAAAAGAAAGGATTAGCTGTCCATAAAGCATAATTAGAGAAACACACTTTAAAAGTCTGAGTTGAGCAAATTTCAAAATATTTTTCGAAAAGGTAGTCTCTTCAGTTAATCAAAGGTGTGAAGATTAAAATATTGAAATTCGAAATTTGCAAAAGATAATTATTGATGCAGTTTGCTTTAAATTCTTTTTCAAAATGGACATCAGAGATAACGATTGTCACTGTCGTAATTTTTTTTTCGAGTTTTTTTTTATTATTGATGAGTAATTCCTAGCTTTTGACCAAACTTGCCCATATATTACCCGAACTTTAGTCGACAATTTTGAAATTAAATGCCCGGATTTTGACAGGCTTCTAGATAGAATAGACCAGATTTGCTAGGCCCGGATACGTGCTAAAAAAAATCTGGCAACTCACTCTATTTGGTATTATTGAAATTATTTTTTAAAGAAATTCTTAGACTACATCAAATTAAATCGTCTTTGAATTTAAGATTTAATTCGCAAAATGACATTTTGTTTGTCAAAAGCACGGAATTTATACTCGGAAAGCTCTTTCAGAATTTTTAGAAATTTCTATTCTATTTTATTTTGTGAACAAATACAAAGCAAATTTTAGCCAAATTGAACACACGTCCGCTTAAATTTGTGTCGTGTTAAGATCCATGAGCGATTTTGCAGACCAAATGACAGACTTTCTTAAGGCGCATAAGCTATATGTGAGATGAATGGAAAAGTCAATTATATGATTTTGAGAAAATCTTTTATTAACTAACAAAACATTATCAAATCAGCGATAAGCTGGAGATCAAATTAGAATATTTAATTTTAGGTATATGCCTGACGTTATCGGTTAGTTCGTTAGTTTTTTATTTTTTAGCATATTCGGTACAGAAGCCCCAAATTTTTCAAATTCTTGATATCATAGGAAGAATTTAATTTACCTATCATATTATCGATGAATGATATTTTCCATTGAAATGATTTACAGTTTACAAAAATATTTAGATGTATTCGTTATTGAAAAACTTATTGGCATACCATGGGAACATTCATTCGAAGGTTTTGCTTAAACTCATCATCCCCTAGAAACATCCCTCATCGATACTTTGTATCGCTTTCCAGACCCACATTATTCGGATGTCTCCACCGTCGCTGACTCGCAATAATGATATTGAAATTGGCTTTCCCGGCAGCAGTGTTTATTATTATGCATTATGCTTTTAAATTAAGCCTTTAGCCCGATGGATTCGATTGTGGCGGACATGGGGCCAGCCCGTGGAAACTGGAATCTTTGGCCACCATCACGGATCGGATGTAATAATTGGGGGTGGGAAATTGGACGGGGGAAACAAGTGACTCACACGATCCGTAGAGGGGTCGTTCCAGAGGTCGAGCTGAAAGAGAAAACAGAATACGAATCGAAGTGAAACAAAAAAAAAATGAACCACCGACAGCAGACGATTGAAAAAATAAAACTCAATCTGGAAAATAGCAATTTTTCACATCCATTTACCAACTCGTTTCTTCTCTCATCCTGCGCGCCGAATGGCCATTCATATTCGTAAATATGTAAATTGAGCAGATCAATCATTGACCATTGGCTAATTATCACTCGTTTCGAGTTTCGAATTGACTGTCGATTGGTTGCAGGTTTACTTTTCGGTTTATGTATTGCTGTTTTACGCTCGGCTGGCATGCAACGGGATTGCAGCATTTCGCATAAAATTATGTCTCAAGTATCGAGCTATCAAAAAGAATGCGTTGGTACTGAAGATATAAAAAAACATTTTTTTCGTATATCACAGGATCTACCTATGGAAATATGACTGTATAACTGTCGGTCTTCTCACGATAATTTGAATTCGTTTATCATTTTCGTTTGTTGTTTGGAATTTCATTACACGCTTATAAACCAACTAGGAACAGGGAGGGAGGGGTGGGTTTGGGGGTAAGCCTCACCTCATGAAGTTACAGGAATAGCAAGCTAGCTTTTCATCTCTACATCCAAAATTTTAAATTCTTCATAAAATTTCGAAGATTGAATAAGGTTGTTCAAGAGTGAAAATCTGATTCAAAACTGATGCTGATCCTAGGTTTAAAATTCTGACCAAAGATTTCGCAATATTCTGGGCAAAACGTTATTCAAAATAATTCTTGGCTTTGGTTTCATGCTGATTTCGATAAACCAGGTTTTAAAGCAGGGTTGATTTTTGAAGAGTTAATGAAAACACATTAAATTAAAATCGGAGGAAAATCATGCATCCAAATTCAAAATTGAAATACTGCAGGAAAACTTCGATTTCGGATTAAAAGCGAATATATGAATATAAAAAAGAAAAAAAAATATTTCAGAATCTTTACTTAAATTTCAAATTTATATCAGTCATCATTGAAAAATTAGGTGCAAAAAATTAAAGAGCTAAGTTTGACTTCTTTGAAGGCGTTGAATCCAAATATGTTTCATGTTTCAAACAATCTTTGGTTTTTTTCTGATTTTGAGAATTTTATTTAACATACCTACTCTTAGTTTCGACAAAAAAAAATCGAACATTTTTTTAAATATGGACCAACACAACAACTTAAAAGCGTGTCTTCTCGAAATTAGTTTTTATTAACTTATACACCTTTGGCTCCAAGGGCCTCAATTGAAGTGGTTAAATGAATTGAAAGTTTTAAAATAAAACACCAAAAATCTTTCTTCAGTGATCTTCGTAATATTATGTAACCAAATTTCTTAAAATTATAAATTTGAATTTTTTTTTCAAAGCGTTGTAAAACTGAAACTAGAATATCTAAACAAAATCTGAATTCTAGAGGTTATAGACAAATTCTGACAAAAGGCTCGTATTCAGGATGCTAAAATCTCCTGACATCAGTTATTAAAACATAGGCCCCAAAAATGGTGTTCCCTTGTGATTGTTATGGAATCTGAAATTGAATAATTTAATAAAATTCATGTGAATGTGTTCGTTAATCATAACTGAAATAACGTTGAATCAGGCGACTTTTTTCTCGGCAACTAAGCATTCGTTCGTGTTGGACACTCGAAAGATATTGGAGTAATTTTTGATTAATAAGACTGGGTATCAAGATTCACACCAGTCATGAGGTCAACATTGTGTCCAGATTATTCACACAATGATAATTAATAAATTAATTAATAATAAAATAAAACTAATAAATAAATAAAAAAATAATTAATAATATATAATATATAATATAATATTAATAATAAATGAATAATTAAATTTATATTCGCAGATTCAAATTTGACAGCTGATTATTTTATAGAAAATTCGATATTTACTCTTGGGCTCGAACTCGTGGACATCGGCTCAGGAAATAACGAGAAAAATGAATTTAAAAAAAAATAATTAAAAAAACTATTTCTGACATCACAAAAAGGGGGTTATTGAAGATTTAAATTTATTTATCAACTTTGTTGATTGAATCCTGCAGAACATTCTGCTTCAAAACTATCTTTTTTTATTCAAAATTTCTTTGAAACTTCGTCAAATTCTTGAATATTTGTTGAACTGGAAAGAAATTTAAAATCATATGTATCTTTTTTCAGAAGTAAAAATTACTCACAGTCATCGAAAAAGTTGACCTTAGATTTGGAATTGGATGTTTTAAGATTGAAAAAAATATGAATTTTGCTGTCTTTATCTATCAGAAATATTCATACATTCTTTTTTAGTACCAACTTGAAATTCAAGAGCAAATCAATGAAATTAGAAATCCAAATACTAAAGACATCAGAATCACATTTCATAATTACATATCACGCGGTGTGCTTCTAGAAGATGTTAAAAAGAAAATAAAAACAGTAACTATATTTTTTTCAGAAATTAAAAATTTAGCCTTTTCTGAGTCATTTCCAGGCAAAATAAAGTTATTTGGTCGGTGAGTCCCCATACGATTTGTTTTTTTCTTTTTTTAACGATTTATAGTCTATATTTATGAATTTTCAATCTGAAAATATATGCCAGTGCATTGGAATTGCAATGTTTTTCTTTATGCTTTTTTTCATTTTTATTCAGGTTTTTGTCATTCAAAAAAAGAAAAAAAAATTAACGCCTAGAAAGATTAGTGATTTGGATTGAAAAACTTATTTTATATGAAAAATTTATTTGAAAATTTTTATTTGGAATATCCTCGTATGTATCTTAAATTTACATTCATATATCTTGGAAAACTAAAACTGGTTCAATGAAATTTAAAGATACATGAATACCAACAGTTTAATCTTTCAATTGGTTTGCAACGAAATATGGTATTTTTAAATTTCTTTTACCTTAGGTAAAATTCAAAAGAATATCATCAGACCAATTTTCAATAGAATTGAAAATATAAAATTTAGTTGAAAGTAAAAATAATTGCACTGAAATCCGTACATCTTCGGCTACATAACATCAATTTCAAATTACTTTTTCTCATATTGAAGGTTAAAAATTTTTCTATCGATCTTCTAAACTTATTTTTTTTTTCGTAAGAATTTATATACTGTTGATATTTTTGAATTAATTAATTCAAGATGAAAAACTATTTCTTGCAGAAGAAGTTTCAATTTCATCGACGGATTAAGGCCAGATTTTTGCATCTTCATTTTTTTTTTTTAGTTTTTATAGATTTCTATGGTTAATTCAAATTAATGATTTCTAGAGGTTTTTACCAAAACTGATATAAAATTGTAGACATTATGATTTTTAACTGATATATTAATGCTCCATTAAGGGGGAGGTAGGGTCTAACGGGTATAAAAAAACACCATTTTCACGATTTTTTTTCTAGAGCTATCGTTCAAACAAATGTATTCAAATTTTTTGCATTATACAAAGCATTGTTAAAAGAACATTTAGTAATTTTTTCGAAGAAAAATATTGAAAAATGAGCCGGTGACGGAGCATTTTCGAGGATGCCTTTTAGAAAACAGGATTTGCGGTGGACACTGTATCTCAGCACAGAATCATCTGAAGTCAAAAATTCAGAGCAGAATATTTTTAATAGATGTTTTTCTGGACCCCAACGTTTTTATTTAACTTAAAAATATTTTTATGAAATTTTTGTGGCTGTTTGAAGTAAAAACTACGATTTTTCACTTAAAAATCCGCCATTTTTCATCTGTAAAATCTCCCCAAAGTAAAAAAATCAAAAAAGAAAAACGTTGGGGTCTGGTATTTTATATGTAGAAAATATGTTCCAAATTTGAAAAGAATCGGATAAGTAGTTTTCAAATGACGATGTCCACGGACTTTAAAAATGTGCTTTCGAGAAAAACGCGTTTGAAGTTTCTGCTCTTGCTTTCTTGCAGTATTAGATAGGAGGAGATAAAGGCCTATAACTTCCACAGTTTTGCTTCAATTGACTTGAAAATTTGATACAACATTCTTGAAATGTTTTACAATAAGAAAATAAAAAAAGTAAAAAAATCGATTTTTTGAAAGTGTTAGACCCTACCCCCCCCCCCCCTTAATGTGCTTATAAATAATAAAGAAGAATTGCAGTGTTCAATAGAATAACTAAAATAAGTATGGGAAGAACAAAACATGATGAATCAAACGTGTTTCATGCTAGTTTGCTATCGAACATTTGCAATTCACTTTTGCCAACAATACTGTTGATTTTTGTAAATTCAAGATCGACAAAAAGATAGAAATGCATTTTTTTTTAATAATTTCAAATTTATGACAGTCTAAAATTCATCCATTTAAAAAAAAAATTAAAACAAAGGATTCAAGAGATTATTAAAATAATATAGTGGGTTGAAAACTGTAGAAGCTAGGATTATTTAACCTTAAAAGTAATGCTTGCAGGTTACAAAAATTGGTCTAAAAATAGAAATAAAGCGTTTTAAAAAACAATCCCGGCATATAATGATTATTTTATCAAAAGAAAGAAACATGCTAAATTTAAGCAAGATTAAACTGCTGACTTGCATTAAGTCTGAAGTGCGAATGAGATTTCAAGACATTTGACTCAGGAGGAGTATATGTATAAAAACTGAATTCTCATCACGGATCGTTTACTTTTGAATGTGGAATTTTTAATTTTTAAAACCTCAATTAAAAAAAATTTGTACTCCAGATCCTGGCAGGATTTGCCAGCTGATTTTTAAATTTGGGGATAAGAAGATATTTTTATGCAATTTTCTTCGTTTTTATAGCTCTGTCTAGTCTCTAAAAATTTTTCAAAGTTTTTGATATGATTGTTGAACTACCAGTTCAATTTAAAAATATTAAAAGTTAGAACTAAGTGAATAAACACCCCTGAAACAAAAAAAAACACTTGAAATATATGTATGACCCATTCCAAACACCCCTCAACCGGAGAACCGATTTTTATTTTTCATTATCCAAAAATAAATTACATAGCGTTAGAAAGGTTATTTCTTGAGTGTCATTTTCCATTAAAAGATTTTTAGACACCTTTTTTTAGAATTGAGTATGTTAACGTTGAAATTTAAAAATTTTAGTATGAAATTAAATTGATTTTTGCAAATATTCTTTATTTATAACATAACTTTGTCAAAAATCTAGCTATGTCAAAAAAAATTACTGCAAAATGATGGTAGAAAAGCCATCTTTTAAGCATGATGTAAGATAAATTACAGTTACTGCAAGTTCACACTCTAGAATCGTTGATAAAGGTATCTATTTTTAAGCGTTGTGACGTCACGAAAATTCTACTGTTTTTAAATTTATGATTTACTGAAATTTCACATATTGTCGAAAATTGGAGGTCTCTTCAAACTTTTTGAGTGGAATTTAATGCAATTTTTAGATTGAAAATCGGTTTAGCAGGTTTCGAGTTGCACCCGGGTAAAGAATGCGTTGTGACGTCACGAAAATTTATTTACTTTTTTTTGAAAACGTTCAAGACTTTTTACTTTAACACTAGGATAGTATTTCTTCAATACAAGTTCAACACAACAATGTGCTTCAATAAACGAATTCTATTATCAAATTTTCAAAGAAACTATTTTTTTTGCATTAACTTAGTTGTTTTTAATCATTTCTTAAAAACGCTTGATTCAAGAATAAACAAACTAAAAAACAAATGAAATCCTCATCGATTTTGTAAAAGAATATTTGTGAATCATAAAGCAGGTAGTTATCTGTGATTTGAATAAAAATCTTGCAAAAGATCAAGTTCTTCATATATCTATGTTAGAATGAAAAACACTGCTAGTAGCTTCTATTTCTTTCTGGTATTATGTTCAAACAAAATAAGTGTAATGAGATTCAAAAAATCTTTGAACATGGTAAACTTAATAGATTAACTTTTTTATTAAAAAAATCATGAGATTTTCATAGAAAATTAATTAATAAAACTAATTAAATTATTTTAGTAGAAAACTGCCTTATTGAAATTTCCACCTCAAAGAATGTCACTAGAAAATCCACATCGAACTCCGTGTTCACATAAAATCTCACAAAAGAGACTTTGAACTGAATTACAAAATTAAATAAATTCAAATATGTACTAGCACATGGTCTCATGAAAAATTTGGGTCAGATTATTCTAAGCGAAGGGGTTGCGCAACGCACCTGAAGTTTGTATGGAATTATGTAGATTTTGTTCGGCATGATAAAAAAAACGTTTTTCGTAAATAGTTCTTCTTTATCAACCAAATTTTCTTTTAATTTGAGTATTTTAAAGCTTTGATTATGACAATATTTCATCTGAGGAACGCGTTTCGGTTAGAGTTATCATAAAACAGCTATAACGTTCAAAATAAGCGTCGATTAACGATCATTCAGGTATTTTTTGTATTTGACCCATCAGAAGCTAATTTTTGAAACTCAAAAACCTTTTTTACTAAACCATTATCGAAATGGGATCTTGAGATAAACTTTTTGTCATAATGAAGGTTTTGTGAGTGACTATAATTAAAACAAATCAGTCGATAGGGACTTCAGAAATTGGTGCATAACTTGGTTTTAATGTCCTTTCAAACCCAATTTCTCATAATTCCATACAAATTTTAGGCTCATTGTGCCCTCTATTTCCGTGGGCCAATCCCCAAATTTGGCACTGGACTTTGTCTTAGGCCTACGATCTATTTAAGCTTGCAACTTATAAGATTTTAATTAGATGGCGGATTTAGGCACTCTAGTGTCGATTAACTATCTTTGAAAAGATCGAAGGCTTTGAGATTATCGTTTATTTTACCTTTCCTTTGCAATTAAAAATTAAAAAGATTCAGAAACACATTTCAACGCTTTTACGAATAAATATTTCCTAGTTTTAGTTTTGTTCAAAATAATATTCACATGATCGCACAAAAAAACTTCGAATAACATTAATGTGAGCAGTGTTGCAAACCCTATCTACTTATAAATATGGGCCTTTGAGATTTAATTCCTTTTGATTTTTGGGAATAAATGGATCGATTCCATCACCAAATCACATTATTTATTAAGTTTTTAAGCATTTTAAGTAAATGAAGCATTCATTTTAAGATTCTACTTTGATTTATTTCATGTAGCTAACCATAACATTTCGTGACGTCACAACGCTTTGCAAAACCCTGCTTTAAAAAAAATGTTGCGTTGTGACGTCACGAAACTGAATCGCTCTAAAATAAATTGAAATCTAAATTTTAAAAAATCAAAAACAGCGATTTGTTGGTTGTAATGAAATGATACTTTCCTGAAATTTTCATGAAATTTGATCAAATAGAAGAGCAGAAAATTGCGGCGTTGTAAAAAAACTGAAAAGTGGGAAAAGAGGCGCGTTGTGACGTCACGATTCCTTTTGCTTATATTTTGTTAACTATTTATTCTATACAAATACTTTTGGTTTCAAATGGTAGAGAAATAAATTTTAACCTTATAATGTACAGTTTTTAACAATGTGCGATATGACCTGTAAAACTTACATACAATATACCAAAAAATTGTTTTGCAAACGTTGTGACGTCACGCTGGAATGGGTCGTATATATTTTTTAAAGATTTCAAATAGAAAATTTCCAAAAAAAAATTGTATAGAGGGTCACCGACCAAATATTTTAATTTTTGGTCGAAATGAACCGGGAAAAGCTCTACTTTCTGCCCATGCAAAAATTAGCGTTACTGTATTTTTTTTTTCTTTAAGTCCTTCGGCGAAACACACCATGATCAGATTTCAATTCAGATATAGAAATAAATTCTTCTACCACAATTCACAATGAGAATTGGATTTTAAAATTGTTAAAAACCACACGACCTTTCCTAATATCTTTTCAATAAAGTATATCAGAATAATAATAATATATTAAAGTTTTGAAAACAGTTTCAAAAACTTTGGTTTTTCGAACGAAAAATCGCAAAATGAGATTTATAAAAATGTCCTTATTTTAATCTTCCGCTGATATGAAAAAGCTAAAAAAAAACTTAATCCCAAAATTTCATAAAATTCTTTATCAACAACAATTTTATAACTTTCATTTATAAACTAATTTAATTAGTCTATATTTTTTTGACTCCTTTGCTAACAAAACGAAAGTTATCTTTTAATCCCATTTTTGATTCGCAAATTGAAGGTGTATAAAAATATATCGAAATAAGTTTATGTAGAAAATGGGTTAAAAAGTTCGATTTTTTTTTTCTAATTTTTAAACTTTTTTTAATACCATAGATTGAATTCAAAAAGATCAAATTGGAAAAAAGGAGCAGTGTGCAGCACCTTCTTCCTTACTCTTTCAAATTTACTTTTAAAACAACATTAGTATGGCATTACGGTAAAGTACTGAATCAGTAATTGTTATGCACACCCATTCAAAAAAGTCATACATTTAAAAGATTAAAAATTTATCTCGATTAATGTTTTTGATTTGCTGCATGCTAATAGTTTTTCAAGTATTCATCAGTAATTCGTGTACTTGTTGAATAGGGTTTTAATTTGCTGCATTCGATTAAAAAAATTTTCACTCATGTAGGCGTTTCTAAAAAGGAAATCACCAACAAACCCTGTTTATAAAGAGAATGATACTTATCTTTGTTCATTTATGTTTTAATAAACTCTTCAAAAAAAAACCTTACGGCATTTTTTATTCAACCCTCTAGAACCCAACCCTGCCCTAAGACGAGTTTTACTTAAATCGACATAAAACCAAAACTAACCATATTTTTATCTTACGTTTTGCGCGGAGTTACATGTTAATTTTCAATTCATTTCAATAAAAACTGTTTGACAAATAGCTTTAGAAATCCTTGATCAATTTGATTGGCATTAAGTTTGAAGAGTTACAACCATTCTGGATAAATTTCTTGAAAAAAAATGTATTCAGTTATGCTGAAGAGATGAAACATCAACCCCTTCTCAATGCGAGGTAGAAAATTGCAAAATATGTACAGCATAAAATTTTCGTTAAAGTTGGAAAATCTCGGGATTGTGGTAAAATTTTTACAAAAACTTAATAAAAATATAATTATGAGTCAGTCTTAATATGTCCCGCTTTTTTGTTGAATGTCCCACTGTCCTTTTTTTCTCAATATGTCCCGCTTTTTTTCTTGGATAACTTTTACAAGGTTTACTGACTTACACTAGAAAAAAATAAAAATAGTCTCAAATTGAATTCATTGATACAGAATACAGAAAATCTCTCACATACGTCTTTTTCTTAAAATAAACATCATTTTTCATGATTGATATAAGACAATACAGTAAGATTCTAATTCTTTTAAGCGTACTTGGGGCACGTTCAAAAAATGTTTGAAGAAAATATTGTTTAGGCTGTTTCCAAATAATTATAGATAATAGAATTATAGAGATTAGTTTTTCATTGCAATCTCAATCAAAATGTTTTATATTAGGTATGTAACACTCTTTTCAACAAAATTGTCCAAAGTATATGAAAATGGAAATTTTCTTGAATTTTCAAATTTTTTAACAAATTACCAAACAAATAAATTTTTATACACATTACACAAAGGTTTTCTACGCGATATCAAATCCGCCGTTTACATGTAGGACTTGAAATTTTTTTTTCTCAAACAACTTTTAATTCGCAAGAACTATGGAAAATAACGGCGCATATGGTAAAATCCATGTAAATAGAAGTCATTTAAGAAAAACTGAGCAAAATCGATCTACGTTAAAACAACCTTGGTGTACTTTTTATGAACTACTTTGGCTGATGGTAAACGTATAAGTTTGGCAATACAATTAAGCTTTTTGGAAGTTTCTTACTTTTTGAGAGTTTTTTTTTCTTAAATGTCCCGCTTTTCTATGAACGTATCCAATCTGGCAAGCCTAGTTAAGAGAGTGGATTTGGTATCACAGCACATTTATTAATGTTGCATTTGTAATGATCCTGGAAAATAGCTTACGTTAGCAAAAAACTGTATACATAAAATATGCTTACTATTCTTTTCAAAATCTTAATAGATATGTACTCTCAAATTCGAAGATCAAGTCCAATATCAACTTTGCGGATTTATTAATTTGGTGATGTCTGACTTCAAACTTTTGAATAAATTTAAACGTTGAGTAGATCCACGGTTTTTCAAGACGAATTTACTACCTCCAAATTTACGAATAATTTTATAGTTAGATTTTCAATAAGCGAAAATTTATAAACGGTTTCGTAGATTTTTTTAATTGTCATTAAAAAAAGAGGTTCACGAATATTATGACCTTGCTCTATTTTGTAAGTTTCGAGGGCCACTAATTAGCGTTCGCGAACAATATGTGGCCCGCGAGCCACATATGGCCATCCATGTTATAAACTCTTAACTCAATTTGTTAAATAAACATTAATAAATTCAATTTAAATCGAAGTATCAACATAACCCCTTTCTTACTTCCGATAGTCAATTTCTCCCGATAGTCAACGGAAGTGACAATCATCGAAACTGCCTATGGCTAACAAACAGCCACCACGTGGTTTCATCACGCACTTCAGTGGCTCTGCCGTTTACCTCATTAATTCCCACGAACGGATAATGACACGAGGCAGCAAGTGCAAGCAAGCAAGCCACCATCCACATGCACTCATCCGCGATGATCTACTAATTAATGGTCGTTTCGAAACGCTTAACGGCCAGCCTAGCAGCTCATTCACAGAATTCTGAGCTGCTGTGGCCGAGGCCTGGAAGTGGTTGGCCACTCGCTTGACCACCTGTTGTTGATCAGGACCGACAAAATTGGGCCTGGATTTAGCTACCCCTGTTTGATGATCGGTTTACAGGCAACAAAAACAACACCAAACAAGGTGATGCCGGAACGCGCGCGTCCCATCGCGAAAACTAACATCGGTCGCGGTGGAATCACAACAGGTCCCTCCTGCCTTGATGGCTGGAAGTGGGTGGGGTGTAGCGCGTAGAATAGACACAGGGCAATCCGAGGGCTTTGCGTGTGTCCACCGGCGGAAGCCACACATAAACATCATTCATTCCACACCACATGTATGCATGGTCCTCGTCACTGCATTTATGCATCGAAAATTGCATTCCATCAAACCGGGGGACAGCTTTGCTCTGAGGGGTAATGTGGACACCTTTGGATTCTATGATGCAGAATGACTTTTTTTTTTCTATCGCATGTTATTCGAAAAACTTTTTTTTCAACTCGTTTAAGTTCGACAGAAACAATATTTTCCAGGTAATTTCATTTTCAAAACTTTAGACTTTAGGAATGTTTAATAACGTTTTTGAATAGTTGCTCTAAAGCAATACAAATGTCGATGGTAAAGAGAAAAGCGTGATTTTTGATCACGCGCTTCGTAGCCGCGAATAATACTCGCTCAGTCCTATCCTTTCGAGGCTTCTGAAAGTGTTCTGGGTAATAAACGGCAACCAGAAGTAAACATTGCATATACACGGTGCGCCTCTGGACCGTTATTATAAAAAAAATTGTCCATCAAATCCAAGTACGGGGCTCGATTCCTTAGGTCATTCTGCACCTCTGGGTAAATTTTAAAAAAAAATCCCTAGCAGAAAATCCGAGAAATCTTGATTTTAAGGTTTTTGTTGAGAAATTTCAAAATAATTCATATTCAAATTATTCAATATCATCAAAAAACCTCCAAAAACGTCAAAAAAGTGGTCCAAGTCATTTCCAACCAGTATGTATTTGTTGCCGTTGATAAAATTATGATTATTTACAACTGACTTAACTCTCCAAACATGGCTTAAGTGTATTATAAGTATGGTTTATTAGTGGTTTAAGGTTAAATAAATCTTGTAATCATCATTGGCTTGAAACTACCTACAAGCGAATGACCAGCGAAACAGTCGACCGGCACAAAAGCGGGGACACAAGTGGGCTTTGAAAAATCAAAAGGATTCAACTTCAAATTCTCAACGTCAATTTTTGTCCTCAAAATGGATGTTCACGAAAAGAACAGAAATTTGGTTTGCGTACTCTGCCTTTCTAAGACATCGTCGCTTCGACCGATAAGTGCAGGTATAAGAGTTGTTATTCGAAAATTTCTCCAAGATTTTGAATCCAGAGAAAATTTGTATCCGTCGGTCATTTGCGGAACATGTCGCGCGTCGTGTGGAGAGTTCAGCAAGGGAGGTACAAGGGTCCCCAGGATTCGAAGTTACAAGCTCGAAAATTCAATCATCACGCGATCTCAAGGAATGTGCAAATGTGAGATTTGTGTTGCTGCCGGTATACATGAGGGCAGAAGCAACCTGCCTGGTTTTGAACCCAAGAAACTCAAGCGCGGAAGACCCAGGTCCAGTCCAGACACAGAAGACATTGATGGGTGTAAAGCGGTGGTAATTTGTAAAACTTGCTACAGTGAATACGGAAGAGGAAAAAGGCACCATTGCACTCAATCCACCCGAGCGTCGAATTTGAAAATCATTTTAATTTTGAATAATGGAGAGCCCTCGTCAAGCTCAGCGGATGCGGCAGTAGCTGACTATATGCGTTCAAAGCCAGATTCACCAGGTAAAACTATATTTTAAAATAATCACCTGCAGTGATGGTTTGAATCATTTTTGACTTATTTTTGAATCATTTGGTTATAACTTCTTTTGAAAACATTTTTCCATGAAATGATGTTCTAAACTTTAGTAGAAACAGATCTAAGCTACAGCACAAATGTTGTCAGCACAAATGTTGCACCGTCTTTTCGCTGACATTTGGGATACTGCAACATTCCCGGCCGACTGGATGCAGGGTATCCTCGTAAAGGTCCCAAAGAAAGGAGACCTAACAGAGTGCGGTAACTGGCGTGGCATAACTTTGATCTGTACAACCCTTAAAGTACTCTGCAAAGTGATCCTGAACAGGATCCAGGAGAAAATCGACGCTACACTCCGACGGCAACAAGCTGGATTCCGATCCGGACGATCATGTGTGGACCACATCACAACGCTACGAATAATACTGGAACAAATCAACGAATTCCAGGACTCTCTTCTGCTGGTGTTCGTTGATTTCGAAAAAGCATTTGACCGACTGAACCACGAAAACATCTGGGCTGCTCTTAGACGACGAGGGGTCCCAGAGAAACTAGTCCATCTCATCGAAGCACAGTACGAGGCATTTTCGTGCAAGGTCTTACACGACGGTGTCTTGTCCGAACCAATCCCGGTAACTGCTGGAGTGAGACAAGGATGTATTTTGTCACCGCTGCTTTTTCTCATCGTAATGGATGAGATCTTGACTGGATCGATTGACTGTAGACCAAACCGAGGATTGCCGTGGAATCCTTCAACCATGGAGCAACTGAACGACCTTGACCTGGCAGACGATATTGTTTTGCTCGCCCAAACACAACAAGACATGCAGAGCAAACTCGACGACCTCACCGAAAGCTCCAAGGCAGCAGGTCTCAAAATCAATGTCGGAAAGACCAAGTCGATGGAAATCAATACAGAAAATCGTTCCAATTTCGTGGTAGCTGGACAACAGGTTGAGACAGTGGAGTGCTTCCAGTATCTTGGTAGCCAGATTACGCCTGATGGTGGTACCAAGAAGGACATCGAAACCCGGATCAGAAAAGCCCGATTTGCGTTTGCGAGTCTCCGAAACATCTGGCGGTCACGCCAGATCTCTCTACGAACTAAGATCCGAATCTTCAACTCAAACGTCAAATCCGTATTGCTGTACGGGTGTGAGACTTGGTGCACATATGCGGTGACGACGCGAAAACTGCAAGTTTTTGTGAATCGGTGCCTGCGGAACATCATCCGCGCTTGGTGGCCTGGCAACTGGATCTCAAACGTTGAACTTCATCGCCGGTGTCATCAAAAGGCGCTAGAAATCGAGATTCGGGAACGTAAGTGGAGATGGATTGGGCACACGCTGCGAAGAGATGAAAACGAGATTTGCAGAGAGGCGCTTGACTGGAATCCAGATGGGCATCGAAGAAGAGGCAGGCCCAAAAGCTCGTGGCGGCGAAGTCTAGCCGCTGAAATCCGCACAGTTGACGAGAACCTTGGCTGGCAGCAAGTGAAGACGCTGGCTCCGGATCGCCAGCAGTGGAGATCTTTTATCTCAGCCCTATGCGCCGGTCAATCGGCGCTGGACCCTTAGGTAGGTAGGATCTAAGCTACAACTTTCTTGTATGTCATAAATATGTATCTTCAATGTGGTATGAATTGTAGGATTTAATCCAACCCGCTAATCCAAATGATTGTGATTACGATCATTGCTCAAAAATTTAAACTTTTCGATTTCTCATTCATAAGGCATAAGAGATACAGGTTTGTGTTGGTCACAAAAGTTGCAGCTAAGATCTAGTTCTACTAAAGTTTAGAACATCATTTCTGGGAAAAATGTTTTCAAAAGAAGTTATAAGCAAATGATTCAAAATTAAGTCAAATGATTCAAACCATCACTGATCACCTGATTTAAAAAATCCAAAAAAAAAAAAAAATATTTTTTCCATCAAGATGGAAAATGTGTTCTGCGAAATCTTCGTGGAAGACCGTCTGTATTCGAGAAAGTTTCAACTTGTCCAGAACCTCCCAAAAAACTACGTGCAGATGATTTGTTTAAGGTCAAAGGCGAAAACAATCTAAGCATGAGGAAAACAATGGGTAATTAGTATTTTATTCATAACAATGGTTGTTTTATATAATCTATCTATTATCTAGGTGTGATTAAAAGTATTCGAGCTTCTGGAGTCGATATAGAATCTGGAGTGCGGTTGAAATTGATTGAAATGAACCGGCAGCTTAAAGACTTGTTTGATGTAGTTCAGTTGTCCAGCATCACAGGAAATGTAGCACCTTCGTCAGATCATGTTGTTGCATATTGCACTGATGTACCGGAACTCATTAACCGTATCAAACGTTCAAGACCACCTGTTGATGATTTTGTGGTGAAAATAGGAATTGATGGGGGTAGGAGCTTCTTCAAGATAACGTTATCTGTGATCTCTCCGCAAATGGAACATCTGGCTGGCTTCAAGGATGGCGGCGTGAAGAAGCTTTTCATCATTGCACTTTCACCAAATCTCGCTGAAAAGTATGACAATATTTCCCCCGTTTGGACGAAACTTCTCAAATTACACGAGCTCGAATACTTGGTTGCTGGGGACCTCAAGATTATAAATATTATAATTGGCATAATGGCCCACTCTTCGAAGAATCCATGTCCATACTGTGAGGCTTTAAAGAGCGAGCTCGGTGTAGCAAACGGAACCGCGAGAACCAAAGGAAGTATAAACGAAAATTGCACAAGAAAAAAGAAATTGAATGGAAAGAACTTCGCAAGCTGCGTGAATGCCCCGTTGGTCTCGGGTAGTGATGAAGACAAAATCGTGAACCTTTGCCCGCCTCCACCGTTACATATAACGCTTGGAATTATTAATACAATTTTTAAGTCACTTGAGAAGAAAGCACCAGACTGGGTAGACTTATGGGTGGAACAAGCACAGGTGAGACACCAACAGATGACGTACGGTTTCACCGGAAGAGCTTGCCACGCGCTATTGGATGCTACCAATTGTTTGGCAGACAACCCTGAACTTTCAGATTACGTTACGGTTGGTTGTTCTACTAAATAAACTTTACCAAGTTTTTAATAAATATTACGATTTTCAGGTTCTGAATAACTTCAAAAACGTGTATGCAAAATGCTTTTCCTTTAAACTCGAGCATGGGTTTGAGGAGGCTATTGCAGATTTTGCCAGCAGCTGGGAGAAGCTGAATCTTCCATTCACATCTAAATATCACATTACAAAGTACCATGTGGCGGATTTCTGTCGAGAAGCCGGAAGAGGACTTGGGCTTCACAATGAGCAAGCCTCCGAATCCGTACATGCTGATTTTGATGTGATTTGGCAGCGATATAAAGCTCCCAAATCATAAACTCTTTGATTGATTACAACAGCAACCATATGTGTTAGTTTTGAGTTTTTAATATGTTCCATTCATTATTTTTAGTTGTATTGCTGTTTTATAGTTTACTTTTACTTTTTACTATTTCACTGTTTCTTTTTCCTACTAACCAATAAAGCACCACTGATTTGAAATTCATTTTCCCCCATAACTTCACGGAAACAATAATTTAAACTAAACTTAAACCCCTAATAAACCATACTTATAATACACTTAAGCCATGTTTGGAGAGTTAAGTCAGTTGTAAATAATCATAATTTTATCAACGGCAACAAATACATACTGGTTGGAAATGACTTGGACCACTTTTTTGACGTTTTTGGAGGTTTTTTGATGATATTGAATAATTTGAATATGAATTATTTTGAAATTTCTCAACAAAAACCTTAAAATCAAGATTTCTCAGATTTTCTGCTAGGGATTTTTTTTTAAATTTACCCAGAGGTGCAGAATGACCTAAGGAATCGAGCCCCGTACTTGGATTTGATGGACAATTTTTTTTTTATAATAACGGTCCAGAGGCGCACCGTGATATATCTACGAGCTCATTGATGGCATTATGTCATTGATGAATCCTGGCTCGGGTAACTGCTAAGTGGTTTAATGTCACACATCCAACTGGGCTGTTTCATTCTACACAGTTTCGTGTGCTTATTAGGCACCTGATTTTGCAAGCTTTCGCTATTACAGCTAATACGGTCCTTTACTTTGACTCTGAGCATAAAATTAAGTTGTCGATAATTTGCGTATCAAATTGGTTACAAAGTGTTTCAAAAAAGATAGTCTTTATCGGATTAGGGGGATGGTCAATTGCCCTGGGCCTCGGACCAGGTGGGCCCCCGAGGAATATTTCAATCATACTGCTTTAAGTTCTAGGAATCTAGCAGAGAAAGTAAAACTTTTAAATAGGAATTAAAACAAAAAATAAAACAGTTAAGGGCCCCGTGAAATAATTAGTGGTATGAATAAGGTTTAGCAATTGCTTCGGTAGCTTTTACTTAGCTCGAAATCAATCAAAGCAAAAGTCCAAAGCATTTGCTTAGTTTGGTATGAATAAACATTTGCTTAGCGGATGTGTACTAAAGTCTTAGAACATAGCTTTTGCTTCGAAAAATAGAGCTATCCAACCAGCAGAATCTGAAGTTTTCTAAAGTAAAATGAAAGAAGACGATCAGAAAATTGAAAAGTACGGCTAAAGTAGCCTTGAAGTCGACGAAGCGGGTGGTGGGTGTAAGAACGACCGGAATTTTTTGTTAATGCGTGCTCGTATGTTGATGTTAAAAGAAAAATTAATACATATTCGAATATTGTCAAACAAAAAATGGCCTAACTTTAATATTTATCATAAGCTCTCCCACATGTATTCGGATCTGGATAATCCGATGTATAAAAAATAGGCAATAGGCGCGCATTTTAATTTAGATTTTTTTTTATTTTAGGATTAAAAAAAATTATATAAAAATGAAAGATCTGTATAATGTTTTAAATTATTACAATTTATTTCTTACTTTGAGCCAATTGGGACTTCTTCCACTATAGCCGGATTTTTTTTAATTTGAAATATTTACTAATTGATTTGTTTATTGTCATCTTAGACGAATGATTTTATACAACGACAGGAATATGAAAAAAATTGGGTTATCACTTCGACTTTTCTTTATCCATGTTGAAAATACCTTTTTGAACTGTTTTGAAGTGAAATATTGCTAATTTGATAAGTTCATGACGTTATTGAAGAATTTTTTATTGGAAAAGTCTGCTACCGAGCATGCTTAGAAAATAAAGCAATTGCTATGAGATTTGTCGAGCAATTGCTTCAGATTTGAGCTTTATCCATACCAAACTAGCTTGTTCTAAAAGTTAAAGCTCCTGACTGAGAAAACAGCTGTCAAAGAAACTTTATTCATAACAACCGAAGCAATTGCTTTAAGCGACTGCTCGACTGCTCGATTCAGTTTAGCAAAAGCAATTACTAAGTTTTTTTCATACCACCCAATATCTCGAATAGAAGTAGAGGAGGGCCCTTAAGATTAAGGTAGCCAGATTTCCCGGTTTTATCCTAGTTTGCCCGGTTATTAATTACAAAATTTGGTCAAAGTTCAGTCCGGGCCGGCTGCCCGGATTTTATTGAAGAAGTCCGAATTTAGCCCGGTTTTATTCACTTTATTTGCCAAATAAAACAAAAAAAAAAACAAATTGTATGGGAAAGTGAGGAATCATGGGCCACTTTTTTTCTTTGTTCCATAGCTTCTTTATTATAAAAGATAAAATGAAAATGAAAAATTACAGTAGTTTTTCGATTTTATCGCGGTCAAAAAAAATTTCACCGTGAATATGGCGAAACCGTGAATTTAGCGAAACTAAAAATTAAAGTGGAAAAAATGATTTTTATTGTCTATAATCAAGTGGTGGAAACGTTTTATATCAATAAATTTTGATCATAAGATGCAATTATCAAAAATTACTAAACACAAAGGATCGATTTCAGTTCAAATTAATCTTCTCTTTACCGATTTTAAGATATTTTCTTTAAATAAAATTATGTAGAATATACATCTAATAAAAGTGAATAATTAAGTTTATATGGAAATTTAACAGTCGTTATCTCTTATTTCGATTTTGAAAAAGAGTTCAGAAAAATGCATCAAAAAATTTGTTTCTGCAAATTTCAAATTCCAATAATTTAATCTTCACACATTTGATTAACTAAAAAGTTTACCTTTTCGAAAAATATTTTAAAATTTTCTTAATTTGACTTTTAAAGTGTGTTTCTTGAAATTGTATTATGGGCAGATAATGCTTTGTTTTTCATTTGTAGAAAAACCGAAATCTTAGTCCTTTATACACATTTTAAGGCAAAGCTAGCAGAATTTCATTTTGTTTTTTTCAAAATTATCCATTCAGACAATACTTTAGACCAGGCATGTCAAACTGGGGATTTGCGGGCCGCATGCGGCCCGCGGCCTTGGTCAATGCGGCCCGCGTAGCCCCGTCTTAAATTGTCACATAAAAAACACCACTGATTTTTATGTAAAATATTACTCCATAAACCTAAAGTTGAATGTAACGTTTTCAACTTAATGCAAATGTTTTTCGATGTTCAAATTTCCTTTCAGAAAAACACGTGTAACATTGTTGCTCTGAACCACAGATTGAGGTGAGATTCCGCTTCCGTGTAAGATTGTGCGTAAAAATTCATAGCGTAAACAACATAAATATCTTCCAAGTATTTTTGTACTATTATTTTTGCTTTACCGAAGGAACAACAGACATATTGTGATATTTAAAAAAAAACATTTTTCGTTTTAAAAAAGCACGTGCTAAATAATAAAAAATTTTCCGTAATTAAATTTGTAGATCTGAATAATTTTATTTCGGTGACCACTTGTCTAACGTTTAGTTAATTTCGCGGTAAGTTTGTTGGTTGCACCGGAATTGAACAAAAACATATCCCACCGCTAGAGTCTTCTTATTGTCTCAAACCTATCCGAATACGTGAGTATAAACAGCATACATTTTAAATAACACTAGTTAACAATATTTTTAATTCGTAAATTGAGAGTCATTTTCAATACCATACCGGCCACTGAAATGAAAAAAAAAATCGAAAATTCTGATTATAGCTGTTTTTGAAATACTGTAAAATGAAAAAAAAATTGTGTTTTTTTTTTAAATATCTTCAACTACCTACTGTTCATAAAATTATCATTTTCTATAATCTGACCAATAAACGGCTCTTCGCAGATATTTTTTTTGACATCTTTCTGGATTCAGAGATCGATTTTAAATTTGAAACTTGACGTCAATAAATAAAGTTAAGTTTTTTGTAAACAATTGCTATCACATCATGTGAGGGCCTCAAAGCCAAAGGGGTATTAGTGTACAAAAGCTACTTTCGAGATAGTACGCTTCAAAGTTTCTTTGATGTGCGATTTTCCATATACTTTTTGGGAAGTTGTAGTGTTTTTCCGTTCAAAAAAGTATGAAGATAAAATTATAAAAATCTGAAATAAGCAATGAATAAAGATTTTAATAAAACTAATTGTTTAGAGTGATTATCTCAAAAATGATCATTTTTGCACTTACACCCCTTTGGCTCCAAGAGCCTCATATAAGGCTATGATCATTTAGTATCCGGGCAGTTACAAATGTGTGTATTTTAACAACTATTCATTTGATCGAAA
The DNA here is from genome assembly GCF_029784155.1 of Uranotaenia lowii. Classification (NCBI taxonomy): domain Eukaryota; kingdom Metazoa; phylum Arthropoda; class Insecta; order Diptera; family Culicidae; genus Uranotaenia; species Uranotaenia lowii. The sequence continues at coordinate 85,533,228 of NC_073693.1, forward strand.
AACTTTCTATGGAAGAAATTAATGTGTTAATATGACATTTAATGTAAAAATATAACAAAAAAAATTATCAATGATTTCTAGAAATACTCTAACTTTTTCATAAAATCTCTTTTTTATCTTTGCACACTTTTTTCAGTCATGTATTGATTTATTTTTTTTACCACAGAAGCAAAACCTTTACAAAATCATGATATTTTACACAAACTCACATAGAAAAAGCAATTGGGATCTGGTTGGAACTTTTTCATGAGTAGGCATCTCGAAGAATTTGATATCTTCAATCCGGTTTTAACATAATTTTTTTTTCCAACAGAACATATCTGTCATATTGCGTAAAAACCGGATGCACAGATCGCGATCTTTGGAACTGATCATTATTAGTTATTTACTTGGTGTTTACTAGTCAGGCAACACTTTTTGCCTGCCGGAATTGGATGTTTTGCATTATTTAAGGAGTCTGCATTCAGCTATTCCCAATAGCCACAGACTTTTCTACCATATTTCAGATCAATGGTTGCACTCCGACGGTTGGTTTGAACTTCGTGTGGATCCTAGAGTGGCTTCTTATACTTCTTAATCATTTGGTCCGGAAATAAATCAGAAAAAATCAACAGTTCATGAGCTTTTAAGTCAACCATGAAGAATTTTCGAGGCGCAAAACGCTTAAAAGGAGCAAATTTGTGCAAAATTATTTTTATCATGTCTATTTGCATCGTAAATATCTAAAACACACGTTAACCTAAAAATCTATCAAAAATAGGCAAGATAGTCCATTTCATAACCAACACAACGCTACTAAAGTTTTGGATATCCGAGCTCTATTAACGTAGCTATCACCGAAATAAAGTGCCCGAATACTAAATGATCATAGCCTTATAAGCCAATATGTCAGAGCTTTTTTTTAATTTCTCAGAAAAATGGAAACTAATATAGATAAAGAATTAGTTACTACAGCACCATCTACTAGCAGGAGAAAAATTCAGGACGAAAAAAGAATATTTCAGGCAAAATGGGAGTTGAGTTATTTTTGCACATCGATATTTAACAAAATAATCTGCTTGATATGTAATTTCTGCATAAGTGTGCCAAAAGAGTACAATGTCAAAGGACACTACTCTAGCGACAAAAAAAAACTTATGATGCTTACACCGGAAATTTGTTGCCGGAATACTTGCTATGTTTGCAAGTACCTATCTATGTAAGCAGTTTTTTTTCCATAATGAAAGCTACAAAAACTCCTCATTGTTCGAGATTATCTGATACAAATTTATCATCAATAATAAAAGTGTCAAATAAACTTCATCTTGATATTAATGAACAAGTATCTCAGAAAAGATGTCAAGCATCAGTACAATAGATATAATGCATTATAATATAAGAATGTTAAACATTAAAAGCTTTAATAAAAATTTAACGCAAAATTTCATTCCAAGTTTACTCCATTGTTATTCCATTGTATTGTATCTAATCTTCGCGAAACTAATATGTTATGTTTTCTAGCTGATTTTGGCTGCGGCCCTCTACGTCGTAGAAAATTTTTAATGCGGCCCGCACACCCATACGAGTTTGACATGCCTGCTTTAGACTGTCCAATCAGGATTGCGCACGCCACCCTTTCAAATAAGCAAATTAAACTAATAAATCAGAGACACATATCTTTTTTCAAAAACGCTTAAGTTCACCCACATTTTTATATGATTCGCATAACCAAAAAAGTTTACTTTTCTAGAGCGACTACCCAAGCACAAATAACAACACTAGCATTAGCGTGACGTTAAAATACTTATGTCGATTATTACAAGTGCTTTTAAAATCCAAATGATGATTTTTACACTATACAGCCAAATTAAGCAGTTCAATGGCATTTTCATATTATTCAATACCTATATCCCATAACATAAACCATAAAAAATATCATGAATAAAAACCCTTTTCGCATTTGAAAGATAATTAAGGTCTTGGATATGGCTTCTGAACGATTTCTTAAAAGCGTGATAAATTTGAAAAATAACCGTGATAAAATCGAGCGTGAATTTGGCGAGTATTGATAAAATCGAACAGTGATAAAATCGAGAAACTACTGTATATAAGGTGAGTGCTCCTACTTTGGACCTAGAGCCAAAGAATTGTAAATAATTCATTTTGTTAACATGTAATTAAGATACTCCTATGCACACAATGAACTCTTATTCTTTCTGAATCCTACCATACTGTTTTTTTTGCCATAAAAAGTCTTATTAATAAAACTAATAAGGAAAAATCGCGTTTTTTTTACTTTCCAAGCTAAAGTTTTAGGGAAAAATACTTTCACTGTAAAGAATATGAACCATACTATCTATTTTTTTTCTAAAGTACAAGAAAAACAATGGAAAACCCGAAAAATGTGTAGAGGGTCCAAAAATAGGAAATTTTCTACTTTGATGTTCCATATTTAGAGAGTTGTGTATGGTCTAATAGATCCTTATTCCTGGCTCGCGATCGTTTCGGCAAAATTCATTATATAGGATTTATGTACGTCTCTATCGCATTGGACAAAATATTTTTCACAACTCTTTATTTGGCATGAGAAAACATTACAGATAGTAAATACGTATTTTAAGTTCCGAATGTGTATAAAAACACCAAATATAGGTGGCCCGAGATACCCCACAAAATGTGGCCCACGATTCTCCACAAGCTATCATTTGCAAATTGGTTGCGTTTGTGGGACTTATTGATGTTTCATCAAAAATTCCTTTTCCACCCGAAAGAACATGACAAAACTAAGATCATAAGCGTATGAGCATATTTTTGTTATGTTCTCCCACGGATGCAATTTGCGGGTGCTTGTTCAATTATGTAAGTTCATTTTTCTGGGCTAGTTAAATAAAAGAAGCATATGATGCGTAGATAAGTCAACGACATAAAGAAAAACATGCTCACGCAAAGCGACGACGATGACAGTTGGATTGAGATTTTTATCTCAACACAAAGCTGAGATATTAGGAGTTGCCTACGTTTCCCCATGGCCCACGTTACCTCACTCTCCCCTTCTATTTGATTATTCATTTTTAAGTCCTCTAACATCAATAGTTTTTCGAATTTAATTTTATAGAAACTTTTGAAAAAATATCCTAGAATCATAAAAAATTTTAAGCTTGATTTGTATAAGGAATCCATTTTCAATAAAAAAGGAAACTAACTTTAATCGATGGTTGAAAACTTTGAATTTGCAAAAAAGTCTGGTTAAATCTTGTTTTTTTTAAATGAACCAAGATTTTTTTGTCAAAAAGTCTTTCATTTCTAAATCAATCTTATTCTACACTTAAATCATATAAGAAGCTAAATCTAGCAAGATCTTGAAATTTAACTAATCGATAAATAAAATTTTTAAAAGTAAAAGATAAATTTTTTTTGATTCAAATCTAATTCTGCAAACTCGATCGAAATTCAAGATTGAAGGTTATAAAGGGCAATTTTTATAATGTTAATTACTACAAAAAAAGGAAATCTCTGCAAATTATTGGGATGATTGCATCTTTCTTGATCAGCAAATATTTTCATAAAAATCAATTCCACAATTAAAATTGTGCAGATGATAAAAATGTAATCCATTTTTTTTTAAATTCAACCAAACTTGCAATATAAACACTAATTTTTTTGAATTCCTCATCGAAATAGCCATTTTGATAATATTACTTATGCGGACCAAATACGAGGTGTTCAGAAGCATTACTGAAACGTTATAAAATCAATCATTATATAACTATGTTCTACAAAATTAAACACAACAGTTTCGGAAATCCAGAGATAATAAATTTGTAAAATTTTGTTCAGTGGTTTTTGAGATGTAGAATGTCGAATATCGGTGTTTTAGGCTTAAATTTTTGCGCCGTCGTCAATGTGTTAATTTGATTGGGAAACTCATTTCCGAGCTAAATCTGAATCTGAACTTTGCATATTGATTTGGAACCTGAATTCTGGACCTGAATTCAAAATTTAAATTTTGGATGTTTTTGAATTTCAATACGATTTTCGAAATGTATAAAAAACAATTTCTGATTTAAGATTCCAGATCAAAATTCAAATAAAAGCCGGTAGTTGAAACTTTTAACCAATTATTTGTATGTAATCCGACTCGTGAATCAGAATTAAAAACTGAATTTCGAATAATCAATCTGATTCTGAGTGTTCAATTCAGGATCGTCAATTTTAAGCTTTGTCATGTATGAATTCTGCATAGCAATTAAGTTTAAGAACTTCGAATCTGCATTTAAAACAAAACCTCGGGATGGATTGTATTTTTTTTTCACATCCAGAAAATAAGGCAGGAACCAAAATAATTTCTTCTTTTGTAACCTCCCCCTTCGATTTTTCCGATAATCCCGAAGAGGGGAATAAATAAAGTTATTTTATTGAAAAAATTATAGATTTTTGTATACAAATATATTGCATGCAAGCTTTTGTCCAACTTGTTCCAATTTATTGAAAATTTAGATTATTTTTTTCTATCCTTACCTCGTGATGCGTCAACTCCAAGTGACAAAAGAAAGATTTTAATTTTGTTCCTGTCTTATTATCGAAATAATGAAAATAAATCTTAGTTTCTAAAACCATGAATCGAATATGACATAAAATGCTAACCAACTTTGAACGAAAAAAACAGCTTTCCATGTCTTTTTTCTAATAACGATTCGAACCGAAAATCAAGAGCCTTGAAATAGACTATTTATTTATTTTATTTATTTTCGTAGTAGTCTCACGACATAACTTGACGAACATAATTCCTAAAATTCACTCGGTCCATGGAAACCGTTCTCCAATTTCTCGGACATCTTGAACTGTATACAGAATCTAAAACATGAAACAGAAATACAATTTTGGTTTTGGTATTACGGAACAAGAACCTCGGAAATAAGTTTAATCTCTTTTAAGTTTAAAATCTAGCCGCATCTCGTGGCGTCGAGGAAAGCCTTCAAGTCTTCTAAGCCAGCGGTCATGAGATCGAATCCCGATAATGGCATACAAAGTACACTTTCTGTGGGTTGGTGGTTTTTGCATTTGTAAGATGCTAGCCATCATTTTCTCGAAAAATGTACGCCAAGAGTTAAGAAAAGGAATCTCTTTGAGGAAACATCAATTTTCTTTGAGATCCTGTATGTGTTTGTGTTCGTTTTCAAAAAATCTCATTTAAAATTTAATATTCAGAAATGAAGTTCTATCATCAAGTTAGAAAATTTTGACAATCTGTAGCAGAAGATTCGTTTTCGAGGTTTTAGCATCGGTTCTGAGTTAAGATTGTGATTCTTGAATTACCTGTATCTTTTTTATTAAGATTACAAAATTTTGGGTGTAGAGAAGAAAATTTCGTTTTCTTTACCTGGACCCTTTTCATTATTGAATTTATAACATGCGAGTTATTCTCGTATCTTGTATTTCGTCCACAATGTGTTAAGACCTGCTTTCTCGATTACTGTCAGGGATTTAATTATAAAAAAAAACTGTAATGAGCGTTTTGTCATCATTTCGGTTCATACCTTATATTCGATTAGGTACCTTGCTGAAAATGTGAAAAGACTGATTTTAGAATGTTGATTTCTATTTTTCTTTTTTCCGGGATTTTCATCCTCGCGGATGATTCATCCCTTGACTGATTCCAGAAGGTGATGGATCTCAATATCAACTCAACTCAATAAAGTGTAGATTTTTTTTAACTGTCTCTATTCCTGGATTTATGCACGCTTCATATCGATATCGATTTTTGAAAATGGCCAATATGCCAAGACCCCTGTTTTGAGAAAAACGCATTTGAAATTTCAGAAAATATAGTCAATTGCTTTTTTCACTGTTCCTTATCATTTTCCTTATTAAGTACCTAAACTCCTTCAAAATAAGCACAATTTCATTCCGCGATAGGTTAATAAAATGTTTTCGTGGTTGTTACGTGACAAATGAGTAAATTGATTTTTTCACCAAAATGCGAGCGCCCTAAAGAAATCCAGAATGACTATTCGCCTTTTGGATAACTTACCACAGAAGCGATATTTCTACCAATTTTGGCGTTGCAAAGTAGCTAAAAGTAATCTCACTGAACGTATTTGCACATTTTAACACATAACCATTAGACTGCCTCAAATTTGTATGGGAAATTCAAAACCTGTGGAATGTTATTCGCTGCAAGCTAAAATTGATCCTAGGCCTAGTACAAGATCTCATGCCAAATTTGGGCCAGATCGGATCACGGGAAGGGGTCGCTCAACGAGCCTGAAGTTTGTAATGAAATTTTGAGACATTTTGTTTGGGAGAAACATGAAAAACCAGTTTTTCATCAATAACTTTGATTCCCGTCAGCTGATTTCTTTCAAAAATGGTTTTTCTTAAAGCCTAAACTATGACAAATATTTCATCCGAAGACTGCATTTCGATAAGAGTTAAGATAAAAAAGTTATTAGGCTTCCAAAATGGGCTAACTTTTTTAAGGATGGTATTCATCACTGTTAATGAGTCGAGGCGGTCGAACATATTGACGCCTCATTAACAGTAATGAATACCACCGTAAAAAAAAGCTATCCCATTTTTGAAACCTAATAACTTTTTTATCTCAACTGTTATCGAAATGCAGTCTTCGGATGAAATATTTTTCATAGTTTAGGCTTTAAGAAAAACTATTTTTGAAAGAAATCGGCCGACGGGAATCAAAGTTATTGATGAAAAACTGGTTTTTTATGTTTCTCCCGAACAAAATGTCTCAAATTCCCATACAAACTTTAGGCTCGTTGAACGACCCCTTCCCGTGATCCGATCTGGCCCAAATTTGGCATGAGATCTTGTACTAGGCCTAGGATCAATTTTTGCCTGCACCGCATAACTTTTTCAAAAGTCGGGTCATTTGGGGCACTCTAATAACCATTCAAAAAACACTATTATTCGCGTACTTTTGCCTTGATAAATTGTTACGGAAATATAAGAAGGCCCTTTTTCGATCCCGGAATTACTATCGGCCTTCTTGTTCGCGCGATGAAATTTGGAGAGGAAAAAACCTCGTCAGATGAAAAAAAAGCGGCGTGATGACACTCATAAAAAAATTTGCTCGCCTTTTTAAACAAATCTTATTTAAATACACTAGAGTTAAAAAAATTAAAAGAGTATGATATTAGTAGATGTAAAATAGAAAGTTTAATACGTTTATGCTAATAAACGTTTACAATTGGCGCATACGCCCTTTTAAAAAATCGATACTGATATGCTTTATGAACAATAACAAAAAACAAACGTGATACAAGGCAAAAGTCTGAAAAAGTAAAAAGGGATTGGATCTCACCAAATTTATAGGTTATCGTTCAAAAGACACATTTTTCGCTGATTCGGAACCGTACATGGGGATTTTTTACTATTATCTGACAATTTGGGGTTCATTTTTACGACTTGAAAACAGATGCTAAAGATAAGATAAGATTTCTATCATTTTTAATTTTCGAGCTAGATTCGGTTGGATATATTTGTAAATAAAATAAAAGCATATAGCTACATAACTCTGTGATTTTGTAACGGAAATCGTAAAATAGCTCATCAAAACGCAAATTTTATCAGCTTTCCAAATAATTTATTTATAAATTTGGTTTTTTGTGTAGAATATTCGGTGATGCAGACGATACTTTTAGACACCATTTAAAGTTTATTTACAATTTTTTATGTTCATCTAATTAGAATTTTTTCAGAAATCCGACAAAATACCTGTATTTTTTAGTCGTGAAAATGAATTAAGACCCTCGGCGCAAACCCGTCAGATAATAAAGAAAATCCCCACATCAAAAATTGGCAGGAGCCAGGCTAATGCTGTTTTAAGTTTTGATATCGAAACCTTCTGCAACCACCTGACTTTTTGCTCGCCAAATTCTATAGTTGTTTTTGCTACAACTGGATGCTATAATGGGTCTTCCTAATTTAAATTTTTTTCGTCGAAGTGCACAAACTTAATTTAATCGTGGACAAATAGTGTTGGACAGAAATATTACAAAATAATTGCGAAAACTGTTCATTTTTATACCATTTTACAACACCACTATTCTAATCAATATAATGTTTTAAAATATCCTCAAATTTAATGTTTTGCTCATTTTATTTTATAGGGAGCGTTTACTTCCAATTATATTTAGCGGATTCGATGAGTGATCGGTAGTTTTGATGGAGTTAGCGATTTATGTAAATAGCTCCACTACACGGAAAAAAATTGAGTGGTCATCCCAAAGACGCTGTCATGATAATTTTACCATTTCAGCGCTATAGTATTTTCAACCACGAAAAGTTTAACATCGATTTTGTGAAAGTGCGCATGAAACAATATTGAAATTACTATGTACCTGGTAATTTTCGATAACACTCAATGTTTGTTGTCGAAAATACTATGGTCATGATAATTTCATCATAATTTCTATCACAACTACCGTCCGCATAGTTATTTTGACATTGTGGCACCAATTCATATCAACAAAATACTACGCACATCGTACTTTTGAGAACAAAACATATTTGACTCAAAAACATAAGTGCGTATGATAATTTTACTATGGTAAACATTCTTGTTGTTTACACTAATTCAGGATCATTAATCATCAAACCCGTCTGTAAAAAAAACTAATTTTGAGCTGCTTTATAGTTCCATAACTTTGAAAATCATTCCAGAACATCGAGATAACACACTAACATTGACCGACGTGTGTCGGAAGTGTGAATTTTCATGTTTCAAATAATGTCATAATGCATGCATGCAAATAAACAAACAAACATACATAGTAATTTTACTATTTAAATCAAGCTCCTCGCTCCTCCTAATCTTTATCATAACACATACTAGTTTCATCATGAAACATATTAATTTTACTAGGGACGAAGTAAAACAATGCATCATTTCATTGACAATTTTACTAAAACGCAGTCGAATTTACTATGCGCAGCCTAATTGAGCACATGGTAAAATAGCTATGCGTAAGGTATTATAAACAACAAAACATATTTGACTCAAAAATATGGTCGCCTGTTGTTCGTTTAAACCACGGATTTAGTAATTTTACTATGCTTTTTTTTTGTGTGTAGCTTTTAATCCTTCGTTTCATAAAGTAACAAATTTGCAACAGTTAATGTATAGAAAAATGGAAAAATCGTATTTTATTTATATTTTTTTTTCATGATGTACACATCATTTCCAAATATTTAAAATGATTTTTAAGGAAAAATAAAAAATCATGAAACGAAGGGTTGATTTTAAGGCGCTGAGCATGCACTGGAAGAAACTGAATTATCTTTCTTACAATATAAAGTTCATAAAATATTTAAAGTAATGATTTAGCTTAACTTAACTTGATTGACTACTCACATCCACCTTGAATCATTAAACCCGAAATGCTCCTTAAGATGTCTTGATGAAAAATTTAAAAGTTAGGATTACTCTGTGATTGATTTCTTAATTTGGTTTAAATACAAGTCAATACATTTCGAATTCCAAAATCGCAGGCGTGGCTCAGTAGAACAAGTTCCACATCGACAATGGTTGCTACTGTGGTTGACCGAAGCCATCAATTTTGTTTAGAAATCAACTGAACGGATCCAGGGATTGGCTACACATTGACAATGCACAAAACTCATGCTCTCCCTTTAAATATCAATAACGGCGCCGGTCACGTCCTAGTAGTCAATAGATAGTTTAGGAAAAATGAGAAAGGGATAAAAGAACAACTTTGTGTCTAAGGACCGAGGTCGCCTCTGCATCCTTGCAAAAAATTGGGTTGGGAATGTGAAGGAAAGGAAATAATTTGGAAATCTTTTTGACTTTTCTCCTGAAATATATTTTTAATTTTTATCAAAACATTTTAGCGAAATAAGGAACAATAATTTTGAATGGTGATTAAAACTCATCACGCAAACTTGATTTCCATCTTCGTCTGTATCTATTTTAGTTATAGCTTACATAATTCAGAGTTCAAATTGATGTTTTAAGTCGTTTTCATGCAAGAATTTAAAAATGTATGAAAAATGTAAATGTTCAAATATTTTGGAGAAAAATTAAGAAATAGATTGTTATAAAAAAAAAATTTAAACCAGAATTCGTTTTAAAACAAAACATTCTACCCTTTTTTTTTTAAAGAGAAATGGAGAGAATGATATCACGTATAAAATCTCTATTGATTTTTTCAGCAATTTTGAATGAAAGATTCATGCAACGACTTCCAGCATTCGATCAGAAACATTAAGATTTTACTTGTGTCTTGTTCATGATTTAATTATGATCGCTTTTTTTTAACATTTGAATAAGAAAAAATTGATGAGAAATTTAGAAATTCTAAATAAGTTATTGAATAAGTCAATCCGTGTTCAGGTTTGGTACAAGTAAAAAAAAAATTTAAACCAAAAATTGACCAATAGAACTGATTAAATTTATATTTGAATTGGTGAAATAACGATTAGTTTGAAAATTGTAAATCATTGTATCAAAATTACAAAATGTTTATTTGCGACATTATTTGATGATTAGTTGATCAAGTTTTGTTCAACTAATTATAACAAAAAATATGAGAACACTTTGCTTTGAAATTTCCGGATACCAAACCTCAATAAATGACTCTAAAGGCTTCATCCCCGATTAGTATGAGTGGCCGACAACATTCCAGGAAGACAGGACAAATAAACTTTTGAAATAATATTTTGAGACCTTTTGAAAAAATTTCCGGAAAACCTTCGGTTTTGGCTTGGAATTAACTTCAGCTAAAATTTAACTAGGTTTGAACTTGAATTTGAACGGTCTCGAAAATTTTCTTCAAAAGTAAAACACGACCGCCATCGACGGCCACAGCCTACCGAGTCCTATGGCGATTAAATGAAAAAAAAAACATCAAGGTGTGTATATACAGAAGGTGCTACCGAATATCGAATTTCCGATTCATCCATTTTGGCTATTTAGGCTATTCAACTATGCGGAACTCATGAAGTTTGTTTACCAACAAACCACAGAAATGCTGAGCAAATTATCTTATGCTTGTAAAGAAACTCATTGAGAGCCCCGCTCACTCCTCGCCTACTTACTGTGAAAGTCGGAGAACCTCGTGTATCAAGAAACCTTGGAAAAAATGATTTGTATGTTTTCTGTTGGTAAAGCCCGTCAATTGTGTAGATACGCCCCACGGTGTACAATATAATAAGGCGATATCTTCCCGATAATGTCGTCATTACTATCCATCTAGTGATCCTTGATGTATGCAGCATTATCTTACGCGCGCAAAACTTTTTGCCTGGCACGTTATTCGAAGATAGTAATGACGTCAATTGTTTACCTTCAAACGAGTTGTTTACTCGTGTTAGTAGCCTACCTTATCTATTCATACCGTGGATACGCCCTTTCTATTTGTTAGGCATGGAAAAGGATTATTTCTTGAAAGCACCATTTCGGCAAAACCAAAACGCTTTAGGTAAGTTGATTAATGTTGGTGGCAGCGTGAAGATTTATAATTTGGTATCGTGTTAAACCGGCTTTCAGCAGGACAAGTTTTTAAGAAGTTTGTGAAGGAAAATGGAAGAACACTACACTGATCCGATTAAAAATGAATTGAAACAAGTCAAACTGATCTAAGTATATCTGAACCCTCCGAAGTGGCCGAGAAGAATTTTTTAAACAAATCGTGTAAAAATTTAACGTTGGAATGCATATAAAGCATTAAGGTAATTTTACAGATTCGGAATTTAAAGACTACATTTCGATATTAAAATTTTTGTTTGTTAATAATGGAAATAAAAAAACTAGGAGAATGGGGGGTGGAATGTTTTTTTACTTCTTTTACTTGTTTATCAAAACCAAAAATAAATACATGGTATTACAATTCAGTAGCAAAATGGAACAATGCTTGATGTGCAACTGAATATTTAAGTAAAAATCAGCCGGAACAAGGTCATTAGTCGAAGAAAATTATGACTCCCCATGCAAAAATATTTCAAGTCAAGAAGCATTCTTGACAGTTGCATGCTCCTGTATTTATTTTATTGCGCTTCGGACATGGTAATTCATACTTAAGTTATAATTTCAGCTCGATTGCGTGGCTCCTTCACGGTACACGCCCAAAAGGTCTCAACTTACATGACTGCATTTTGTAGTGCAATCAAATCATAATAACAATAAACTAGCCACCCAAAGTTCAGAACGATCACGAACCGAATAACAACAACAACAATTTATTCACGCTCTCGGTACGAAATATAAAATCGGCAAATCGCACTTTCGCACGCAATAAAACTAAGTTAGCGAAAATGGAAAGAAAACCGGAATAAAACCGCCCAGCGCCATTCTAGCTAGGTTGTTTGGTTGGGGAAAAATTCGAAGGAGAAGAAAACTAGGCGCCGCCCCTTCTCCAATACGAGATACGAGGGCCAACAATAGGGGCGACCAAGAGTATCAAGAGTACCGACACTAAGAAGCTCGCTGGCAAAAGTTGGAAAAAGCGGTAAAACCAGAAGCTCAAATATCCCCCACTCAGTTAGTCGCGCGTTTGTTGTCCGGAGAGCTTGCACGCGATCGTTCATTTTTCCCAATCTCCCCATTCTTCCTTCTTTTTCTGGTTCATACCCGTTCGGTCTGTTTTGTCTCTTTTGTACTTGTAGAAAAATGCTAAAGCTCCCACTTTTCCGCTGCGTTGTGAGAGTTGAAAACATCCATCATTTTTGCTCACAACTCTTTCCCAAACAATCGCATCCTCCCAACGTCATCAATCATCATCATCATCATCGGGGGAGCCGCTCCAAAATGATCGAAGAGCTCGCTTGATGAGAGAACGACTTTCGGTTTGTGCTGAGCCCAAGAGAGCTTAAATTTGAATCAACGCTCATGAGAATGAAGTATGGGGGGATGATGACGATGATGATGGAGCATCATCGTCAGTGTCATTGACAGATGATTGAGAGCAATGTGCTCTCAGCGAGCAATTCAGAGCATTTTGAAAGCTCCCCAGTGTTAATATACGGTTGCACAATGTCGCTCTTTGATATATGTGTTGTCGTTTTCTTCGCGATTTCGTATTGATGTGTTTAATTTTTCCCGAAACCGGCATCGGAACTTCGACTTCGACAAACGAAACCATAAAAAAAAATGCAACATAGCCTAAACATAGATGTATTTTTATGTGAGAAAGTGCATCTTTATCAACACCAACACCAAAGTTTTTCCACATCAGCACTTGTTTCTTTTTTTTTGTTCAGTATAGAACGAAGGCCCCGAAGAAAATTGCGTATGCATTCGGTTTAGAAGTTGGATTTTTTCTTCCTTCTGCTCGCGATTATATTCGGGAGCAACCTCGCTGATGATGGTCATCACTTAGCTCGGCAGCATTTGCATTTCGTATTCAATGTTTCCTTTTTGCTTTCCTATATTGTTATTATTTCTAACATGTTCTTGTTGTTCATCGTCGTCGATTTACTGATCGTGAGCGGAACTCTCCCATCCCACAATGACGACCTATGTATTTGGGATACATTTTAACCTTCTGATGAATCCAATGTTGGAGGGGAATCGACCAGGATATGTTGGGGGAAAAGGTGGGAACAAAAAACACGAAGAACTTGGACCCAAGAAGCTGAATATTGCATTGAAATGCAAAATGATAAGTTTGCGTGTGGTTTGGAGCTCTTTTTGCCGACGGGTAGTTCCACTGCCTTGCTAGCCGACGGTATTTGTTAAAACAGAAAACAATTTTCAGGAAATCTATTTTCCAACGATTTCCTTAATAATCTACCTGCCTTATAAATGGAACAAATTTGAATAATTCAAAACTTTATTGAATAGTATTGTTCAGACTATGTAGATTGCTCCTTATCTCATATAGGCGTGGCTAAAGTTCATAAAATTGTAATCATACACAAAGCTTCAAGTTAATATTTACTTCATTCAAATAATGAAGGAGCTATCGAACCATGTCAAGCAACAATGTTGCGTTTTTCTACATTCTGTGAAAGCTCAACTGCTTCCCAGGCAATTATTTTTGAATCGACATTTGTTTCCTATATTTTAATTGAGGCAATAAGACTGCCTCAATATATGTATAAGGGTCAATTGATATTTGCCTAGCGTTTCAGTGACTGTTAGCCACAAGCTATTTCTCCTCTGGAAATAAATATGTTTAAAGCAAAAATTAATTTACTAAAGCATTTATCAAAAATTGATGTGTCAAAGATTGAAAAAGTGCAATAGGTACCTAATAAAAATCTATTAACAGCCAAAAATTTTATTATTACCATTTTAAAGGCCATACGAACAAGGGGGGGGGGGGATGGTTTAGGGGTTTAACCCCTCCCATGGAGATTTTTTCCAAGTAAAATTTTCTGTTCAAGAAGGAAATTGACTGTATTGAAATTAAGTTTCTTGATTCCAAATGGGTATTTTAAAAATCTAATATATAAAGATGAGTTGGGCTATATATGTTTGTTGGTTTGTTTGTTTGTATGCATCTTATATAAATCCACACTGCTTAACCGATTAGCCTGAAATTTTGTACAGGTATGTTTTTGGACCAGGGTAAGATTTGAGTATTAATTTTGGGTCCCTTCCACCTTAGAAAAGGGACCCTTCCATACAACTTTCGTTATTATTCCTACGAACAAAAGTCATGGCACCCTTAACTGGATAGCAAATCAAAGCTTGCTGAGCATTAAAAATTTTAAAGTGAAAATTTTGGCGAGTGTTTTTTTTTGTGTTCCTTCTATTGTTTGAAGCACGTTGTACCGGTACTAGGTTGTTTTCTACGTTTCGGCTTACTAAATTTCAGCCATCTTCAGAAAAAATCTCGTTTTGCCGCGTGTTTCCTTTTCCTTTTCCGTACGACGGCCGTAAAGGAAACGCGCGGCGAAACAAGTATTTTTTCTGAGGATGGCTGAAATTCAGTAAGCCGAAACGTAAAAAACAGCAGTCTTATTTTTCGTCGTAAATCACCGAAAAATATCAATTAAAGAAAACCACTAAGGGAAAGAAGAATTAATCACATTCAGAGTTATAAGTTGAAGGCTGCGGTTTTGACACTTCGATAGCCGAGTAGGAATTTAAACGGGGGGTTAGACAAATAAACGTACATTTTCTGGAAAAGATAAAATCAAATCCAAGGCATGAAACTTTTTAGAAATTCATCTGGCAGGTTTAGTTATATACAATTCAATTTCATTGGCCAATCTATAACTTTTGAGTTATTGTTGATCATCAATGTTCTCAGTTCTCCATCCAATTATGAGAAAACAAACCCCATTTAGTACTGCGAATTAATACAAATGATTTCTAAAGATGTTCTCATTGATCATTCCTCACGATAATTAAAAGGTAGTTGTGTCAAATAACAGAAAAAATTTAAATTTAACTCAAATTACACCTTTTTCGTAACATTATAAATTGAGTGATTTCGGTTCCGAAAAAAGGTGATTTTTGATAAATTCAACTATTACATTCATCATCTAAAAAAAAAACTAATTACATAAAAGTGTGAAATTGAACTGCAAAAAAGGCACATATAATTGAAAACATGCAGAGTAAGTCTTCAACGAGGATTCAGCGGAAGTCTTTTTAGGATTTTTTTAAGTAAATAAAACTTGGATAAACCATTCTACGGATAGATCATCCATCTTAAAAAGTGGGTAATCTTCAAAAGAGGTCGTTTGCATATGATTACATGCTTGAGATAGTGGATTTCATAAGATAACTCATGGAAAAGATAAAAAAAAAACATCATTTGTTATCGTTCGAAGGCAACAAAAATTTAAGGGTAATTTATTTAAGCTTCTTGAAAACGGTGGTTTAAAATGTTTTTTGTGTTAGTATGAATAAGCATCCTAGGGAAACTATTAAAAATTTCTAATATGAATCCTCATAACTATTAGATTTTTGTATATTATGAAAAAGATAAACTTTGTAAACAATCCCAATTAAAATTTAAAAAGACTCAAGAAACTTACAACTTTGCTTGGCCAAATTAGGGCAAAATTTGTTTAAATGATGAACACAATGCTTCCAAAATTTCGAAACGTCAAACGACTCTTTTTTTGTATATATTTTATGTGAACCCGAGCAAAGCTGGGTAAAATCAGCTAGTAAGTAATAAACTTGTCAGAAAATTAGATCGCCTTCGGTGGAGTCAAGGATTGTTCAAGGCCTGAGACATTTCAAAATTGGTACGTATTTTTTTATTGCAAATTTTAGTTTTCATTCAATAGACCGTATGTATTAAAACTCAAATCCTGACACAAAAAATGGGTTGTATTTAGAATGGATTTTAATTAGGAAGTGTATCCAACCAAAATCAGAATTTGCTAACCATATTACCTTTCAAAATTCATTCTTTTAATACTTATTTTGCATGTCATCAAATAAGTAGCCATGTGACAGGCTTTTAATACTTACGATAGTCAACCGAATTAATATAAAAAAACAAAACCTCAATTTTATTACTAATCACTTTGATTATTAAAAAAGGTTATTACAAATTTTCTGCCAATTATAAATATTCTACAAGAATAGGGTTACCATACGTACTCTTTCAAGAGTACATGCACTCTTTTTCGATCGAAAAATGGGCGTACTCTTCTTTTTGTGAAATCTTGCCGAATGTACTCTTTTTTCGCTCAAAGACATTTTATCAGAGAAACGAACTTATTTCTTCCTGTTCTTAAGTTTGTGCATTATATGTACAAGAAGTCCGATAGAAATGCAACACTTGCTCGGTACTTCAGGTTTCCCTACTTTGTTGAGTTTTCCAAGAAAGCATAACAAATTGATTAAAATCTAAAATTTTCGTTTAAAAAGAAGTTTGCTATTTCATCAGCAGTACTTTTTTATAAGTAAAATACAACAACTTCGTATGTTTAAAAACCGCTTTTAAGAAAGGTTCTCCCAGGCGTCGAAATAAACTGTGCAGGCCATGAGCGCCTTTGAATATGCAATTAGCGCCCAAACAGTTGGCAAAGAGCACAACAGCAATTTGAACTCCTATTGAAATGCAACATTTTCTCATGTTTGCGATGTTCTGATCTCTATATCTTCGAATAATCCAACCACATTTTGACCTTTCACTAAAAATCCGGAAGAAAATGTAAGTATTTTTTGAAAAATCATTATTGCCAGGTAAGTCACATAACTAGTATCTAATTGTCACTAATTGAATGGCCTTAAATTTCCTGGTTTCTCTCGTTTCTCCTTAACATTTTGAAATATTATTTCAACGTACTCTTTTTGACGTTGAAGGATATGGTAACCCTATACAAGAAACAATTTTAAGCTTCATTTTTTGTTTCTTGTTCTTCTGAATGCTCAACTCCACATTCATAAGTGTTTTTATAAATTACAATTTATGAAAACTTGAATTTAATTTTTTACATTATTAATCATGATCCTGATCAAAACATTTTTCTTTAATCAAATATAAATAAAAAAAATTCAGATTCAGTATTTTCTTTCATGTAGATTTGTTAGTTCATCAGTTATTAATGATTGATTTCACTCAACACTGATTCATTTTTAAACATCTAAACTGTAGGCATATCACTAAAACTAGAGGCTATAGACAAAATCTGTGTAAAAATTCGAGTTCATGAAATTTCAGGAAAATTAAAAATCTACCAAATTAACATAGGCACCCAAATGCTGTTTTTTTTAGTTATCAATTTAATGCTTTGAGTAAGAGATGTACCGAATATTCGGTCGAATATTCTATTGAGGTTTCAATAGAAATACCTCTATTTCTACTTATTTCTAATATAAATCTTCTATTTCTGCCATCTTCATGCCCCTCATGTTTTAAAGTCGATTATTCCTAACCAGATATATCTGATCTTTTTTAGATAAAGGTCTCTTTGATTTTAAAAATTTCACAATAAGCTTAAACGACATCAGATGACTTGTCGCTTCTAGGATGTTTATTACAAAAGAGATTAGGTTCCAGTGAAATCTGGGACAAAACATATCAAAACAGGTGCCTTGCTATTTGAAATTGCTTTTTTCATATCGAATTAGATGAATGTTTAGTTTTTGATATATGTCATCAAAATAGTTGCCAAAAAGAACGATGATCTTTAACAGAAACAAGGCATTTTGCCATACAAGAGAAGAGAAATAAATAACTTGAAATTTAAAATGTTCATCGAATAATAACAGCAGAGTTCAAATCGTTTTTTAGCACAAAATTTAAAAATTTTCAAACTTACTTACTTACTTACTTAATGATCCCGCGCCGATCCTCCGGTGCATAGGGCCGTGGTAAAAGACCTCCACTGTTGACGATCCGGAGCCAGCGTCTTCACCTGGTCCCAGTCAAGATTCTCGTCGACAGTTCGGATTTCAGCGGCTAGGCTTCGCCGCCACGAGTTTCTGGGCCTGCCTCTTCTTCGATGACCTTCTGGATTCCAATCTAGCGCCTCTCTGCAAATCTCGTTTTCATCTCTTCGCAGCGTGTGCCCAATCCATCTCCACTTACGTTCCCGAATCTCGATTTCTAGCGCCCTTTGATGACACCGGCGATGTAGTTCCTCATTCGAGATCCAGTTGCCAGGCCACCAAGCGCGGATGATGTTCCGCAGGCAGCGGTTTACAAATACTTGCAGTTTTCGCGTCGTCACCGCATATGTGCACCAAGTTTCGCACCCGTACAGCAATACGGATTTGACGTTTGAGTTGAAGATTCGGATCTTAGTTCGTAGAGAGATCTGGCGTGACCGCCAGATGTTTCGGAGACTCGCCAACGCAAATCGGGCCTTTCTGATCCGGGTTTCGATGTCTTTCCTGGTACCACCATCAGGCGTTATCTGGCTACCAAGATACTGGAAGCACTCCACTTTCTCAACTTGTTGCCCAGCTACCATGAAACTGGAGGGATTTCCTGTGTTGATCTCCATCGATTTTCAAAGAGACATTTAATTTTTTTAAATTGATTGGAAAGTTTGAACAAAAGTGGCCATAACTGTCAGATTTCACGTTTCTCTTATTTATTATTTGGCAGCCTGGATATATCAAGAAAATTTGAAATAATCGATAATCAAAGCATAAAGCTATCTACAGTGAAAATTATACGGAAACATCTAAAATGTTTCACTGAAACCATACGTTTTTGATGATTTGGAAGCTTTTTCAACATTACTTTTGGATGTTTTATAAATTATCCAACATTAGCTAAAAAAAATGACAAGTCTGTTCTCAGATAAATTTTAAAAAAATCCTATTCGGCCGAATACCTAGCTGAACTATTCGATAAAACATGAAGTCGGTTTTGCGTCAATCACTCTACAAAGCACGAAAAAATAGTGTTTTTACCTGCTTTGATAAGTGCTTATGTTTCCATGTTGTTAGAAGTGCGCGCTACCTCCATATGTGAGTGCAGTTGTTCGATCATTGTTTGTTTTCGATGCAAAAAAAAAGAGATTTAATGTCATTATTTCTTTCATAACTCTTCAAGGAGTTGTTGGCCCACTTTGGTGTCTTCAGAAGAATACAATGGTATTTTTTGCAAAATACTCAGTGATGCAGACGGTACTTTTAGATGCCATTTAAAGTTAAGTTACACTTTTTCATGATGAAGGTCATTAATTAATTTTTTTTCAAGTATTTTATTTGGAAAGCTGCTAGAATATCAATTCATTTTTATGTGCTATTTTATAATTTCCGTTGAAAAGTAATAGAGTTACATATGTAGCTCTGAAATATGGTTATTTTTTATCTACAAAATTATCTAATCGAAGACAACTCGAAAAATAAAAATGTTAGAAATCTGAAAAAAATACATGTGTTTCTAAGTCTTAAAAATGAACCAAATTTTCAATTTTGGGGAATAATCTAAAGACCCCCGGCGCAAACCCGTCAGATAATAAAAAAAATCCCCTTAACTATCACCTATCAATCATTTAGAACAATCAGCTTTCTGTACACACATAACTTCACTCTGCCTGCCTCCTTTTATGACTCATGAGTTAATTTACAAAAAGATATCGAATGCGTGTTCCAAGTGTCAATCGTTTATAATATTCATACCATCATCACAAATGTTAATTCAGAAACACCAGTAATACCTTTTTCACACCTTCCAACCCTCCCATTCCCATACAGGCAAAAATTCAAACAATTCCACACACCTACCCCGACAATGACGACAACACAGAAAGCTGTGAATGGCATTCATGTGGCCAACACTTTCTTCGATTTCCCACAACTCATTCCAGTCGAACGCCCGGCCAAACAGAAAACACCGGAACCGGAATCCGGTACAAGTGTATGAATAAATTTATCACATGCTAACCCTTAAAAATAATAAAAGGATTATCCCTTTTTTTCAGTCCGACAATCACACAAAACCCACAAACCCGAACCCGGACCTAGACCGAAGAAGGTTGGCACTCAGATTCTCGGTCAAGCATTTTGTTACTGGTTTCGGTTCCTGTGGTTTTTCCCATGGCCTGGCCATGCCCTTCTGTCGTTCCATCAGAAGACATCACCCTTCTCACTCCCTCGGACCAGTTTGTCGCCTTTTGATTTTCATTTAAAAAGGAGCAATATCCCCTTCATGAGATTTTCCCTGGAAGAGTTTTATCTGTTAAGTGTACCGGAATTCTCCCCCCAACATTTCCTCATTCAAGCTGCTGCCAGGCAGCAAAGGACACATAGGACTCGTATAGAATCCGGATTTCCTTCCCATTCCGTGATACCATCCAGCCAGGGTCAGGTTTTTCTCTTGGCAGATTTTCCTATGTTGTTTTTTTTCGTCCCCATCTTCTAGCATCTGGTTTCTAGAGTTGAATCCTACCTTCCGAGAGAAATCTGAGAAAGCCAACCAGTCAGCCAACCTTTGGTCTGTGGAAAGAAAAAGTTTTTCTTCTGTTATACCCATTCGATGCTATGACTGAATATGTATGAACATACCTAAGTGAGGGGGAGATCCTTCGAATTTTCATACAGTTATTACTAGACCCGATTAAGGAAATTATTTAAAATTGATGATACCACAGCTGTTAACGAAATGTCTCCGGTTTCTAGGAATGTTAATGAATGTATTGAGGAATTTTGAGGCTTTACTTAGACACATGTGGAAATTTTTGAAATTCATTCAAATTTGATGTAGGTTTAAACTTTTTTTTGCAGATTTTCGTAAAACGTAACAAAAAGCAAAATCTTCTATTTATCTTTAATCTGTTGGATTGGAAAAAACTGGTTAAATTTTTTGTCAAAATATGAGAAATCACGAAGGATAAATTTTGATTATTTTTTGGACATTCTGTTATTTCAAAAACTATTTACGAAAGAACTGTTCGGGATTTTTAATATTTGTCTTTCTCAAATTCGTTATGAAGGTAATAGCCTTCAATATTCCTATCCTCGTTCAAAAGCGTTCAAAAATTTTTATGACTGTTAGTTCGATCTATGTTTTAGTTTCCAAATGGATATATTTCAGTTTATACACCTATTTTTAAATTGATGAGATGAAAGCTTATAGTATTAGGTTCCGTAAAACGGGATAAGGTTGATCACTTTTTTTACTCCTATGAACGTAAAACATGGATGAAGAAATTTATTAGACTACTTTAAGTTTGATTTTAAAATCTATTTCGTTTTGGTTCAGAATTTGATGCTTTGGGGCAACATTGACCAGTCTTTATTTTGACGGTTTTAACGAGATTTCTTGTTCATAAAGGATACAAAACACCTTCATAATATTTACAAATGCCAGTAATTGAGTAATGCTAGTAAGTAGGTAGTACGTGTGTTAAGGCCGAACAGAATTAAAATCGAATGATGGACAAAGATGCTACATAAATTAATGGGCTAATTTTTTTAAACGTTACTTATAAAATTTTAACTACAAAAAATATTAAATTTTGCCTTCATTCAATTCTCTAGGCCCTCGCACTATTCTCCTTTAATTTTTCCCTTCAAACTTTACCATTTGATAGGGTTTAGACCCTTTTGTCCTGGACTGGCTTTCTGTTGGAAATCCTCTCTATTTTTTAAATATCAAAAATTTACCTCAAAATACAACAAAAACTACACCAAAACTATATATTTACTAAGGAAAAAAGTTGATTTGTCAAATCCACCTGCTGCTTCTAAACGCTTTGATTTCATCAGGAAGGGTGTTTGTTTGCGAGCCTTCGAAAAAATAGACATATCAAGATTTTGAAATAACATTTTTACTTACATTTGAAACTTTCAAAATCAAACCAAGTTTTTCCCAACTTGAAACTCAACATGTAGGTTTTTTAACGGTGAAAAACGTTTTAAGATATTTGTACTTAAGGCTTAGTTATTCATGATTATGCGGAAAAAATTTAATGTTGTTCGAAGCTACCCCGGTGATCAATGTAACCCCGTTTTACGGTTATTCTTTTATTTGAAAACACGAGAAACATGTTGCTGCACACTGGCCCTTTTTCTTCAATTTCATCTCATTGACCTAAATTTGTGATGTTTCGAAAAATTTCAAAATTAGAGAAGAAATTCAAACTTTTTATTCCCTTCTTTCTATTTCAACTTATTCAATATTTGATCAAACTTTAACCTGCGAATTTATCATTTTACATGCGAGAAAATGTTGATAATTGATGATTTCCGTATTTATACATTCCGTATTTATACATATGAGAACTTTTCAATTAAATATATATGTTTCCTGAGCTTCTTCATATCAGTGCTAGGTAATCCAAATGAAATTTTAATGATTCTTCTCATCCTGTAACTATACGTTTGAAAAACAAATATTTTAGATTAGTTTTTGATTATTATAGCTATAAACTTAAACTTATTTTAAAACATTGATATTGATTTTTTCGTTATGTTTTTCGGTATAGTGATTTGAAGTTATTGCGTCGTTTTTATCAATTCCCAATTTATTTCTGGTTGTGAATTGTGGCTCATGAATTTGGTTTCTAAATCTTTATTTAATTTTGAAATAAAATAATGATAACTTTCATAACTTTAATTAATCTGAAGCGAATGTAATGAACTTTTAGTAACATATTTGCACCTAATAGAATATGCATAAAATGAAAATTTTCTATTTACTCACACACAATATTAACATTATTTAAAACGATGTTCTCGAAATAATTCAAAAATTGTGAAATTAAGAGTCAATGTCACTGCGGGCGTGATTAAAACTCGATACTGGTTCTGATAGCAACTGTTTCAATCTAGAACAATGTATTTTTATAAGTTTTAGGGTTCAGATAGAATATTATCTTAAAGTTTACTTACAATTCAGTAAGGGTTGGTAGGTTTTAGCGCTCCTGCAGGGACAGTTATGACCTAACCTCAATTCTGTTGTACTCTCCTAGAGTAATTAAATTATGTTAATTTACCAGCTGAATAATATTATTAGGTTTCAATAAATGTACCAGTAAGTCTAAAAACGCTTAAAGGATGTTTTGGACTGTTCTCCGGAATCTTGGCGGCTATTCGGTAAATCTCTGACCTCACTAAGTCGACTATTTCAACTTCAAGCACGAACTTGACCGTAATGAAGGGCTTAACAGGGATTCGATATAACGCGTTGGAAATGATTATTATAATAGTCACGAATGCCATAAAGATGGTAAAACGACTATGATCGAAACAAAAAAAAAGATTATTATAATAAAATATAAACTTTTATCGGACTTGCTTTCACAGCGCAGCGAGGTGATTTCGCGTGTTTACAGTACCGTAGGAGAATATTAGGAAAAGTGATCTATAATGTTTGTTTGACGTTCTGTTTTGCTCGTTGACTGACATCGTAGACACGTGTTAGCTACAGTGTGGCCATTTCTTCGTTCGCTGCGGCAACATTCTCCCCCGGGTGTATCCCTGGGACTCGTGGGACTACACCTTTAACATCAAGAAGAGCTAATCTGGTCACCGCTCTTCGCACCTGGCCATCATCTTTCATCAGCACACGATCGACACGACCTCGTTCCCAGCCGCACCGTTTAGTTGGATCCGTTAACAATACTAGGTCAACTGCTTCTAGTTGTCGAACCTTTTCGAACCATTTTGATTGTCTCCGGATAACCGGAAGATACTCCGTCAACCATCGTTTCCAGAAAGTTTCCAACTGACGCTGTATTAAGTCCCAGGAAGCTCCCAAGTGACTTCTTCTCGCTTCGAAATTCACGGTTTTTGGTGCATAACCTACCCGCGAGCTATCCTCGTCGTTTATCCGTCTTTTACAATTGGAGTTCAGCAGCAGGAAATGGTTGGGAGTTAGAGCTTCAGAGTGGGACGAATTATTACAGTGTCTATATGTTTGTGAACATCATAAAGTAAGATATATGTTTGCTGTGAAAATAATACAACAAAAATTACGGTACAACAGAGTTCCCACTGTACTTTTATTAATGGTGACTCGGAGCACAAACAACACCCTGTCATGTAATGACCCTAAACCTGTTAACTGTCATGAAACGAGCCTAGTCCTAACTTCCGTTTAAGAGAAGTCATCATTGTTAGATGAAACCCCGAAAGTGCATGGACAAGTTGCTGCTCTGATGAAATTTCGAAAGTGCAGGAGCAAGCCAAGTGATAAGCCAAGAGTTTAAACTAAGGCCAGCTCTAAGCAAAAGGAAAGGGAGTAGCACAACGCACAGGCCATTCATCGTTAATAAAGCCTGAAGATTATAGATAGCTGGAACAAACAACCCAAACACTGGAAGGCGACCGTGACACCATTCTGTCAGCCGTGTCACCATAATCGCCGCATATGCCAAGCCAAATCGGGACATTTCCTAGAACAAGGAACGCATCACTATTGTCACCGGCTGAAATAGGTCTGAAGACAGAAACCGAAGACAGACAAGCCTGAAGACAAGCCATCGTTGTGATCCAAGGGTAAATTAAGAGAAAGAAGGGCTCTCCTTGAGGGCCTTTTTATTTGATGCACTCAAGTCTGGTGGATCCAACGCAGTGCTGCATTAGTGACGTCATTCATCCTTCACCGGCGCGTGAACTCGGTCAAAACAGCTGTACCGAACTGAGTACCTCTCGAAGGCAACATAGTGTGCGTGATCTCTCCCGTCCGAACAGTCCGTACAAATAGTTCCGCAACGCACGGTTGATCGCATCAATATCGTCGTTGCAGAGAAAGTTTCCCGGTCGTGAAAGTGCATGTAGAGCGACTCGGAGTGATGCTCAAATCTGAAGTGGTGACCTGAGTGTGCAATTGCGTTTGGTCGTTCCGTGCAAAGCTTGTTTGGGATAAAAGTGCTACGGGCCACAGCCATTCTTAATTCAGAAAAAATTTGCATGACGAGCGACATAGTGTGCGTTGGAACAAATCGGTCACGAGAAGATTGAGCTGCTCAGGTGTCAGTGTAAGATAATACCTCGGTGAGCTGGCATTGCACCACTACCACCGCATAGTAAGCTGGATGCACCCGATTGCAGCGGGTTTGTTTACATTCGGATAGTGCGAAATACGGTGTTGAGAAATTAGCGTGGCTTAACCCTCATCCGCATTAGATTTCATTACCCTAATCAGCACTTGTGGTGTCATTTTGACACCACAAGCTCAAATCGTTATAACTTTTGGCGTGTTAGACCGATTTAAACAAAACTTACATCAAAAGAAACCTTGTAATGTCAGTGAAATATGTTTAGAACATTATATATAGCTAAAGTTACTAGTTTTCTCGTTAATCAGCATGAAAGAAAAAAAATCCGAAAAAACATGCCTCACGAAAACTGCTGTAGTTCATATGTTACACGTTCAAAAAAATACTTGCATTATGCATATGAAAGCTGAAGTTAATGCCTACATCATGAAGACAAGAAATATTTTTTTAAATTTTTTTTAATGAAATGGTCACAAAAAGTTCAAAAAAGTGGTCTAAAAAACCTACTTTTCATTCGATTGCTAGTAAATACTGTTTGAGCGATGGTAGAGTTTTGAAAAAAATATGACTACAAAATGTATAAAAATTCTAACATTTTGCTGTCTTTAGATTTTTGATGCAACAAAAATTGAATTTACTGGAATTTTTCAAAGTTCACTACTTTGCGCGATTTTTTTACAAATTGAAATTTCATCTGTTTTTGTGGTCCACCGTCAGGTTGTACCCGGATTATCAGTGCTTTTACTTTGTTTGGACCAACCAAGAGTATATTCATTGGAAAGCATATTTAATCTTCATTCTAGTGAGGTGCAACAAATCACGCTGTGAGATTTCACAAAAATATGAAAATTATAAACGTAAAATCATTCCTGAATTTCTAGAACTACAAGCACCTCGTCCAGCAAAACGTGTTTGTTTGCTCTCCGAGTAGGTACGGTGCGTGGTGATTCGGGCAGAGAGCGAAGCCGAAAGACGAAATAATGATGCGTGTCGTGACTAGCAAATGCAAATTACTCTCAATAGAATATTTTCAACCAAGAAATGTACGACACGCATCATTATTTCAACTGTCGGCTTCGCTCTCTGCCCGAATCACCACCCACCGTACCTTCTCGGAGAGCAAACAAACACGTTTTGCTGGACGAGGTGCTTGTAGTTCTGGAAATTCAGGAATGATTTTACGTTTATAATTTTCATATTTTTGTGAAATCTCACAGCGTGAATTGCAGCACCTCACTAGAATGAAGATTAAATGTGCTTTCCAATGAATATACTCTTGGTTGGTCCAAACAAAGTAAAAGCACTGATAATCCGGGTACAACCTGACGGTGGACCACAAAAAGAGATGAACTTTCAATTTGTAAAAAAATCGCGCAAAGTAGTGAACTTTGAAAAATTCCAGTAAATTCAATTTTTGTTGCATCAAAAATCTAAAGACAGCAAAATGTTAGAATTTTTATACATTTTGTAGTCATATTTTTTTCAAAACTCTACCATCGCTCAAACAGTATTTACTAGCAATCGAATGAAAAGTAGGGTTTTTAGACCACTTTTTTGAACTTTTTGTGACCATTTCATTAAAAAAAATTAAAAAAAATATTTCTTGTCTTCATGATGTAGGCATTAACTTCAGCTTTCATATGCATAAGGCAAATATTTTTTTGGACGTGTAACATATAAACTACAGCAGTTTTCGTGAGGCATATTTTTTCAGATTTTTTTTCTTTCATGCTGAATAACGAGAAAACTTGTAACTTTAGCTGTATATAATGTTCTAAACATATTTTACTGACATTACAAGGTTTCTATTGATATAAGTTTTATATGAAGTTCATAATAATTCAAACGACTTAAATAGATTTTACTTTTGTGGTGTCAAAATGACACCAAAAGTCGGAAAAGGGAGTTTTTTTGTCCAGGCTTCCAGGGTTCGTCCATAAAAAAAGTAAAGATGCAATATTGAAGAACTTTTGAATTCATTTAGGGTCCCCGAAGAAATTTTTGTATTTTGAAGCTTCTGAAAAAAGTTACAAGCCTTCAAACTTGCAATGGTGTCAAAATGACACCCTAATGCGGATGCGGGTTAACAAATTAAATTTGCGAATGGAGTACTTGTGGAAAACTCAATGAATGCGGTGCATGGGAATGTACCGTGCATGCGTGCAGTACAAAGGACAACCCGGGGCCCCGTGATCACGACGGATGTACATGTTCCTGTTTCTTAGCAAGTAAGCAAAAACCCAATTGTATTAAGTAGAACATAGGCAAATGGTATCTTTCTAAATGTAGTTGATTATTTTCGCATGACATTGAATTGTTTGAATCGTTTAGTCACGGGTGAAGCACATTACTTAGAAAGCGTAGAATCGCATAATTGTCACCCTCTCGCATATCAGCGTTAAATAAACAATTGATTACTGAGCTAGTAACAGAATCCAGTGGTAAGTATGTAAGAGGCCTTGTATTTACAATTCGCTTAGCCTCTACGATTAAAGTCTGTAGGCCCTCATCATCCAGCTAACCCTCGCAGTATGCCTCGTTCATGGCCGCTTTTACCGATTGTACTAGGCGCTCCCACGCGCCGCCCATATGCGGAGCTCCTGGTGGAATGAAGCTCCACTTTGTATCGCTAGCAGTGAAGGTTTCCGACAACCCCTGGCTTATTTGATGTCTTAAAATCCGCTCGGCTCCCTGGAAGTTTGTTCCGTTATCGCTGTAAAACTCTGCTGGAGCCCCATGGCGACCTACGAATCTTCGCACGGTAGAAATACACGACGCAGTAGTGAGACTATGAGCGACTTCCAGATGGACGGCTCGTGTCGTAAGACACGTGAAGAGAGCTATCCACCTTTTTACGTTGGCTCGTCCTATCTTGACGAGTAAGGGTCCGAAATAGTCTAGTCCGGTATAGGTGAAAGCCCGCTCGTGATGCGCTAAACTGCCGAATTAAGCGGAGCCATTGGGGGTTTGACTGGTCGTGTGCGTCGTATTTGGCACAAGAGACACTTGCGACTGACGCTTTTAACCAAAACGCGTAGATTAGGAATCTCGTAATCCTGACGCAACTCGTTTACGATTGTTTCGGAGTTTCGATGACAGAATTTACGATGGAAATGATCAACTAACAGCTCGGTTACGTAATGTTTCCCGGGAAGTATTACTGGGAACTTCGTGTCGTAGGGTAGGTACTTCCTTTGCTGCTCCAATAAGACAAGTTTGCGCTAGCTTATAGAGTGGACTTTTCTCAGTGATAGGATTTAGATCTAGGCTTTTCTCTTTTAAGGCAGCAGTTTCTTCGGAGAAACACTCGAACTGAACCATTTGAATAATGTTTTCTTCGGCAGATTTCAGTTCGTGTTGTTATAGATGTGAGTCGTACCTAGGTTGCAATTTTAATCGGTTGTGAATGTATCGCAGCACTTATGCAACCACTCGTTGCAGTTTTCCCCAAGACGCATATTTTTTGCAGATGATAACTGGCTTCCAGGAACGATGGTGCAAGACTGAGGCCCGCTTTTCTTCGGTCGTAGCGGTTAATTCTTCCTTTGGTTTCGGCCACTCTTCTTCGGTCAATTGCAGAAAATGAGGTCCATTGAACCATTGACTATTGCGATCAAAAAATGGTCCTACTACCCATTTTGTAGCTTCGTCCGCCGGGTTTGATCGCGATGATACCCAACGCCACTGACTTGGTTCCGTGTGCTTCAATATTTCTCCGACTCGATTGGACACAAACGGTCTGTAGTTCCGGGGGTCTGCTTTGATCCAAGCGAGTGCCGTTCGGGAATCGGTCCAAATATGTGTGCAGGAGATCGTGATTTTGTGGTGTTGCTTTACGTAGGTCATCCATCTAACCCCCAGCACACATAGGTTCAAGTCGACAAGGGCTTGAGGGCAGAGGTGCGACTTTCGCCTAGGCTCCGATCAAGCAACACTGCGGTTGCCCACTTACGGTAGTGCGTAAGTAGATTGCACAAGCATACGCGACTTCGCTAGCGTCGACAAATAAATGAAGCTGGACATTATCGTAAGTGTGTTTCGTGGCTTGAGGGAAGTAGCATCTGGGAATTCGGATCTCTTCTATGTGTGCTATAACCACTGATAAGTTGGTATAACTTCCCCTGCGTAGGAGTAAAATATTCATCGCCCAAAGCTCCTGGCACCAACTAGCTCATCACTCGCTATGCTTCGTTTCCCGATCATGTAATGATACCAAATGCTAAATTTCGATTTTTTCGTAAATCACTCAATTTTCATTTTACAATTCGAAAAAAAAATTTATGAAGAGTTATGTAACTCAGTTAGTTTAAATTTTAGTTTAAATGTATCGGATCAATTCCATTCTTATTGAAGAAGAGTGTATGATCTTTTGAAAATTTTATCCAAAGGGGAAATTTGAAAAATATTCAGATGATCTAAAAGGTATATTCTCTAACAAAATGTGTGGACTTAATCGTTCACCAGAAGATCCTTTTTAAAAGAACTGCGATTTTTCCTCAATTAGATAAAGAACATTTTCGCTTTGAAAGTCTTTAAACCTAAACATAACTTTTATTCATTTGCTAAATTTATTCTTAAAAACTGTAAAACTTTAATTCAATAATATTATGAAATTATTTTTAAATTTTAAAACCCTATTGATTGGAATAGTTCTTTTTGAATATGAAGAATTGATTTTCATATGTAGGCTAGGGTGTCCCAAAATTGCATAGTTTATAGGAATCTGGGGGCTCACTCTCCAAATGATAGATTAGGATGTGTAAAACAAACTTTTGTATGGGGTAGACTAAAAAAAATCATGTTTAGAGGTTTCGCAAGCGCGACCTTTGAAAAAAGTCCATTTTAAAAATATTTGGTTTTAAATAAATTCTGGGTCCAAAAATTTTCAAAAAATATATTTTATATTTGTATATTTTATATTTTTTAAATTTTGTTTGGGTTAAATACTACACGTAAAAAATGAAAAATGAACCAAATTCGTATCAAAATTGAAAATAAGCAAGCAAGTTTTAAGATGAAAAATTTTTTTGGTTCAAAAATTTTGTATTCGACTGACCAAAATGTGTACCTAGCGTAAAATATTTTTGATACCAATGCCATTAAAAGATGCGGATTTTTGTGCACTTAAACTTTGCTTAACAAGGCATGTGATTTGTATCACCGTATAAACCGCTATTCACGGTTTAATGCTAAATAAAAATCACAATTTAGGATATTTTTAATTAAATTTATCCAATTCGTCTTAATAAATACCTACATTAAAATCAAAACACTTGCAAAAAAAGACTTGGATGGTTTACAGGAACCATCAGAAGGCTATATGCCAAATTTTAGCTGAATCTGACAACCGAAAAGGGTTGCACTGAATCTCAAGTGTGAAAGGGATTCTGAGACATTGTGTTCTGAAGAAGCATAAAAACTGGATTTTCATCAAATATTTTTTTTTCTTTACCAATCGATTGCTAAGTTATGTTAATGTTATTAAAATTTCAATTAAGACTAACATTTCACCTGAAGACTGTAACTCGATTGGGCTTAAAACAAAAAAGTTATGGCTGTTTAAAAATTGTATTTAGGTTGTAAATTGTAGTTTAACACACAATGAGTACATTTTACTCATTGTGTTTTCAGGACTGGGAGGAAAACATAACAAAAATTGAACACCATAGCAACTTATACTTTTGCACGCAGAAAAATTGAAGCAGGCTAAAAATGCTTGGTAGATAATGACATTTCTATATATTTGATAATTGATAATAAGATTGTTTTCGCTGACCTGACATCCAAGATTTTGAATTCAGCAGTAGTTAACAAAAATTCGGAAAATGTATTCTAAGGAAACAACAATACTACGTTTTTGACAATCTTATTGCACGTATGCCTGTAAAAGAACATAATAAATGCAAAAAAAAACCTAAAAAAGGTAATAAATTCGATTATATTTTAATTTTTTTGTATTGATACTTTAAAATCCATGTGGCTTTCGTGTCTTACCAAACCAAATGATGATGTGATAAACGCATGTGAAGTGCATATTTCAACAAGTCACCGATATATCAATTGCTTTCGGCTTAGTATGGACTATTATTTAATGATAACTAGCTATCTGTCGTAGGAAAAACAGAGAATTATATTCAATTTGAGAAAAGCTTCGCGGGCCGCACAAACATGAAAACTAGAATGAAGTTCGTCCATCTACGTAGTAGAGATAGGTATAGGAAAGTAAGTGCTCTCAAATCAGTTTTAATGAAAAAATCCTTGTAAATTACTGAACTTACAATCAAGTGTTAAGTTGAATTTAAGTTATAAATTCTAAAATATCATTTGGTTGTAGTTTGATATACACTCACTTATTCCTCGGGGCATTTGAATTTTCTGCGATCAACTGGTGGTGGATGATGAGTCAGAGAAAGATTTTTATTTCCAGAACCCACAAAAGCAGACAAATTGAGGTGGGTCGAACAAGGGCTAAGGATTTGTCGGATGATGTTCATCATCCTTTCTCCCCACTAGCAGGCAGCCAGCCACCCGGATTTAAAATATATTCATACGATTTAGCCAAAAGGACAAGCACCTACATATGTTGATTTTCCAACAGTTTGAGCATAACACTTTACTCCTTCTGCTTTGACCCTGGTTGGTTGCAAAAAGGCAATTAGGATCCTCTAGGAAGGTTTTCTGAGCGTGGAATTCCTCCTTTTCAAGTGTTTTGTATCGTAGAAGAAAAGCTGAATGAAGAAGGGTGCCAAATCTGAATATTGTTAGATCATTATGTTTCCTTTTTCCGGTCGTCTTTCGTATGATAATACAACTTTCCTCGGAGGACTGCATGCCGGCATGGATTCTCCCTAGAAATTTTGCACAGACAGAGAGTGGAAAACTGTGGCTAGACCCGAGCAAGTCTGTTAATCGTCCTCGTTTGTTGTAGTCCTGGAAAACACTTTCCCTTGGATGCTGCAGGCAAGCGAGCAAGCATCTGGCAGCCGGCATCTTGTTTTCCTTCTTTTTTCTCCGGGATTCATAATGCTTGGCAAGAAGCAAGATACCTACTTATATCTCCACATGTATACAACCATTCTAGGGATGTAGTCTGAAGCAAAAGCAAAAGTCGGAATGTCCATGCTCTCTAGCCTTGGCTCCCCGGCATCTGGAAAAAGGAAAAGGTCGTCTCCGGGTTTTTGGTTTTGCTGTCGCCAGCCGTCTGGGTCGACTCTAGACAGATTTTCCGGCATTCCTCGTTCTAGACAAGGATTTCTCAACACAGCCGGAAAATCCGACCACCAGGCATCGGTTTTCTGCTGACCTAGGCCAAGAAAGATCAACTTCTTCTTCTGTTGTCGTCGTCGAATGTGGGTGGATGCAAGTTGAATGCTGCCACTGAATACATTAGATAAATGGGGGAAAATTTTTTCGGAAGATGGGAATGGAACGATTCTCTTCTTGTTGTTAGTGGGAAAGTGCTTTTGCTTACAGCAAATCGGAAACCCCTACCGGATGGTTTCACTTGTTGAATATGTTGGGGCAATGTTTTCCATGAATTGTGAAAATGTTTGAAAACGTTACGGTTAAGATGTGGGAGGAGCCGTGGGAATATTTCGGATTCCTTGGAATTGCAGGGGATGTAATCTGTCTTTTTTGTGTTGGATCTGATTTGTATTATTCTGTTGTCATCATACTCTGGACGGAAAAAATTGGTTTTGAATCCAACGAATGAGCCAACATCACTGTATAGAGAAAAATATTATTTATTTATTTACATTGTATTCCGTCTCACGACATAACTTGACGAACATAGTTCCTAAAATTCACTCGGTCCATGGCAATCGTTCTCCAATTTCTCGGGCACCCCACGTTCGCCAGATCACGCTCCACTTGGTCTAACCACCTCGCTCGTTGCGCCCCCGCTCGTCTTGTTCCTACCGGATTCGTAGCGAACACCTGTTTTGCAGGACAGTCGTCCGGCATTCTCGCAACATGTCCCGCCCAGCGTATCCGGACAGAGAAAAATATGTTCTAAGTTTGACACCCCCATAGGCTCGCAGCAAAAGAATATTTTGTTTACTTTTTTGTGGATACCAAATATCCTTCAGATAAGTTACAATCAAAATGTAGGCCTTTGTACATACTATTTCACTCAGCTAATAACTCGATTTGTTTACATTTGGCGCATTCGGCTTTTTCAAATTTTGATAGCTACCAAAATAATCTTAAAATTGCTTGGTTTGAGATTTGAAGATCGAAAATACATTTAAGAGTTATAATACCATAACTATACCTAATATCTCCAAAATTATCTGAGGGTTTTGACCCAAGGAATATTTAAATAAAGTAGTGCCGAGAGCCATATTGGATTTTTTTTGTGACGTCACAAAAAAGATTGTATCGAGTATGAGAATGGTAGAAATTTCAAAGATAAAACGCGTTTTAGAACGAAAATCAATTCCAATTACATTTTGATTGTGTTTTAAGGCCTCTATTTCACTATGTTATGAAGTTTTTTGGTCCTTTAAAGATTGCATTATGTGTTTTTTTCTTATTTTATTAATGAATGCAATGTCACATTGAGCTTAAACGTGCAAAAATGAAGAAAAAATCAGCTTTTAAAAGGTCTAGCTGATAGTTATTGAGTGTTCATTTGATTGTCATGATTTTTAACCAATCAGTTTTCCATATACAATTGTTATGTAGAACAATAGACATCAATTAACTATTGTTAACTTTGTTTACTAAAATGCCAATAATATATTGTGATTTTGTATAAAAATATGTATTTTGATTACTTTATTGTTATGAGGAGCTTAAACTGCACTTATTTGACCATTTTTATGGAAAACTTTGAACTAATTTTAAAGTTTTGCGAATTTGAGTGGGGAATATCCATTATTGTTTCGAACTTCGATGATCTAGGGATGATAGGGATTTTTTTTCTAAATGCACTTTTTTTTGTACCGATCTTGAAGAGAGAGAATCCTTCTAGAATAAAATGTGTTCAAAGTGGAAAATTTCCAGCAGATTCTTTGAATTATTTACGAAAAAGGCAAATTTCCTAGTAAATTAACAGATTTTTCGTGATTGTGACGTCTCAGTCTGTACCAATACTAGAGCAGGGCTGTTTTGGCATTACCTTCTTTGATAATCCTTGGCTTTAACCAACATTTCTTATCAATATCTGTTGAGAAAAACATTATACACGTTTTCTGCGACGAATTTCATTGAATGCTTCATTTAAATTATTGTCCCCTCATCCAACAAAAAAATATTGCGAGAAAAAAATATAAAAGCTCCCAAACAGGACAGTCTTTTTTCACGAAAAGATTCTATCAACGCTGTCAGATTGCTTCAAGAGAATCGTCATATCTTCTAGCGGGAAAGTTATTTATTTTGGAGTTATGAGATGCAGGGGAGAGTGGGATATCAAGGGCCACTTATTTCTTTACTTCATAACTTCTTTATTATGAAAGATCAAATGAAAAAAAAGTGTTTATGGTTTTCTACATTTCAAACATATCATTACACAATTTTTCAAATTTTTGATATATTTTTGCCCCAGTTTTGACTTTTTTGAATAGAGGATTTTTTTTGGGATTTTTGAAACATGGTGGGGAATCGTAGGCTACCACATCCAAATTAACCTAATTTTATGAAAGTTTATGAGTTGATCCAAAACTGTAATTTTCATATTTATTCAGGTATTTTGAAGCAATATCACGTGAGGAAATAAAAAAAAAGAGTTGTGTAGGATCGAAAAGTTTCAAAAACCTGGCTTGCAAACGATTTATGTTCGTCTCTATCATATTGAATTAAATTGACAAAATATTTTTCGTAACTCTTCATTTGGCGCAATAAAACTAAACAGATAGAATAAATGTGTTTTAAGTTATGAATACGTATAAAAACAGCAAAATATAGTTGACCCGTGATACCCCAAATTATGTGGCTCATGATTCCTTACAAAAGATAATTTGCCGATTGGTTGTGTTTGAGCGACTTGTTGGTAATTCAAGAATAATTATTTTTCAATGTGAAAGAGTAAGTCAAAACTATGATAATAAACGTATGAGCATATTCTTCTATGAACTTTAGGTTTCCCACAGATAAAGTTTACGGGTGTTTGTTTACACATATATTTCATTAAAGCTAGTTAAATAAAAGATGCATATGATGCGTATATATGTCAACAACATATAGAAATATATGATAACGCAGAGCCACGTTTCCCCATGGCCCATGTTACCCCACTCTCAGAGAATTTTCCAGTGAGCTTCACATACATATAGTAATTTTTTGTACATCACATAAGTATAGGAATTAAGAAAACGTTGATATTATATTGGTGAACGAATCCTATTACGGCAAGTCTCCTGTCATGCTTAATGCTGAGCAGGAAAAACGTCACGAAATGAAAAAGTTTTGAGGAACTTCGGTTCCAACGGTTTCATGAGAACCGTAGGAACCGTAGAACCGTAGGAACGGTAGAAAGTGTAGGAACCGTACGATTCGTAGGAACCGTAAGAACCGTAGGAACTGTAGAACTCGTAGGGATTGTAGGAACCGTAGGAAACGTAGAAACCGCAGAAACCATAAAGAACTGTAAAAACTGTATGAACCGTAGGAACCGTAACAACCAAAAGGAACCGAAGGAACTGTACAAACCATAAGGAACCGTAGAAACCATGAGGTACCGTAGGAACCATATGAACCATAGAAACCGAAAGGATTCGTAGGAACCGTACGAACCGTAGGAACTGTAGGAACCGTAGAAACCGTAAGGAACCGAAAGTACCGTAGAAACCATAAGGAATCGTAGAAACTATAAGGAACCGTAGGAACCGTATGAACCATAGGATCCGTATGAACCGTAGAAACCGTAAGGAACCGTAGAAACCGTGAGGATCCGTAGGAACTGTACGAACCGTAGAAACCGTACGAACTATAGGAGCCGTAGGAACCGTGAGAACCGTAAAAACCATAGAAACCGTAAGGAACCCTTATGAACCGTATGAGTGGTAGGAACCGTAGGAACCGTAGAAGCATGCATCGTAGGAACCATAGAAACCATAAGGAACCGTAGGAACTGTAGAAACCATAAGGAACCGTAGAAAGTGTGAGGTACCGTAGGAACCGTATGAACCATAGAAACCATAAGGATTCCTAGGAACCGTAGAAACTGTATGAACCATAGAAATCGTAAGGAACCGAAGGTACCGTAGAAACCATAAAGAATCGTAGGAACCGAACGAACCGTAGGAGCAGTAGGGACCATAGAAACTATAAGGAACCGTAGGAATCGTATGAACCATGGAATCCGTATGAACCGTAGTAGCCGTAGGAACCTTAGAAACTGTAAGGAACCGTATGGACCGTAGGAACCGTAGAAACCGTAAGGATCCGTAGGAACCGTAGGAACCGTACGAACCGTAGAAACCGTACGAACCGTAGGAACCGTATTAACCGTAGGAGCCGTAGGAACCATGAGAATCGTAAAAACCGTAGAAACCGTAAAGAACCGTATGAACTGTAGGAGCCGTAGGAACAGTAGAAACCGTAAAAACCGTAGGAACTGTAGAAATTGTAGGAACCGTACGAATCGTACGAACCGTAGGAACCGTAGAAAGTGTTGGAACCGTAGAGAACCGTGAAAACTGTAGGAATCGTAGGAATCTTAGGAACTGTAGAGAATCGTAGGAACCGTAAGAACAGTAGGAACACAGGTACAGTATGGGATCGTTTGATTCGTAGGAACTATTAGGAACCGTAGGAAACGTTGAACCGTAGAGAATATTAGGAACCGTAGGAACCGTAAGGAACCGTACAAAC
Organism: Uranotaenia lowii; assembly: GCF_029784155.1. Taxonomy (NCBI): domain Eukaryota; kingdom Metazoa; phylum Arthropoda; class Insecta; order Diptera; family Culicidae; genus Uranotaenia; species Uranotaenia lowii. The sequence goes on from NC_073693.1 coordinate 85,570,377, forward strand.
CGTAAGGATCCCTCGGTTGGGAAGAATGACCGTGTTGTTAAATTCCTGGAAAAAAGGTAAGAATCCCTAGGCACCGGAAGAACCGTATGAACTGTAAAAGCTTTACGAACCGTAAGGATCTGTAGGAAACGTTGGAACTGTACGAATCGTAGAGAACCGTAAGGAACCGTGGGAACCGTAGGATCCTTAGGAGCCGTAGGTATCGTAAGGAACCGTAGGTACCATAAGGAACCGTAGGGACTATTCAAACCGTTAGAACCGTAGAAATAGTAGGAACCGTAGAAATAGTAGGAACCGTAGAGAACCGTAGGAACAGTAAGGAACCGGAGCTACCGTTGAAACCGTTGGAACCGTAGGAACCTTCAGGAACCATAAGAAACTGTACGAACCGTAAGGATCTTTAGAGACCGTAGAAACTGTAGGAACCGTAAAGAACCTTAAGGAACTGTAGGAAGCTTAGGAATAGTAGAAATGGTAGGAACCGTAGGAACCGTATGCACCGTACGAACCGTACGAACCGTAAGAACAGTAGGCACGTTAGGAACCGTAGGGAGCCGTTGGGAACGTAGAAAACGTAGGACCCCTAGGAACCGTAGAGAATCGTAGGAACCATTGGAATCGGAGAACCTTAGGAACCGTAGGAACCGTAGGATTCATAGAAACCGCACTAACCGTTAGAACCGTAGGAACTTTATTAAGAAGTTATTAACTGTAGTTATTAACTGTAGGAACCGCTTGAAATGCTTGAAACATAAAGTTTTTAATTTTTAATTTTTGATAGACTTTTGAAATTTTTTTTATGTTTTCAAGTTATGAAGCATGATTGAAGGAGCAAATGTTCTGTAGACATTTAAGAGCTTAAATTAAAGACAAAGGTTCTATGAAAAAAGTTCCACTTGTTGCCCTTTTGGACCACTATGCATTAGGAAATATAAGAAATATAGTGAGGATAAATATCTCTGATGAAATAAACAAAAAATGAAAACCTAGCAAATTGGCTACATTTAGTACATCAGAGAACACGTTCCTGTACGTAGATTTGTCAAAAAAAGAAAATATAGGGGAGAGTGGGGATACTTGATTCCTTTTTCTTGTTTTCACCATATCTTTCTGGAAAAATTTAGCAACTCGCCGTCTTTGACATTTTCTGACAGCTTGTAACTTCAAGTTTCTATGCTCCAAAAATTAGATCGATACTTGAACCCGTTGATGAACTAGAAGCATTTTCGGGGGAGTAAAAAAAATGCGATTTTTCTGAAATTAGGGGAAACTTGATCCCCTATTGAAGGAGACTTGACTTTTATCCAGGAAGCGCTTATCCTTGTATAAAAATCAAACAAAACCCCAAGAAAGAATGTTAATTGACTATTTTGGTCATGTTTGTTCTCATTTCACAATTTATAGCAGACATAAGAAGAAAATTCTATAACTTTGTCTCAACGCTAATAACATTGCATACTTAAGGGCGCTATTTTTTATAATTAAGAGAAAATTAATTATTTTACTTTTTTCTTCAGACAATTGTTTGATAAATATTAGGTTTTGGATAAATGTTAGTAATTTCGTAATCAGCAATCATAACGATCAATTCAGAAGAAGAATATGCCGTTTGGAAGGGGGATCAATTGTACCCATAATCAACATTTTAGAAATCTTTTTCTGAAAAAAGTTGAGAGTTTTTCATTGCTTTGAAAATATGGCATTATGAAGTTCATTTTACGCTCGAACGATTGATACATTGGAATAAATATTTTTTTCATAATTTTCCCATGTAAGGAACATTTTAAAGTGATGAAAAAAGATCTTCAAGTTACTTTTTGTGAATTTTTCAAACAAAGTTCAATTACTCAAACAGTTATTTTGTTAAAATTTTTTAAACTACAAGCATTGTTATTTTGCTCATTTTGGCACATTTTTCTACAACATTTGATCTTTGTAAGACATTCCAGTTTCGAGATATAGCTAAGGAATCAAGTATCCCCAGGGATCAAGTATCCTCATTCTCTCCTACTGATTTTGGTAAAATGAAACTTGATGACCTTTTTCATCGTAAGCTGGAATTTTCCCTTATACGTGGAGATACGCTAGATTTCGGACATCGATCCATAGACCGGTAGAAGTAGTCAAAATCCGTAGATCTGAACACTCTGCTCGAAAACTTATAATTTTTGAAAGCTTTCGTTCTAATGAGAGGCAGCTATGTAGAGTTTTGAAAGAAGGGCCAGGACAGGAACAGAAATGAAATGACAAATCTTTTAGTAAGAGACGGTTTGCGTTTCGCTTGTGCGATGAAAACAGTTAATTCTTGAAACAAAATGGTGGGTAAAAGTCGTTGGGATGAAAGTAGGAAAAAAAAATGAGAAAATAGATGAGGAAATATGTAAAATAGGTCGGTCGGTCTCGACAACCACTTCGAGTTTTAGTTTCAATTAGAACAACACTTAGGCGTGAACTTGTGGCAGTGTGTTTGATTGTCACCATGAGAATCGGGGTTCGATCCCGAAGCCTGGACATTTTTTTCAATAGGTTATTTGATTACTTGAGTGACCATTCTGATATACGTATGTAGGAATGCAGCAATCAAGCTTAAATTGAACAAATCTCGGTAAAGCGTCGAGTTTGGGATCCGCCGCGCGGCATCATGGCAGAACCATGTGTTGAACATTGTAATTAATCAAGAGAAAGTAATATCAATTGATGCCTACGGAGGCATTGAAATATAGAAAGAATTTTTCACCTATTTTACGATTTTCGGAAGTTGAATTTAAAAGCCACAGGAAGCTGAATAGAAGGATTTTTGAATTGTTTTGAAACTGAAAAATATCAGTAAGAACTTAAATTTTTGTGCTGCGTAGAACCTACTTTAGATCAACTGGGGTTGAATAAGCTTTTTTGCGCCTATTTAATGGTACTTTGATGCTTGGGTATGATATCACAAAATAAAACTGAGTTGGGTCGAAAATTACGATTTTTTTCAAAAAAATATTTTCAAATGAAAAAAAAGCCTCTCTAATATGACAAATTAATAATGGATTGAAATTTAAAACTAAAAGTAATTGGACGTGGACTTTGATTGAATAAACCTCAGAAATCGAAATTTTAAGTTTTGATTAGGATGCTTAACTGAGTTCAGAGGACAGCTGTATGATTTTTTACATGTAAAGCTTTATTGGTCAAACTCAACACGTCAGAGTTAAAGGTTTAATAATGACTATTTCAGAATAAACGACAATCCCACACAAAGAAATTCATTTTATAAGAAAATTGTTTAATTTTGTATTTTTATAAGCGATAATACAACATAACGAATCTACGCTCCAAAATAAAAATGCAATCACATACAATTAAGACAAAAATTGTTTCATATTGAGAACTGATTAGTTCTTTAGGTATGCCGGAACAAATTTGAAATCCTTCTTTCGTCATACCGAGTACGGTTGTACTCCATTTCCCCGAAAACCATTTCCCAGAACGAAAAATCACCAGAATTTCAATCACCAGAAATCCACTTCCCCAGATTTTTTTTTCCCAGAATGCACTATTTACCAGAATTTTTTTCCCAGAATGAACCATTTTCCAGAAAAAAATTTACCAGAATGAACCATTTCCCAGAAAAAATTTCGCAAGAATTGCCATTTCCCAGAAAATTTAATATATTTATCCAACATGAAATTCAATAAATTCAAATAGATTTTTCCACAAAAATTGGGTTCCTATAACACTATTCTTTTGCGGCAAAGCCACAACCAACGAGGATGAAGGGGCCGAGGCGGCACAAAGTCGTCGAAGTTCTCAAATCCGAGGTGGCCGCCGACCTGCCGTCGGAAGCGGTGGCCCTAAGCCCCGTCCGCCACGTGACAGCGTTAAGGACAAAACGTCTTTTAAGTTCGAACGCGCAGCGAGTCGGATACCAAAACGGTTTTTTAAAGGACCATGGTAAGCATTGAATCAATTAAAGTACCCAAACCATAAACAAAGCACAATATTGGTTCTAAAATAAATTTAGTTGGAAAATTTCAAAGTTGTAATTTCATTTCAAAAATCATTTTGAAAAAATGAATTTCGAATCATATGAAATTTACAAGAATTCATTAGAAAAAAAGATCAAATAAAAATACTAGAGGAAAAAATCTGGGATTTGTGCCATTCTGGGAAATGTTCCATTCTGGGGAAAAAAAATCTGGGAAATGGTCCATTCTGGGATGAAAAATCTGGTAAATGGTGCATTCTGGGGAATTTATTTCTGGGAAATGGTTCATTCTGGGGTTGATTTCGGGTATTTGTCAGTCTGGGAAAAATTCATTCTGGGCAATGGTTTTCGGGTAAATGGGATACAATCACCGAGTACCTAAACCATTGGAATAAAGTAAACAGAACCTTGTTTGCTTAAAAAATTGTATAAAAACGAATTGAACAAATTGAACAGAATCGTAAAATATAATAGCTTTAAATAAAAAATTAAAAAATCACGAGTCCGAAAGATGAAATAAATAATCTTATCCCCAACGGTTTGTTTTTTGCTTATAGAATTGTTTGAATATTCAACTAAATCATTAAACTTTTCTATGAATCCAGATTTGTTTGAATCATTTATTACCAGTTAATAACATCGCCTACATCGATATATGTATTTATCAATACTTAATTTATTCAAGGCTAAAGATAAATTTCTTTTCTGTTTTTTAGATATTTTGTTTGGAAATTTTTTAAAAAATATCTCGGTTATGTTTTCGTTATCCGTCATTTCCAATTAAGCTCGGAATGCAATATTTTTGTTCTTTTTTGAATATTTAAATTTACCAACCCCTACCATTCAAATCTGATTCGGCTCCAGAAAAGCGTCATGCAAAGCAAAAATGGTCGAAAAACGGCCCTCTTCACATTTTTTTTATTTCCACCTTGTCGACTTTTCATTCGAAAAAGCCAATAGAAGGCGTACAATACAGTGAAACAGGGGAAAAAAATGTCTGAAACACTCTCCTTCGCTTTTCTTCCGATTTCCTCAGCCGTGAAACCCATCACGAGACGGGCTGTTGTCGTCATCAACTTTCGTTCGTTCGGACTGTCGCCTGGAAACTTCAACTTCAAAAAATAATTCAGTGTACATACAAAAAAAAGTTTCCACATTCGGCTCTTGATGAAAAATTTTTAGTCGTAAAAAAATCATCCAACATTCAGTCAGGAAAAAATCACCCCTTTTCCATGAAGTGCGCTCGCAAGTCATCATCGGGTGGACTTTTTTTTTGTTTGGAGGTAGGCATACTTCTAGGCGCAATTTCGCTTTTCTCCTGGAGGAAAGAGGACAATCTCTTCCCTTCTCCTAGAAATCGAATCTACTGCGAGGGAGAAAAAATTAACGCAGATACACTCACACACATTCGCGGACGACTCAGCCTAGATGTTGGCTGCATTTTTTTTTATGGTTTTGCCTTTCTTACAGAAAGGTATAGTTATCGGTCGATTTGGGAGATCCTTAATTTTGGGTCTTAGATATACCTTTATAGGTACCTATCGAATCAGCTCGACGAGTTCAGACGATGTCAGTGTATTTGTGTGTGCTGGTGTGATTTTTTGTAAACATTGTCCACACGTTTTTGCGAAACTGGGAAGTACAATAAAAATGATTTTCGTCTTAAAAAATTTGATTTTTTTCCCTCTTCAATGTATAAAAGAAAGAAAAAAAAAACAAAATAGTTTGAAAAAAATTTTTTCATAGTAATTATCATCAAATCATCACTCCAAAAAACGTGTCAATTGGGCTTGCTAGCCACAACCAGCAATCACTAAAATCAAGATTGTTGTATATATGACGTCATATTTTACATGACGTCATAAACATGATGGGTGCGCTCACTGTGTGCGGTGGTTAAAATTACAGCCTCACTCACACTCATGATGTCATCATGCCGACAAAACGAGTAAGAGGAAGTGGTAGAACGAATGAGAATATTTCCTACTTCAGTATAGTACCAGTTCAGTATAAACCGAACCGGTGTCAAAAATTTTTGAAGTCGAAACTCCAAACCACATTATAAAAATATGGATTTTCATAAAGGGGTACCACCCCGAACTTAATATATTCAATCGATGGGTGTAACATCTGACATCGCATTTTTCTGCAGCGATGGCGGGCTTCGCTTCGATAGCCCAACGCTATATTCGCAAGCAAAGGTTTCCTTTAGAAGGAGAAACCACATAAGGGACGCGAGCGGAGCACACCATCTCAATTTCTCTCATACCGTTCGAGCTTATGTCGTTCGTGAGAGCATGAGACAAATTGAGTTGGTGTGAATCGTCCGAATCATACGCACACAATTTCTCCATTTAGTAGCATTGACTCAAACTTTTAGCCTGTGCCCAAACCGCGATCGTTTTGTGCTAAAATTTTAGAAGGGTTATAAGACGCAAGCGGGAATCTGTCAGATAATTCTGTAGTAAATTTGTATAAGGACGAACGCGCAAAATGTGAACAAACCTAGCGTTGCATTTCATGAGGGTGAAACTAGCAGTCAGCTCGGTTCTCATTCCGAGCTGACTGCTAGTTTCGCGTTTGAAATATCAGAACATCTAATCAAATCCTGTTGGAACATCGCGATAAAATATAATAAATAAATAAATAACAAACAAAATAATGCGAAAAACAAAAAAAATGAATAAATTGCACGAAAGTTTATGTGCAACAAAACTGCATATTACATCATTGCACAAAATCTATAAATCAAGTAACTTTTCATCAAATAAATCAATAAAATCAAGAATACAAAAGGTGAAATAACTCCCATCTTCCAAAATTTGGTTTTTAATCTTGTAATTTTTCGGATTTTTGATTTTTTTTTTAAATTTACATAAAACATTTCATACTTTATTTATTTCCCCCATCGGGTTTTTTTTAAATTTCGGGGTGACAAAAGAAGAAATTGAGATGCAATGTAGTTCTTCGAATGGTAATTTTTCACTCAGCTGACAACTCCATTTGTTTACATTTGGCCGTACGTCCTTTTGAAATAATCGATACCGCTGCTGATCTCATGTTGGGTAGGGAAAATAGAATCTTATTGGAAAAAAATAATGTCATACTGGGATAAATTCATCTAGTAGTAGCATGTATCCTGACGAGACAAACATCAAAAATACATATTTTAAATATTGTCGAGTATAAGTTTTTATTAAGAAAATTGACAAAATTGTCAAAAAATATTGTCAGTATGATGAAACAGGAAAAACTGTCCAAATCAACAAAATTAAAAAATTGACATAATTAGCTAAATTGACAAATTAGTAAAATTGTCAAAAATGACAAAATTGACACAATTGGTAAAATTAAAAAAAAAATTACAAAATTGACCCAATCGAAAATTTTACAAAATTGGGAATTTTACAGTGGACAAAATTGACTTAGTGGACAAAATTGAAAAAAAATGACAGAATTGACAGAACAAATTGTCAAAATTGACAAAATATATTGTCAAAATTGATAAAACAGAAAAAACTGTGCCAATTGGCAAAATTGACAAAGTTGATAGAATTAACATAATTGAAAAAAATTGACAAAATTGACAAAATTGAAAAAAATGAAAAAAATGACAATTTTGACAAAATAAAAAAAAATTGACAAAATTAACAAAAAATTACAAATTTGAAAAAATTAAAACAATTGACAAAATTGAAAAAAAAAACAAAATTGACCAAATCGACAAAATTGACAAGATTTACTTAGTGGACAAAATTGAAAAAAATTGACAAAATTGCAAAAAATTGACAAAACATAGTGTCAAAATTGACAAAACATATTGTCAACATTGACAAAACATATTTTCAAAATTGTTGAAACAGAAAAAAACTGTGCTGATTGACAAAATTGGCAAAATTGACAGAATTGAAATAATTGACAAAATTGTGACAAATTTGACAAATTAACAAAATTGACAAAATTAACAAAAATAAAAAAAAATGGCAAAACTGTAAAATTGAAATTTTTTTTACAAAATTGACCAAATCGACAAAATTGACAAGATTGACTTAGTGGATAAAATTGAAAAAAAAAATGACAAAACATATTGTCAAAACTGACAAAACATATCGTCAAAATTGTTGAAACAGAAAAAACTGAGCCAATTGACAAAATGGGCGAAATTGACAAAATTGTGACAAATTTGACAAATTAAAAAAATTTACATAATGTACAAAAATGACAAAAATTACAAAATTGACGAAATTGAAAAAATTGAAAAAAATTTACAAAATTGACAAAATCGACAAGTATGACTTAGTGGACAAAATTGAAAAATAATGGCAAAATTTACAAAACATATTGTCAAAATTGACAAAATTGACAAAACATAATGTCAAAATTGTTGAAACAAAAAAAAATGTGCCAATTGACAAAATTTTGACGAATTTGACAAATTAACAAAATTTACAAAATTAACAAAAATGACAAAAATTAAAAAATTGACAAAATTGAAAAAAAATGAAAAAATAATACAAAATTGACTTAGTGGACAAAATTGGAAAAAAAAATGATGAAATTGACAAAACAATATGAATTGATGAAACAGATAAAAACTGTGCAAAATTAACAAAATTGAAAAACTTAACAAGATTGCAATTTGTCTTTTTTGTCAAATTTGTCAAGCTTTTCAATCTTGTCAAGTTTTTCAATTTTGTTAATTTTGCTCAGTTTTTTCTGTTTCATCAATATAGACAATATGTTTTGTCAATTTTTTCAATTTTTTTAAAATTTTGTCCACTAAGTCAATTTTGTCGATTTGGTCAAATTTGTAAATTTCTTTAAATTTTTTCAATTTTCTAATTTTTATCATTTCTGTTAATTTTGTCAATTTGTCACAATTTTGTCAATTTTTTCAATTACGACAATTTTTTCAATTACGTCAATCTTGTCAACTGAAAAGTTACAAAAATGACACAATTCTCAAAAACGAATATATGACAAAAAATTAAATTGAAAACAAAATGTACTAGTAACAAAATGACACTTTTGACAAAATTTGAACGTTTGTCTAAAATGACGATAAGTTCACAATGGAACCAGATTCAGTATTAACAGAACTGATTTCCATTATTTGGAACCGAAGTTCCAATTATTTTGCCAACAAGAATTCTTCAATTACACTCCAATCGATGGGTGTAACATCTGACATCGCATTTTTCTGCAGCGATGGCGGGCTTCGCTTCGATAGCCCGACGCTATATTCGCAAGCAAAGGTTTCCTTTAGAAGGAGAAACCACATAAGGGACGCGAGCGGAGCACACCATCTCAATTTCTCTCATACCGTTCGAGCTTATGTCGTTCGTGAGAGCATGAGAGAAATTGAGTTGGTGTGAATCGTCCGAATCATACACACACAATTTCTCCATTTAGTAGCATTGACTCAAACTTTTAGCCTGTGCCCAAACCGCGATCGTTTTGTGCTAAAATTTTAGACGAGTTAAAACCCAAGCGAGAATCTGTCAGATGATTTTGTAGTAAATTTGGAAATGGGCGAACGCGCAAAATGTGAATAAACCTAGCGTAGCATTTCATAAGGGCGAAACTAGCAGTTAGCTCAGAACGAAAAAACGCGTTTGAAAATTCGGAACATTTAATCAAATCCTGTTTAAACAACGTGAGGGGGGGGGGAGATGGGGGCTGATAATAAAAAATTATGGGAAAAACAAATTAATTGGAATAAATTGCACGAAATGTTGTGTGCAACAAAATTGCATATTACATCATTGCACAAAATCTATGAATCAAGTATTAATTTTTCATCAATTAAATCAATTAAATCAAGAATACAAAAGGTGAAATAACTCCCATCTTCCAAAATTTTATTTTAAATCTTGTAATTTTTCGGATTTTTGATTTTTTTTTCAAAATTTACATAAAATATTTCAAATTTTATTTATCTTCCACTTCGGGTTTTTTTTGTTAATTTTGGATTGACAAAAAAAAGAAATTGTGCTGTAATGTAGGTCTTCGAACGGTACTTTTTCACCCAGCTGAGAACTCCATTTGTTTACATTTGGCCGTACGTCCTTTTGAAATAATCGATACCGCTGCTGATCTCATGTTGGGTAGGGAAAATAGAATCTTATTGGAAAAAAATAATGTCATACTGGGATCAATTCATCTAGTATAAGCATTCTCTGTGGTATTAGCATGTATCCTGACAAGTTGTTGAAAACAAATATCAAAAATACATAATTTAAATATTGTCGAGTTTAAGTTGTTATTAAGAAAATTGACAAAATTGACAAAACATATTGTGAAAATTAATGAAACAGAAAAAAAAACTGTCCAAAATGACAAAATTGAAAATTGACAAAATTGGCAAAATTGATAAGATTGACAAAATTGATAAAATTGACAAAACATGATAACTCAGGACATTTTGAAGACAAATTTCCTAATATCAGGACAATTCGAAAGTTTTTGAAAATTAGGACAACCTCTCGAAAGTCATAACAAATCCTGAAAAATCAGGACACCTGGCACCCCTGACGTGCATTACAATTCATGATGCCTCTAGATATGGTGGTCTCACTTTGGCAAAAAGTAGACGAGGGTTGGATGCGGAGGAGGAGCCGAAATTTGACAGCTGGCTGTTCGGCTGGCTGCTGGCTGGCTGGGATGCCAGGTGCTCTTATTTTTTGTAAAACACGAAGTTTTGCTAATCATCCAGATATTGCTTAGACAAAGATTTCGCCTTGATTTTTGCAAAAAATAATTCATAGAATCGAAACAAAATCTTCCGGCTGAGCTCCGGGCTGTTAGCAAAGCTGGAAGAAGTTGGACCTATAAACGACGGTGCCAGCTTTGTCGGTAGCGGTGAGTAACATTAATTTTGCATTACTTATGACAAGTTTATGCTTATTCGACACTTTTTTCTTTCAAGAGCTATCTAGAAGCAGCAGAAAGTCATCGAATCGGATGGTAACATGGCGAGGCGTTACATTCCATCGTCCGAGAAGCGGCTGGCCCTCCTGCAGGAACATCCGATCTTCATCGAGATGAAAAAGCTGCTTCAGGAGGACCCCCGTCTGTTGCCATCGCTGCTCCAGAAGATCCAATCGAGTAATCCGGATCTGATGGGTAGCATTTGGGAAAACCAGATGAAGTTTTTGGCACTTTTGAATGAGGAAACCGATGAGCTGAAATAGTAAAATAGGCGCAACGTTAGGCGCCTGAGCAGCATGACGATAAGTCCGATGAGTGGGTTGGGGAATCAGTTCGATCCACTGCCGACTGTTGATTGTCCGGAATGGATTGAGCCCCTGAAGGATTCTGCAGGTGATGCTGTCCAATTGCTAGTCATCCTCAAGTGCAGCAAAGCTCCAGCTCAGCGCTGCTCGTGGGTGGTGGTGAAGGTAGATTAACTGAATATGTTAATATTAAAAAAGGCTTAAGCAGTATTTACATGATGCAACAGTTATTTGAAAATAAACTTTCGAATCATAAAATCGTTTATCGTTTACTCATGAAAATTATCAATAGCAGAATTTATAGCATTCCTTTAGCAGAACCGATTTACTTTTATTTTCATCCAACACTTTTCGATTAAAGGGAAACAAAATAGCTCTTTGGATAAGGTAACAAGAATAAGGAACAAGCAACATCCGGTTTAGGGTTTTGGTTGTTTGTTCCACCCTTTAAGATCCTTTCTATCATAACGGTCAATGAAAAGTTTTTCTTTTTTGGAACATACGGATAGACCGAACGGCATTGTAATTTCATTAAAAAAAAGTGTTTAGAATACAAATTAATTCATTCAATATACTCATATCGTCATATCATTGCTTTTCTCCGAAAACTCAATTTAAACATAATAAAATAAACTAAACCCCAGTACGGTTTTAAATCTTTTGATCATTCGTTTACGATTGGCTTGTGCACATACACACACTTTTTTGCCATCTGATTTTTTATCTCCAACACCTGGCATCCCTGGACCTTTTTTTTCGTAAACACTACAGCCAGCTGTCAAAACTTTTTTCAATATGGCGGAATGGCGATTTGGCATATGAGATCACCATATCTAGAGGCATCATGTTACAATTGTTCAGTTGTTGTTGTTGTTCCTCTTGTGCTCAGAGGTGCCAAGTGTCCTGATTAATGAGGATTTGTCCTGATTTTCGAGAGACTGTCCTATTTTTTTTTTTTAAACTCTCGAGTTTTTTAAATTGGTGCATAAAACGTCCCGAATTGTCCTGATTTTTTGAAAACCTCTCAAATTTAAACGAATTTGTATTTAAACTATGAGAAAATCTAATAAATCTATTATAAAATAGTTGAATCAAATTAACAGAGGATAATCTTCGGTTCCGATGATATTTAAATGGTTTTTTTTTTTAGTTTTTTATTTAAAGGTTTGTTTAGTTCAAAGAATAAACCCTTTGTTCCAAAATTATATCTTCAGAATCAAACTCATTATACATTATTTCAAATAAAAAGAAGTTTGTTTCAATAGAACTTTTTTTTTATCAAAATCAATTTTGTTTTGGTTTCAACGCCAAGTTTTCTCTAAGTGAATGATAAAATTATAAATATGTCTTAACTAACAAAATTGACAAATTTCTTAAACTTGACAAATTAAACCAAAATGACAAACATGACAAATTTGGAAAAAAAAATGACAAATATAACCAAAATGACGAAATTTACAAAATGACAAATCAGAAGAGAGAGAAATGGCAAATTTCACATAATTGACCAAATTCGCAAATTTTAGATAGGATACACATACAAACAAAATTATCAAAAATTACATTCATTGACAATATTCACAAATCTGACAAATTGGATAACAATGACAAAAATTACAAAAACTATTCAAACTTAATTTACAAAATTTACCAACTTGAAAATATGCCAACAAAACTGACACAAATATGACTTATAGATATATGTATCATGATTGAAAGTAAGTGAGATGCAAATATGCTGCAACCCAACTATTTTTTGCAAATCCCCGTATCCTGCACTCCAGAGGTTTCTCAGAATAAACGTTGAATCATTTGAAACACATGGGTGGGCATCCTTTTTTTTAAATAGTATTTTTTAATATGATTTCCGGTTTTTATTAGGAATTTTGTATATTGTGTCTTGCATATGCATCCAAACATAATTAACAATCTGTAAGAAAGGCTACAATCCACTGTCAAGTGTATTAAATCGGGTTTTTTTTTATACATTCGCTGCTCTTGGTCCACGAGTCGATGTCCTTCTACGAATCTCCCATTTATTTCAGAATTCCCAGTTTTCTACATAAACGGAGAAGAGGTACGATTTTTCGCATCTCCAGTGCATACACACGTTATTTAATATAATATGAAGCCGAACTTGTCCATAAACGTGTGAGTTCGTATACCTCGAGAGATGTGGAGGCATATTTTTTGTGCTGTTACTGTTGCAGGGAATCTGTTCGTTTGGAGCATTTTTTGCTGTTGCTGCCGAATGGATTTTCTTCCATTTTTGGCCGGCACCACCGGTATCCGTTTTCTCGAAAATTGATGACTAACGATAGATGAATATTCCGATTTTTTTTCGTTGTTTCCCACATTTGGTTGCGTTTCCATTATTTGAAGAAGTGATGGTGACTTTTTGCTTTTGGTATAGATTTTTGGAGCATTTGAGAAAAAATCCACGTAGGGTTCTTGTTTAAATACCTCTGAAACGTCGGGAGGAATTTATACTGAAAAAGTTCAGAATTAAAATGTTCAAAAAGTTAAAATTTGAAAATGGCTTGATATATTTTTTAAAATGACCAGGCAATCGCGTTTCTAATCCAACAAATATGTTTAGCATCGATGATACTAAAAAAAGCATTTATCGGAATCATTCGAGATAGTTTGGTGTAGAGATTAGATGCAGAAAATAAATCAAATTTTATAAAATGAGATGATAGTATTCGACAACACTGAAGATAAAAAAATACAATAAATTTCTATGACAACGTTTGTTTTTCTGGCAATACTTAGCAAAATAAACAAAACAAAACAAAGTCAGTCATTGATTTATTCTTGTGAGCGACAGACGTGTCTGAGTGAAACTCTGAATTGAGTTTTATAAGAATTATAAAATCACAACTTTTTTAACGCCAAACTCTTCAGTCTAGTAGATTTTGAATATTTTTGTTCAAAAAATATGTTAAACATGTTTTAAACAACAAAGTCTTCAGTAAGACAATGATGTATTTTATTAAATCTGGAGATTTGATAAATCTAAAAATCTTATCGATAATTACAACAACAGCAGCCTCTTTACCGAGTAACAAAATTGAACGATCATATTTTTTTAAAATAATGATAATTATGGTGATAAATGATTTCTGCCATAAGCTGTCACCAAATGTTTGGGAAAGTAAGTGATACCAATTTGGTAGGTATATCAAAATATACACGCACATCTATGTTGACAATAATCATCGTATAACCCGTTAGAAAAAAAGCTTATACATACCAAAAGTGGAGGCGATATACATACATATTTTGGTCCTTTTATGATTTACGACTTCGACAACAATCCATTTTCTGTTTGCTAGAGTTCTTTGCATTTTTCTGTTGAACAAGCTTCCCAAGCAACCAAAAGTCCCATAAAACAGGTACAAAAACGCTTACTCAGCCCCATCATTGATATGAAATCCGTTCTATGCAGCTCAAAATTTAAGTTCTTATGGATACTTTCAAGTTCCAAAACAAGTCTTAATGATCTTCTATTCAGCTTCCAGCGGCCTTTTTATTCAGCTTCCAAAAAATCGTAAAACGAGCAAAAAATCTATCTCTATCTCAACTACACCCTTGGCATCGGTTCATATCACCTTCTCTTGATTATTTACTTTGTTCTGTACATGGTGCCGCCATGATGCCACGCACCGGATTCTAAACTCGACTTATTGCTCAATTGCTTCTTTCCTACATTTCCTACATATATCGCATCAGAATGGTCACTCAATTACCAAATTACTTATTGAAAAAAAACTTGCCCGGCTTGAGAATCGAACCCCGACCTTCGTGGTGAGAATCGAACACGCTACCACTAGACCACGCCTAGATGTTGTTCTAACTGAAATCTCAACTCGATGTGGTGATTTGATTTAGAAAGCACCCCAATGCACTTTATGTGACTATGTAAATCTCGTGTAAAGCACTTTTGTGCCCTTTATGTGACTTAGTAAATCCCGATTTGAGCACTTTTGTGCACTTTATGTGACTTAAGTCCCATAAAACGTACATATAGGTCACTTTTGCATCTTTCAAGTTCATTAATGAGTACATATAGTTCACTTAAGGGAATTGGGCAAAATAAGTCACATACAACGTACATATTAATCACTTTTGCAGCTTTCAAGTTCATGAATGAGTACATAATGTTCACTTAACGTCGAACTTGTCGAACGAAATGGATGGATGCAGATGGGTGGACGTTTCGGCATCTTCTCTCGGATTTAGCTTGCGACGGATACGTTTGAATGGAATATGATCAGCAGGAACAGCACCGTTTTCCGCAGCCGATGCCTGTAGTTTCCGATGGATCATGAGCTTGAACTCATCATGAAAGCTGGAATGAAAACCCTATTTGTTTTCAAAGATTTCTCTCCTGTAGATATAATTCACTTACCTGACAATAACTGACTTTAAAAATGCAGTTTTGATGCACTTTTAGAATCGTTCTTCTCGACTTTTCGCATCATTCTTACACCGGGCTTTGTTTGTGGATCCAAATACCAATCGTCATCCTGGGATGAATCCTCCATCCATTCTGGAGAATGCGCTGGCGCTGAGATGCGATTACGATTTCACGAAAAATTTAACTTAATACTGATTAAATTGAACCATCCCTTTATGTGATGTTGGTTTGCGATACACAAAAGTGATAATGATCGAGGTCTACGAGTGATTCTTTACGATCCTGTCTATACTCAAAAACGATTTCGATACGAAAGAAATTTATATAGGAAGGATGAAATGCTACGTAAGAAATCTTATGCGATTGGTATGAGACATTATTAGACATCGGTCGTACTAAATACGACTTTATCCAATATCTCGTAACTTAGTCGTATTCCGTTTAGGTTCAACATCTTCTACGATGAATAAACGATATGGTAAAATGTTGAGTGTACACAATTACGATTCCGATTCGAGCTGCATCCGTATACGAGTTTGGCGATGAATTCTTTTACGAGTTCATGTTGGCTGGGCAGTCCCCAAAAGCTTGAGAGAGTAAGTGATAACACGAGAAAAAAAAAACTGAACAGAAAGCTTCCACAGTAAAAATCCTATCTAATTCCATAACGTAGTTCTAAAAGAGCTGTGAATAGTTTTAAGAGAGCTCTCAAGGGTTTCTTATAGCTATGTCTATAAGGTCGAATAAAACTATTCTGTTCGATGTTTTATTATAGCTTTTAGAATAAGCTTTAAAGACATTAACAAAACAGGGCCAAGTAGTCCATATGTTAGCTTTAAAGTAGTTGTGCAAAAGCATAGAATGCGCTTTGGCTTATAAAGTAGCTTTAGGAAATAGTCTTAAGCGAAACTGTGAAGGTTGGCATAAAATTTAAATTGTTACTTGGGACGTTTATTAATATGGCAGAGTGCCACAGTACTTTTTCACTTCGTGATATAAAAATCGAATATTTTAAAAGATAATTTTAGTAACAAATTTATGATAGAAAATAGTTCCAGAAGCGTTAGTTTATCATGCGAAGCTGTCATACAACTTTTGTTGAATATCTCGAGATGTTATCACGCAAATGGATTCTAATTTGTTAGGGGACAGGGCCGGATTAAGCCATCGGGGGGCCCAGGGCAATTTTTCTCGGGGGGCCCCTATAATTCGATTGTTTTTCAAATGCTATCCCAGAGAATATATAAAATTTTTAAAGTGTAAAAGAACTTCATATGGGGATGAATAAACCAATTGGTTTAAAATCCTAAAAAAAAGAGCTTAATATGAGCTCAGTTTACTGTCTTGAAAAAGCCATGTTGTCTGCGTTGAAGATTGTTTCTGGTATCTTTAAATTGAAATTGTTAATAATTCAGGTGTAAACAAACATTGCGGAATGGGTAAGACATTTTTAAACCACGAAAGCTCTGATTTGAGCTGCAAAATGCTAAATTTAATTCACATTTTCCATCATCCCTATCACCAACTTAAATTCTCTGATGTAAAGACCGGATAGATATTTTAATTGATTTTCATTTCATCATTGATCGTCTGGTTTGTGATTAATCGAGGAATATTTACCTCATGACAATTGAAAAGTATCATGAAGATTTGAAACATTGAATACAAAATTTAAAAAAAAAACAAAATAATTAAATTCAAATTCCTTGAGATACAGATATAAGTGTTTAGGATATCAAGACTGAAAATCAGGTTAGATTCAGAACCACAATTCAGTGTCTCAAATCTGAATAATAATTTGAGAAACAAAATATGATTTAAATAAAGAAAGGGATTCAAAGTTACAATCAGAGCCAAAGCGGAAATTTACCGAAATGTGAATTTCAATTTTATATCTTTGAAACACAAAAAAGTTTTCATGATGTTTATGAATATGATTCTCATCAGATAAAAAAATTGTAATCAAATTGTCATTATAAATGTGACAAAAGTTTAATTCAATGACCTCAAAGCCAAAGGAATATAAGTGCAAAAATGATCGATTTAAAAAAAATCAAATTAGAGATTGAATGTTTAAAAACACAGAATCAGCTATCATTGACAAAGTCAGATATGGAATCCAAATGAGTTTAGTACCTTAGACGAAGATCCTGAGTTCTCAAAATTCAGAAAAACCATGAAACTGAACTTCAGTAACTGAAGAAACAACACAAGAATTGAAAATCTCAATTGATTGAATCTGGAAAAAATAAGGTTGAAAACATAGAAATATTCATTTTAAGAGAATCACTCAATGATACTTGCAACTTATCTATGATATCATTTTTATAATAATTTGAGAATGATCATTTGGAAAATGATGTGCTGATTTCAGTAGGGGATAAAATTTAGGTTAAATCAGTTGAAAATGTTTTAATACACAGAAATTCAATAAAGAAACTCTGTACTGTTGATTGGTCCAATTTAGGCAACGACAGTTTTTTTGAGGATCTTATTTTCGAAAATTGGGAGAGAAAAGGGTTGAAAATTTATAAACAAACGGAAATTTCAATAATAATGATCGAAAAGTGAAAATTTATTATAATACTCGGTATTAACTAGGATACATCCCGGGTAAGATTCTGAAATGCTAATCATAAAATTTCTCTGTTCTCTCTTAGCAGTTTTGGCGAAATAAGCTTCTTTTTTTAGTGCAGTAAGCATTACTTAAAGTTAACATTATAATAAAGATAATTATTTTGCAAGATGTTTGTATGCAATTAAAATATTAAAACGAGGAGATGTGTTTCTTAAATTTTGCCTGACTGACATGTTTCGATAAAAAAATAAATAAAATTTGAAGAGGCCTCATATTCTTTTTAGTTTTTGTTTCGGATTCGGTTCACTTTATTTTTTTCCAGATTTTGGGTTGAAATTTTTGAAATTCAATACCAAGATTTTGATAATCTTAGCTTAGCTTATCTCTTCACTGCTAACTCTAGAGGGCCCCCTTAACTTATGCAAGAGAAAAACTATTCTGGATATCATTTCCCGGGGGAATTTTAATTGTTATATTTCAAGTTTTCATTCCGATTTTCAAGTTATGATTTCTTTTCATAGGTTTGTAGAAATTTAAGTAGTATGATTAAAGGAATGCTAAAACTTTTTTCCCTAGGGGGGCCCCCCTGAGCCGGGGGGCCCGGGGCAATTGCCCCTTTTGCCCCCCCCTTAATCCGGCCTTGGTAGGGGAGGATTGTTGGGTACCAGAAATGTTTCCATGATTATTGCAATTGGGGAAACAAGTGTATTAACCGTGAAGAAATTCAATATATTCCCTCATACACGAACAAAATTTATGAAAATATACTTTCCTTTAGTGAAAATTTCCGAAAAATCGATTGAACGTTGTTTCAGATACCGCACAAGCTTAGGACCAGAGATATGGACCCTTTTTAACCTCTTATTCTCCGATATTTTTTAAACAATCCAGAAAAACACTTATTTGGACTAAAAAACACATCTCTTTTGTGTAATTTTTATTCCGAGGATTCAAATCATGGCTGTTTGTGCTACCACTCGCTTCGGAAACTTTAGTTATGGCTGATTTTACCCTTAATTCCCCTATTTAAAAAAAATATTTCAGCTAAGCAGGTTCGAACTTGAAAATTTTAAACAAAATGAGATTAATCAATTGTGATTTTTTTTTCTGAGGTATCGAATGAAGACTGTTTGAGCCACCACACGCTTTTCAAATTGGAGCTATGACTGTTTTTACCCTCAATTCCTCCTACAGTTTCCAAATATTTCAGAAAAATGCATGTTCTAATTTGATAGCTTCAAACCCAATGAGACTAATCTTGTGTGTTTATCTCCAGAGGAGTCGAATGAAGGCTGTTTGAGCCACCGGACGTTCCGGAAAATAAAGTGATGGCTTAACTAAAGGGTGATACGGTCAACATTTGGTCTAGGGAAAACGCGTGTAAATCGGTGAAATCGTTTTTTTTTAAATCAAATTAAATTTCTTTTTCAAGTTTCATTACTATGAAATTCAGTAAAATATTCAGTTAGGATTCCGCTTTTTCAAATTCGCCTTACGCTTAATCCCTGCCATCAGATTTTGTACAGCCACCTTGTCCACCTTCTTCGCCGCAGAAAGCCAGTTTGCCTTGAACTGCTGGTCTTCTTGAGGTTCCGCTTGACAATAGCCCAGTAATTCTCAATTGGGCGGAGCTCTGGCGTGTTGGGAGGGTTCTTGTCCTTGGGAACCACCTGCACGTTGTTGGCGGCGTACCACTCCATGGCCTTTTTTTCGTAATGGCAAGATGCCAAATCCGGCCAAAACAGTACGGAACAACCGTGTTTCTTCAGGAAAGGCAGCAGACGTTTATTCAAACACTCTTTCACGTAAATTTCTTGGTTGACAGTCCCGGAAGCTATGAAAATGCTGCTTTTCAAGCCACAGGTACAGATGGCTTGCCAAACCAGATATTTCTTCGTGAACTTTGACAGTTTCATGTGATTGAGAATCTGCTACCTTTCCCCTTTCTTTTGCCGTATAAAACTCCTGTCCCGGAAACTGCTTGTAGTCGGCTCTGACGTAGGTTTCGTCGTCCATTACCACGCAGTCAAACTTCGTCAGCATCGTCGTGTACAGCCTCCAGGATCGCGCTTTGGCCGTCGTATTTTGTTTATCATCGCGATTTGGAGTCACTACCTTCTTGTAAGTCGATAGTCCGGCTCGTTTTTTGGCTGTATGCACGGTTGTAGACGATACACCCAGCTTATTTGCGGCATCTCGGAGAGAGAGGTTAGGATTTCGCTTGAAACTACCGGCAACTCTCTTTGTCGTCTCAGCGGCTTCCGGTTTCCGATTTCCCCCTGATCCAGACTTCCTGGCTGTCGACAAACGTTCCCCAAACACTTTAATTACATTTTTAACGGTTGATTTGGCAACTTTTAGCGATTTTGCCAGCTTTGCGTGTGAGTGTGAGGATTTTCGCGATGCGCTTTTGATACGCTGCTCTTCTTCCTTGGACGGCATTTTGACAACTGAAGAGTGAATTCCAAAATTAAAATAGGAGCAACATTCTACACTCAACACACACCTTCAAAATGAGGGGTGTTCAGGTTTTTTAAATGCAAAATTGAAAGAAATGTGTCAAGTTGATATTGACCAAATTTTGACCGTGTCACCCTTTATTTGAAAAATGCAGGGGAATTGAGGCTTAAAACAGCCACAACTACATTTTTCGATGCGTGCAGTGGCTCAAATAGCCTCGGAATCCTCGGAAAAAATAACACACATTAAGTCTCATTTGGTTCAAACTTTTCAAGTCCAAAATTGCTTTTATATAATTTATTCAAAAATATAGGGGAATTAGCCATAACTCCAGTTTCCAAAACATATGTTGGCTCATGAAGCCTTAATTCAATTTCGCGAAAAAAATCTCACAAGAGTGATCTGTTTTGGTTCAAAATTTTTTATTCCAAGCCAGTGCTTTTCTGGATTGTTTACAAAATATAGGGGAATTAGGGGTTAAAAAGGCACAATATCTCCGTTCGTAAGCTCGTGCGACGTCTGAAATTATGGGAGGCGGGAAAGCTTCCATATAATACTTTTGCGAATAGTATTATATTGATAGATTCAAAGGAAATCAAATTTGGTAGGGAAGGGTATTTGAAAACGAGAAATATTTTAGGGGAGAATTGAAGTGGGGGCGAGGGGTGGTTCTAAGTTCAAATTTTTTTTTGTATTGCTATGAGAAATAATTCTATGCTCATTTAATACGCCCCTGTTTTTCCAGTAGTGAGATGAAAAGGGGAAAGAGGGGGCTCCCATACAAGTTGATTAGCATAACTCTTAAACTTACCTAGCAAATGGTCATATAAGTTTATCAACAATGATTCTAAAGTAGTTCAAGATCCCATTCCACAATTAGAGACAATTTCAAATACAAAGCAATCGTTGTATTTTATCATTGTAATGAACTTTAATCTCAAGTTCAGTCTGAATGATGTTGAGATTTGATCTAAAATCATTAACAAATAACAAAAAAAATCATTATTTTCAGTTATTTTCAAAATTTTTCAGGCCACACCGGGTCAGCTAGTCTGATGTAAATAGTTTTGATGCCAACTTTTTGATACTAGTGTGATATGTTTATTTCAAAATAGGTCTTGCGAATTATATTTTTCGTACAGTTTTATCTAGAAATAAATTAAATTATGCCTTATTGATGTTACCAATGATAAATTGAATTTACCCCGACTAAATAAAAGTTGAACAATCGTTTCTGATAATTACCACCAAATTTCTTGTTCTGTTATGGTTTTCAGTGTAAGAAATGCCTAGTTAACTAATGAATTTAATTGATTACTTTTTCATAAATAAATCAATGTGAAGGTTTTATCCTCAAATTGTTCTTACGTATGAAATATCGAACTGCTCTGTCTGTACAATCTTGCATCGCATGCAAATATGCACCGGGCGGCCTCCCGTCAACGTTTGGTTTGGCGTAACGAACAGACGTTGAGCTTGATGTTTCCAGAAAGGATACGCGAAAAATGTGCGAAAACCTTCAACTTCCTACCGCCCATTCCCACCATCAACCATCCACCTCTACCACCTGCATTGCAATTCGAACTGCTGCGTGAGACTTTTCCATCCACCCACTATTGGGAAGGCTGAGAATGTTTCGTTCACGTGTATCTGCTGCACATTTCCTCCTTCTATGAAGCAGATGAACAAAATAACATCAGAAAAAAAGTTCTCTCGATAAGGCGCTGTTACTGATCCGAAGGATACGGAATGGGGAGCTTGCTTGCTCTAACTAAACCAAATGGTTGTTGGTTCTTGTGTTTTTGTCTCAACTGAATCGCGAGCAGTGTACTGATGTCCTGTCCAGCCTTCCTTCACATCACTTCCGAGCAGAAGGTCCAGAATGCGATAGAGCGAGATGATGGCATGGATGAAATGCAGAAAAACACAAGGCGCCAGCAGGCATCGGGAATCATCCAGATATCCTAGGATGTAGGCTATAGGCCTTTCCATACTCCTGCCGTAGGATTCGGGAAGCTGAGTCGATCGGAGCTCAGCTGCGCCTTCTTGTTTTCGTTCCGCCATCTCTCGGTTTAAAAATGGTTGATGAAAGAGGCCGTGGAAACTTCGCCGTGGTGCGTCCTTGCATGTCCTTCCACACGCACGCCTTCTTTTACTAGCTGGACAACAACCGTATCAGACTGACTGGACCAACTAAGGATTTCGATGGCCATTCCACTTTCATTCTCCCGACTGCTGCAGGAAGCTAGCCAGGTTTTTCGGCAAGGAAAAGTGCTCTCCCACCCACCCAAAAGTGGGTGATGTGTCCGCTTTCAGTCGAGTGTTCAGATGGCTCGGACAGCTCGGACTTCCTCATCCTTTCTTGCTCGAACGACGAACAGCATGCATATTGCACACGCAAATGTGTCCGGTTCGCTGCTTTTTCATCAGAAAAGCTGCAAAGAGCCTAGCGAGCACGCCGAATGTCTTGTAGCTTTCATTTATGGATGCAAGCGATTTTTCGCTAGCTACAGACGGTGACCTTTGGTCGCCATCTGGAGAGATCGCGCGCATGGTGAAACGAGATTTTACGGATGGCAATCGCGTGGATCTACCTACAATGTAGGGAATTGTCATTTGCTGGATACATGTTTCCGGAGCTTTATTGAAACATTTTACGATTACTTTGGTGCTTCAAAGCCCTTAAAAAGTATGCTTATTGAAAAAAGCCTATAGGCTATAGCGGGTGTTATCTGGAAAATTAGGATAGTTTTTATACCTTCCTCTACAAAATATGAAAATTGTTAAGACTCATCTCACTGATTTACTCAGATAAAAAGGAAACGTAATTTAATCTGTAATTGAACGTAGGTAGGGTGGGTGTGCCTAATTTCGTTATATTTTGTCAGGGGTTTTTAGATTTGATAAAAATCATGCATAGTAGTGCGTATAATTTTCTAAGGTCAAAATATTAAATAAATAATTGTCTAAACCATTTTCTTTAAAAAATTTTGATTTTGTATATTCATTCATCTGTTACATACATTGTGTTCAAAGCATATCACCCTCAAAATGCATTGATGAAGATTTGTAGTTTTGTCTGCCATTTCGTGTAATGGCTGTAGGCGCCTTTATCCCTTCATTTAATGATTTTTTATTTTTTCTCAACAAAATTCTCAATAATGCGCAATGATGAATACATGAAGGGAAAAAGATTGAAAAAATATTAATTTCACATGTTCCGGTAATTTAGCAAAAATATTAGTTTTCATCATTCAGATTTTTTCTATCGTTTCTAGTTTTGCTTATAAGACGTAAAGAAATTTTAAAATTTATCAATTCTTAATGAATCCAAACTCTAATAACTGATAAACTAATAAACATACACGGAATTTAAAACTTGCGAATCTATTTACAATCCTTCACACAATTAATGATGCAGATTTTGCCTCGATGTTCAAGTTTAAGGAAAACAAAGCTTTGAAAAAATTAAATAAAACAATGTTTACATTTTAAAATTTTTTTCTCCAGGCATCCACTGTACGAAAATCAGAAAACCTATTCCAGCGAGACGTCACAAAACGTTTGCAAAACATTTCATTGGTAACTTGTATGTAGATTGCAAGGTTCATCACTTGCATTGGAAACAAATATACGTCCAAGTTCAGAATTTAAAGCACTGCAATTTGGAATTAAAAGTGTTTTTATTGTACAAATCGATATCATCATATAAACTAAAGGAATCGTGACGTCACAACGTGCCACTTTTTCCACTTTTCTGATTTTTTTACCAAACCCTACTTTTCTGCTCTTATATAAGATCAAACTAGAAAAGTAGCAGTTGGTTGCCACCAACAAATTGCTGTTTTTGATTTTTTGAAATTTTTATTTCGATTTATTTTACGGCTCTTTAGTTTTGTGACATCACAACGTTCCATTTTTTGAATCACGGTTTTGCAAACCTTGACGTAACGAAATTTTATTTTCAGCCACAAGAAATAAATAAAACTATAACCTTAAAATTAATACTTAGTAAACTAAAAAAGCTTGACAACTAACAAATAATGTGATTGGATGATGAAATATATCCAATCATACCAAAAAAGTTAAAAGAATTGATTCCAAAAAGGCTCATAAAATAAATAAGGATTACAACACTGCGAACATCAATTTTATTCAAGATATTTGTGTGATCGCGTGAATATTATTAAAAAAAAACCAATGATAGGAATAACTTATTTGAAAAAGCACTTCAATTTGTTCCAAAATCTTTTAAATTTTATTTAGTTCAACTACAAAGGAAAGGAAAAATAATTAATAGTTTCAAAAGCCTTCGTTCTAATGTTAGCTTGTTAATGGACACTAGAGTGATCAAATCTGGCGTATTATGAAAATCTTATAAGTTGCAAGACTAAATTGATCCAAAGCTTAGCACAAAATGCTTTGCAAAATTTGATGGGATCTGAAAGAGATTGGGCAATGACTTTGAAATTTCTATGGAATTATGTGAAATTTTGTTCGAAAGGAACATGAAAACGAAGTTTTGCAAAATGCAAAGTCTCTATCAGCCGATTTCGTTTCATGAAGTGTTCGTTCGCACTACAAGTTTTCATCTAGTGGGGCGAACCACGCTTGGCCTACTAATGTGTGGTGATAGATGCAACTCTATCAGTATCTACCACTTCATAGTAGTTGGCCCGTGAGAAAAAAAAAGTGATATGTGATAATAATGCTTTTAAATAAATTCAACCCGCTAATTTTCACCATATTTTATTTCATCTAACCTTCTATCCATCTGTAAAAAATTCATGAACTTGTCCCTACTAAAAAGGACATCACTTTTCACTGATAAGGCCGATAATTTAAAGTAACAAACATAAATTACGGTGATTAATCCTTCATATACTTCAATAATGTTGAAGAAAAATGTCTTAAACGTCTTCAAAAGAAGTAAATTAATTTTCGTAAAGTCAAAACGCATTCTTTACCCGGGTGCAACTCACAACCTTCTGAACCGATTTTCGATATGAAAATTGCATTGAAGGTTTGTTTTAAATAGAAAATAATTGTTAAAATCAATTTTCTTTCTTACTAAAATTTTGAAATTTCAATGTTAACTCCAGTGGTTGGAAAATCGCTCAAGAAAAGCAATCAGGAATGGTTTCTAGCTAGAATGATGCTACCTCCGAGTGCTGTGATACGCACGTGGTAAAAGTACCCATTGAATATATGTCGAAAATCAACACTAACTTGATACAAGAAAATATACCATGCCCCACCGGAGGCTACCGTTGCTATTCGTCACGTGGCTAATCGACGGTGATCGACATACTTGGTGATACATTTTGAACGTCGCTCCCTCAATCATTCCCGAACGTCTATCCTCGCATCATTGTTGATAATGCTCGTTATTGATAGACGATCATTAATGTTTCAAAAGGAAAAATCTGAATAAATACCAGGACCACATGTTCAAAAAAGCTGTAGCACATGCTGGACAGTTCATTGCGGTTACCTAGTCATGATTTTGTCCTTCTAGGCAAAACGAAAAATAAAAAATCATCTGATAGCCTACATAGATCGCTCAGAACTGATACATATCAGTTATGATCCTAAAGGTTGAAAGTCGTCAAGGGAAGGAAATCAGCATCGAGACGTTCGTTGCTGATAGTCTGCGTCCTTTTTTACCTCATCATGTATCGCAAAAGTGTTTCAAATACAGAAGCGTCGTTGTCATGCATGATTGTTTGTATGATTTGGTTGAAGAAGGAAAATTTGACTGCTTTGATTTGTTGGCTCTGAATGTAGTCAAGCATGGCTCAGTGAAAATGATTGATTTTCAGAAGCTTGGTTAACTCCATAATTCTAAACAAAGGTAACGAAGGGATATTTTTTTTTTTTTTTTTTTATAATTAAAGTTTATTAGGCCATTTACTTTTTGGTATAAGTTTTAGTGGGCCGAGGGTCAGGGGTTTTCTTAAGACTAGGGGGAGGTTGGAAGGGGTAAGGAGAGGGAAGAGAGCGTTGGGAAGGAATGGGGGATTTTAAAATTAACTGTTCCCTTGGTAGGGTACTGGGGGATCCTTTTGCGTTTCCGCGGTCATCTGCCTCATCCGATGATTGTGCCGGTGAGGGTTGAGGAGTAATCCGTTTCCGAGGAGGAGAGGCTGGTTTGAGGTGAGTAGTTGGTTGATTAGTACGCTTCTGTTGTGTTGGCTGCTGCTGCTGT
Organism: Uranotaenia lowii; assembly: GCF_029784155.1. Lineage (NCBI taxonomy): Eukaryota > Metazoa > Arthropoda > Insecta > Diptera > Culicidae > Uranotaenia > Uranotaenia lowii. The sequence continues at coordinate 85,597,251 of NC_073693.1, forward strand.
GTTTTTTCTTCCTTCTGTTTGGTTTCGGTTAGTGGTGGCGCTTGTCTATTGTCTACTGAACTCGGTTGGTTTTTGTCGACCTTGACTACATTGGCGAATGATGTTGGGCTGCTGGTTTGTTGAATCAATTTACGGGCAGCTGCAATCGGCATATTACGTTCGGTACTGATTTTAATTGCTGTAGTTTCGGCAATCCAGATTGGACATGATCTATTAATCGGAGAGTGACCTTCTTTCTGGCAGTTTCCGCAAAACGGATGATTCTTACAGGATTGACTGTCGTGATTTGAAGAACTGCATTTGGTGCACGAGAGGGGACTCTCGCACTTTTTTTTGGTGTGCCCGTACTTTAAGCAATTTCTGCAAAGCAATGGCAACGGATAATATAATCTAGTCCGAACTCGGAGGAATCCAAAGTTAAAAAACTCCGGTATTACCGTCCCGTTTATGGTCAAAATCAATGTGGAAGTTCCAACAACTGAACTGGGAGTTTTTTTTGTGATCCTTCGTACGTCGATTACATTTTGCGACGACAACTCAGTAAGAAGATCTTTCTCGTTCATTTGGTCCACTTCCCGACATGTAACTACACATTTTCGCTGGTTCAAACTCGGATGGCGTCCGATAACGATCGGCGTACCATCGGTCAAATTTGTCAACTTTTCCAGTTCGCTAATCTGTTTTTTGTTTCTTGATTTGATGACATACCAGTTGTTCTTCGTCTCGTAGAATCCTTCAATTTTTCCCGTTTTTTCCACAGATCTCCCGATGATAAAAGGGTTTTGCGGAAGATTGTAGCCGTCTGCTGCTTTCAATGTGATGTATTGTAAGCGTCCATTCAAGTTATGGGGATCCATCCATTCTGGTATAGTCCTATCTGGGGGTTCACCCGGCGATGGACTCATCGCACCGCTTTCTCACTTCACACCGTTCTAGTTCGAAAAAATGCTATAGCCTTTGGCTTGCGAGGACCGATTACAAAAAGCGACCGACCTCGCTCGAGGCTGAAGAGGAACTTCCAACGAAGGGATATCTTCTGATGGAAAATGAAGCCCACGAAATAGATTTTCTGATGGTGTGCAAATTATTTTTGAAAAATGAAAAATAAAAATCGGTTCTCGGTTTCCAGTTGAGAGGGGTTTGGAATTGGTAGATTAAAAAAATTTCTCAGAGGCCTTTTTCATAACTTGATGCAGAAGCCCCCAAAAAAAAAATTAAAATATTAATTGCGAAGATGTGTGTACATACATTTGGGATAACAATGCAATACACTTGAACCTTCCCATGCTGTTCGCGATTTAAACTCCATTAAAAGAGAAAAAAATGCTGTTAGCGAAATATCCGAAAGTTCGATCAATTTGACATATACCTGTGGTAGATACATATGTCCTCAGAAAAAGATAATATTTAAAAATATAAATTGAAGGTTGAAATTACTAGGTGAAAATAACCTTGTTAGTCTGCTCGATATAATTATAGGAATCTTATTCATCTTTGTGAACGCTCTACTAATGTGTACAAATAAGTTAATATATTTAACAATATGAATTGATTCAAGTTAATTGAGTACAAAAATGATTTGGAAGTAGAGCGGCTTATTCATGTGGTGTGTGTAAAACGCGATGAGAGTGTTTGAGTGGTTCGTTAGAGAATAGTTAGATGAATGAATGCAGGCCTGGAGAGAGTGAACTGGGATTTGGGATTTGTGGAGAAGAGAATTCTAGATTCGGTTTTTGGGAAAGAAGGTTAGTGTTTTGGCGGAGGAATTTATGTGTTCAAAAAAAAGTGAGTTTGAACGATAGAAATACAGCCGGAGTATAAAATGAAATTGGTAACCGAAAGAAAGTTACCAAAATACCTTCTCTGGCAACAAATGTTTATCGATTGTGATGATTCATTTTGAACGTAATTTTTTCTATTCAATTCTCAACATTCGAAACAAGGTCAATTTGTTTTTATAAAATCATGTGGCCGGCTCTAAATAAAAAAGCCCCAAAAAATTATCTTTTTGAATTGAGCTAATTCAATACTTTTGGAATCTTTAAAAAAAAATTTATCCACTTTAATAACACACTTATGGAATCGTGGATTAGGGAAGGGCGCAGTCAATTATTGAATTAGGTTTTGTTCAAATTTCGATAATTTTTTTGAAACTGATGAATGATAATTGTTTGATGAATGGTTGTTCTAAAAATAGTATGAATATCTGAATTAAATTTTTGGTACCTGGTTCAAGTGCTTCTGCTTGAAATTCTTATCCTTTGGAGCAGTCCATTTAAAGACATATCAGTTTATTTAGTCAGTTGCTCGCTGCTACTGGCTGCGTCTTGCTAACTGAGTGCTAGATATGCATACAAACATTCGTACATACATAAAAATAAACTCATGCATAGATGCATGAAAATTTGAGGTTTTAAACAATGCAAGTTTTGATCACTAACCCGTTATTTCCGGTGGAAAATTTTAACTGCAAAATACACTCAAATCTGGATTTACTTCGATAAATCTTATTATTAATGAACCAATTGACGGATTTCACGTAAAATCGACACGAAGTTGGCATAACCCTCTCAGAATTCAATAAAACTTTGTGGGCATAAAGACTTACCTAGTAAAGTGGAAGACGAAAAAAGCGGTGAATTAGCGAGGGCAAGTGATGTGGGGAATTAAAAAAAAAAAAAAAGAAATGTTAGCAGTGGGTTGTGGGGAAGGCATTGAGAAGTATAGTGCACAACCAGGAAAGAAAATGTTTATGGCCAGAGAAGCCAATAGAGTGCGAAAAAGATTTATTTTCCGGAAGTGTTCTCGAGCAATAAGTGATGGTTGGAATTGATGTGAGTGGAGACTTTTTCAGAATTTTTATGCTTATCGATGATTTAACCCTAAAGTAAGTAGGGAGAGAGTGGGAAGCATAAAAAAAAGGTTCTTCTTGGACTTGCAGAATAGTGAAGTGTGATAAATTGCTAATATAATAAGTAAATATTTAGAGAATTTTCGTCTCCAAGGTCGAGGCGTCGCGAGCAAACGTCGCGAGAGGATAGTAGCCATGGCATAGCATACTGAGTAGTGTGAACATTTGGGTGCGTTTTTCTCAACCAGGCATACTGTCAATGCACGTGATGGCGCCCATGAAGCCTACATGTGATTTTTTTATTCTTGATTCCTAGCTCATTTGTACAGCACATATTATTAAATGACGCCTAGATGTGACGCAGATTGATATTTTGTGATATTTTAAAATTTAAAAAATAAAACTATTTTAAGTTCGTGTTAATAAAAGAAGGGATTGTTGTCTAAAAAAATAATTTATTAATAATGCATATGAAATAATGTTGATCCAATAAGCTTAGAAGGTTAGTTTTGATTCATATCGAAAACTTAAAAAAAAGAATAAAAGATCAACAGAAATAGATCAGAAACATCATGCGCCTTATATGTTTTTAAAACAACAACAAAATCCGATGAAAATGAACAAACATTGAACTGAACAACAGTCTGTCCTTCAAAATAGAGGATTGATGTATTTAGAGGTCAAACTCAGATAACTTTTTATTTTTCAGCAAAAAAACTAAACGTTATCAATACAGTACCTAAACCACTTTTTCATTATAAAAAGTGAGGATATGCGTTTCCCGGCATAATTTCCAGTTTAGAAAGTGCACCAGAGCAAATGCAAACGTTCAACACTTACAAAAATTTACTTATACTGCAAAACAACTGCAGGGATATCAAAGAATTTGATAAAACAGACAGGAACACGTATAAAATTCATTTCAAACACTTTACACTATGTTTCGCATCTATGAATAAGTTCAGAAAAAGCATTGTGTTTTCACTTACCAAAATAAAAGGGACACATTGTAACTAAGAAATATTTTTTGTCATCATTTTTTGCAAATTTAACTTCCAAGAAGAGACTGTTGAGAACTTATTAAGTTATGCAACAAAAGAAAATTGTTTGTTTTTAAGGTTTTCATATTCTTTTCAGATATATAAAAGTTCAACTATGGTAAAATCCGTTTGCACTTGCGCCAGAGTATCTGAATAGAAATGAAGATTGAAATTAATAAAATAGAAGCAAAAGAAACTGTTAGCCTTCTCGGCGTTTGTGTGTTTTGTGTGATGTTCACATTCAAATTTTTAGGAAATATCCATACCATCGTCGAAGCATGATCAGTTTTTCTTTCAATCCATCCAGTTTTGAAATATCTGCTTTTAATCGGTTGTTAACGAACAGATAAGGTCAGTAAGTTTAAATCTTGAAAAATCTTAAAAAGAACCCTCACCCCGAAGAGAGAAAACGGCTGTGATTTTGTCGAATAACAAAATTAAAACATATTTTTTTCTCTTTTAAAAACCATTCCTTTCCTTGATTCATTGGATTACAGCTTATCCATATGAATTTTATAATAAGAATGATCAATCATCTGCAAGCTGGCCAGGTATTTACACGGATGCCCGAATGCCTGCAGAAAAATTTAGAAATTGAAATTTAATAAATTTTGAACTGGATGTGGAGGTAATTGGAACATTCATCCAGAATATAAACAAACAGCAACACAAATCACATGCATCCAAAACAGATTACACGAAGCCATGGTGCCGGATATGACACTCTGCATTGGATATAAGTCGGATGTTAAGCTTAAGAATGCAAAGGTGTTCTTACTTAGGTCAAACCACGGTGAATCCGTGCACCCATGGTGGATTACCTACATACGTACTTACATAAAGATCTTATATAGTAAGGCAACTTGACATACTTAGTTTAGTTTAGTTTAGCTCAGCTTAGCTTGATCGACTACTCACATCCACTTTAAATCGTCGAATCCAAGTTGCTTGATATTTTTAACTTAGTGTTTTTTTTCGATTTTGCGTTGTAAGGAAGGTTTAATGAAACAGTTCATAAAACAATAAAATATAGCATTTTGAACTCTACGATCGCTGGTGTGGCTCAGTAGAACAAATTCCACATCGCCAATGCACACTGGTACAGAACATCAATCTAGCGGAACTAAATCAATAGCGCCCAGGGATGAAAAGATATACTTTTGATATCTTTGACAACATTGCATAGTTTTACAAGGCGCATACTTTGAAATAAAATATAGAGTCGAGGGGTCCACCAATAGCAAGATAAAAAAGCTAACTTTTTTGTTAAGCATTTCAGAGCTTTGGTTTCTTCTACAAAGTTATTAATCTTAACAAAATACATAACTTTGCTGAACAAGCAAAAGTTCTAAAATTTCATTCTAAGGAGTTACATTAAAATTTAAAAAAAACCTTGAAAAAACAGTTTTTTAAATCTGAAACTTTGTAGGTAAGACAAAACAATTTTCAGCCTTGGAAACAAAATTGAAAAAAGTTAAGATCTACAATTGTTTAGTAAATTATGATGTGTTTTGAAATTGTTGAAGCGCTGTAGAAAGCATTTAGTGTAGTATATTAACGACTTTCAAAGGAAAGTTGTAACGGGTACATCAAGTCGAAACAATTCAGTTATAATTCACTCAAGATACTTAAAAAAAATTAAACATTTCGTTCATTACAATTACTTAAATAAATAAGCCTTATCTTAATGTAGCAATAATTCATATTCATATTCAAATACATATGCCAATAGAAATTTCGCCGTAATTAAAATAATTAAAGTCAAGTACGAAACATACACCTATTACCATATGAAGCACCACGCCAAATGAACAATCATCAATCATTAATAACACATCTGAGTGACCGACACAATTCTGGCGGCAAGCACGTGACTCTAGATGCTATCTTCTGTAGGCCACCGACCACTTTCTTATTTTGGCGTCAGGTGAATGACCTCTTTCGGGGGCTTTTGTGCACTTATTTTGGCTAAGCAAAAGTTGGGCCTCTATTTTCGGGTCCAGAAGGGGAAGACGAGGACTACTCGAAGAATTCGCGAAGTGGGATGTAATTGTTTGACTTCGCGATTAGACTTGTTCGTATCGGGTAGTTCCGGTTGCGAAGTCAAGCTAGACAAGGTCGATCAGAGGACGATTGAGAATCCAAGCTCACTTACGTCTGATGATTAGAAGAGTCAGGACCAAGTAATTCCGTACAATTTTCATTTCGAATAGGTAATTGAAGGTCAGGGTGTGATTCCGCGACCAGGTGTTCTCATATTAAAAGCCCTCTTTTTCGCTTTAGTCCGTGTTAGGTGAAACCAAGCTTAGGGTAGTGAAGTGCAAACAAGTGGTGCATTTGAATAGTAGGTAGGTGGAGACCCGAATGGGCCAAATTTACAACCGAACCGCCAAATATGCAACCCCGACGTATATTTAACCCGACCATCAGCCACAGGTACGCACGCCCACCGCAGCTTCCACTCCAGAAGACGGACGCCGGGCCCGTCGCGAACTACCGCGGGGTCCCGCAACAGCAACTCCCGCCAGTTTCCCCCAGCCACATTGAAACGCAACGCCAAAGCCGCTTGCGTCACGAGGAGCCGACAGCAGGTTGGTTGGTAGCTGATAGACGCACCAAGATTCGCCGAACTACTCACCCAGCCAAACCGTAGTCGAATTTAGCCAAGCTTCCAGCAGGCCACGCTGCATAGCTGCACAGATGCTATGTGGTGACAGGCCGAACAAAAAAGGTTCTAATCGCCCCGTCTTAGCTACCTGCATAGCCCTCGACCAGCAAACATCCGCCGGGAGAGCGATAGGTGGCCGCAAAGGAGCGACCGAACGTGACGAGATCGACACCGAGTCCCGCCAACAGCTAGCAGTTCGAGTGAGTACTCATAGTAAACCCACCCACATTCTCTAGCGATTGTTACACCTGCTATGTTTTCGCAGCTTTTACCGTCTCTTTTAAGCCGGATAAACAAATTGTTTTTTTGCACTTTCTGGCGGAAAAATCGGGTTTTTCGGACTGGCGAGCCGACGAAAGTAGCCTTTTCACCACCCACGCGGTGGAAAAATCGAAAAACCAAATGAAAATCAAATGATTTTCTCAGGCAAAATCGCTAAGTAATTTAGCGAAAAACCAAGCGTCTCCACCAATATGCACCGCTAGGTAGAAATTCGAAAGAGGGAAAAATAGTTTAGGCCTAAACAGTAATATGTAAACACTACACGACACACGCCAAAATCAATAAAACGAAATCAATTATTGTAATGGAAAAGCGAATATTTTTGCAATGATCGACTGATTGGGATAACTGGAAAGGGAGTCACACGCTGTTCGTTGTTCGGGATTTATTTTGTATCTTTACTGCGGAGATTGGCCGCGAATCCAATCGATTTCTGTCTCTTCTGATCCAGGTAAGGGGTTTGGTCTTGTCCGATGTTTAACGCCCCTAGCTTGCTTTCGTAACGAACAGCTAACTCCCATTTCCTCGGATTTCTCCCGGGTTTTGTCTCGACTTCGGGGCGGCCCTTAAGGGTCGAAGTACGGATCCCTTTTTAGAGTCCCTTCCGCTTCTTTCCCGAAATCGGGAATCAAAAGGAACTCGCGACCGAGTCTCATCAGCTGGGCAAGATAAGAAAGGGTAGGTGGTCTTCCAAACGGAAGTGGCGCTTAAGCCGCCTGCTTAAAACCGGAAGCGTGTCGGGCCTCTCGTTATATTTGGCGCCCAACAATACAAGGCTTTTTCTACTCGACAGTTTTTTGAAGTTTTTTTTTAAGGGCTTAATTTGATGGATACATTTACTTAATTCTTTTTCTTGTGAATTTTCTCGATTGGATAATTTTACAAGGCAACAAAAAAAAAACACATAGTTGAGATAATTAACATTTATTTTCGGCAAAAACTTCGCTCGTTATCGGGATTTCGTTTACATATCAGAACATTTTTTTTTTTTAATAAATTGGCTCGAAACAATAATATTTCGGGTTAATAATTCTTAGTTTTAGTCCTAGCTTTGGTTGATTCATATTTCATCACACGATCACAACTATTTTGCTTCTATTTTTTTTGTCATCAATTTTCAATTATGTAGTTAAATGCTAGTAGTTTTTTTTCTCATAAATTTCGTAGGCTATTTTTTTTCCTTCTTTATTTTTGGTTTTGCTGAAATATATGTAGTTTTTAATAATTGTACATACGTTGCATTCATTGATATAATTCTTTCAATAATTACACATATTGAGTTTTCTGTCGTCACACTAAATTTTCTTATCTTTCAAAACAACTTTCTTAAGTAAATTGAGTTTCTACGGTTTGCATTTCGGTGGTTTAATTTGCAACAAAATGGAGCAATCAGAAATAGAATTTATCACTAGAGAAGAAATCGAATTCCTATTACAAGAGCAGACTCGCAAAATGAAACAAGCTTTCGAACAAGAAAAAGAAAGGTTGAGGAAAATGATGACAGAACGGGACAAGATAATTGCCCATCTATTGGAAACTGAGGTGGAGGAAACAACGCGAAAGCCCCGACGTGAGACAAATTCTCGCAAGACCCATCATAGCTTTCATTTTCGTCCAAGTAACGCGGTGGACCCTCAAGAGCTATCGTCAAACAGGAATAAACTCGCAATACTAAACCAATTTCCGAACCACCAAGACTATCCAAGTACAGCGACTTTAGATCCAGCCGTTCGTCTTAACGAACACTGCAATCAGGACCAAGCTCAAAGCGTGGTAGCGAACGAGAATCCAACAATTCTACCGCTCGAAGACTGCAGAGGAGACGGTGACGAACTCACGGATCGAAAGGAAGTAGGGGCCTTCATAAGATCACACGAACTACGCTCAGACACCTTACCACCGTCAATTACTAACCATCTTCAAAATCTGAACGTAGACCTAAAAACTAGCTCACTGAAGGAAGACCGAAACTTAGTCCCGGTGAATTCAGCGCCGACACCTGGTAATGAAAACGAAGAAAAGTATTCGAAACTTTTTAGCGAACTTAGGGCAAGGGGTCGATATTCAAAATTCGGAGCAAATAAGGCTAAACTACGCACATCCATCCCGGTCCAAGAGGGAAGTCAACATCCAGTAAATGACCACCGGACGGACGTGACGGATGCACAACGACAAAACCGATGGCCTACGTACCCGAATCGAAACCCGACAAACGTGGTAAGGCAAATCTATAGAACATCTTCCACCAAATATCCTTGGCCATTACACGGCATTCCAGGACCTCCAGCTCATGACATGTTGTGCGGACATCTTCGATCTATCAATTTCCAGAGTTTTCCGCTACGCGACGAGATAAAAAAAAAAACGATATGGAACAGCTTCAGGCTTCGACGAACGCACGAGGAATACCGCAAGGAGTTCCATGTAAAGAAAACCGAAAAGCTTAACTCGATTTTAAAGCAATGCAACTTAAAAGGGACCATTTTCGGATAAAACACCAACACTACAGGGAACAAATCACGACATCGAAGGACTCGCGAGGAAGGACACCATCTTATCCTAGCAGAGGGTACCGAAAATCATAAACAACGCGAAAACAAGGACCACTTTTGAGCGCAGAAAGAGGGACCCGAAAACAATTAAAACGGGAAGGCAGTTAGACGCGCATTTGTACATAGCCTAGTTGTAAGTAGATTAGTTCCTAGTTCTAAGCCTTAAAATAAGTTTAGTATTTAAGCTAGATCAAAACAATCAACAAAACTCATGATCTTCTTCGAGGATTTCCAGACTTCCGGTTAATGGATCAAATGGATCACCATGAATTCGTCCGGCCACTCGCAGCAGACGGAGCGCCCTGATTCCGGAAAACACGCGACGGGAAATTCTCCGATGTCCTGCTGAATCACTATTAGGAGGAAATGGTCTTCGAGTCAGCAAACTTCCTACCACGTCACCTCCGTCATGGCGTTTCTGGGCACCCGGAGGGAAATTTTCCCCCATTGTCGATATTGTTTCGAAGATTTCTACGGTTTTTCCCGGAACACCTACGACCTCCCACACAATCAGCTGAAAGGAAAGATAGGTTTTATTTACATACTTTTTTTCATCAAATACTTACCATTGGGGCGATACTTTTATGGTTGCTCTGAAACTCAATGGCACCGGAATACCAACGTTAACAGGATCCTGACTGAGTCCAGCATGTCGGAGCTTCAAGATCCGGCCAGGATGAATGGGGTTCTCGTTACCAATTCGGGCAGCCATCAAGGAGCGGTACAAATGTTCCCTGAAAGAAAACAAAACGAAACAACTTACACCTGATTTGGAACGATATAACCAATTTTACGGTCCTTTTCCGGGGCGTCAGCGGAACACTCGAAGATGCACACATCCGGTCTACGTTCCGATCGTCGAAAGGCCGCTGCCAAACCTAATCCCACCAAATAGTTTCCGAAACGAAACATTTTCCGAATTCGCAGGCTCACACGATGAATTCTTTTTTTTAGTTTGTTTTGATTTGCTTTGACGTTTCAGGTTGTGGTTGCCAGTATGTCCGAATTTTGTCGGAATTGGCGTCGGAGTGCACGGAGATAGATTCTGGTATAGAAATTTACGTTGAATGAGAATTTGTTTGTGAATGAGTTAGTTTTATGTTAAGGTGGTACATCAGATTCTTATTTATAAGAATCTGACTTTAAGGTTTTGGCTCCCTGTGAGTAAAAGGGTAATTTAAGTTTATCGGCACGAACCGGGAGAAAAACTAGTTTATTTCGTAGGGATGAGCGAATACCCATAATCTCGCCAGGCGCAGGGGAAGGGTATGTCGCTTAAACCTCAGTACGTGATGAGTCGATGGACCATGAACTCTGGAATCGGTACATCCAGGTGGTGGAGAGAATGGCTCCATACGACGTTTTCATTCCAGCAGTGGTGAAACTTGGGCGTAATGGAGGAGACTTTTCAATCCAGCAGTGGTGAAACTCTGAGGTTAAGTAGTTTTAGGTTTCTTTTTTTTGTATGAATGGGGTAACCGCAACCACAGAACGTCAGACGCAGACCAAAACAACCTAAGAAAATCATATTAAGCCAAGCAATCCATATTTCCTCAATTTAATTGATGTAATTGTTTTGACGACTTCCTTCGCGACCTTATTTCTCTTTTTTTTGGTTTTTTTTAAATCTTTTTATAGTTCAATCTCTTCTTCGCCATCATTGAGAGAATCTTATATCTTCTATTTTTTTTTCAGTTTTTTTTTTTCTCTAATTTTGCGTTGTATTTTGCATTTTTTCTCAAGTTTTTTTCGCTTAGGAATTTTTTTTTATTAGTTCATTTTTAGTGTTTAGTATTTTTTTTCTTCTTGATTTTTGCTAGTTAGTATTTTATTTAGTTCTTTTGTAGAAAGTAGGTTTATTTTAGCAAGCTTTTTTTTTAACTACGTTTTTTCTTTTCGCTTTGTAGTTAGTAGTTGTAAATATTTTTTTTTCTCTACAAAATTCCTATTTTCTATCAGAATTTTTCTTAACGTTTAGTTTGCATCCAGTTCACGTTAGTTTTTAGGTTTGAGTTTTCACTTTTCAAACTTTTTTTTTGCGATTTTCGCTGGAGACCGGAGACTCACGTCGTTGATGGTCAGTGGCAGGCCCTTTTAGGAGCTCCTGTAAACAGCGAGGAGTTATTAAGTTAACGTTGAATCCATATGACCCCGAAAATCAATAAATTAGTTTGAACTGACAAAAACGAACCTACGAAAAATTTGATTGACTTTGAACCTTCGATTCAAGCCAATCAAATTTTTCGTAACTTTAGCACGGAATGATGTAACGGGTACATCAAGTCGAAACAATTCAGTTATAATTCACTCAAGATACTTAAAAAAAATTAAACATTTCGTTCATTACAATTACTTAAATAAATAAGCCTTATCTTAATGTAGCAATAATTCATATTCATATTCAAATACATATGCCAATAGAAATTTCGCCGTAATTAAAATAATTAAAGTCAAGTACGAAACATACACCTATTACCATATGAAGCACCACGCCAAATGAACAATCATCAATCATTAATAACACATCTGAGTGACCGACACAATTCTGGCGGCAAGCACGTGACTCTAGATGCTATCTTCTGTAGGCCACCGACCACTTTCTTATTTTGGCGTCAGGTGAATGACCTCTTTCGGGGGCTTTTGTGCACTTATTTTGGCTAAGCAAAAGTTGGGCCTCTATTTTCGGGTCCAGAAGGGGAAGACGAGGACTACTCGAAGAATTCGCGAAGTGGGATGTAATTGTTTGACTTCGCGATTAGACTTGTTCGTATCGGGTAGTTCCGGTTGCGAAGTCAAGCTAGACAAGGTCGATCAGAGGACGATTGAGAATCCAAGCTCACTTACGTCTGATGATTAGAAGAGTCAGGACCAAGTAATTCCGTACAATTTTCATTTCGAATAGGTAATTGAAAGTCAGGGTGTGATTCCGCGACCAGGTGTTCTCATATTAAAAGCCCTCTTTTTCGCTTTAGTCCGTGTTAGGTGAAACCAAGCTTAGGGTAGTGAAGTGCAAACAAGTGGTGCATTTGAATAGTAGGTAGGTGGAGACCCGAATGGGCCAAATTTACAACCGAACCGCCAAATATGCAACCCCGACGTATATTTAACCCGACCATCAGCCACAGGTACGCACGCCCACCGCAGCTTCCACTCCAGAAGACGGACGCCGGGCCCGTCGCGAACTACCGCGGGGTCCCGCAACAGCAACTCCCGCCAGTTTCCCCCAGCCACATTGAAACGCAACGCCAAAGCCGCTTGCGTCACGAGGAGCCGACAGCAGGTTGGTTGGTAGCTGATAGACGCACCAAGATTCGCCGAACTACTCACCCAGCCAAACCGTAGTCGAATTTAGCCAAGCTTCCAGCAGGCCACGCTGCATAGCTGCACAGATGCTATGTGGTGACAGGCCGAACAAAAAAGGTTCTAATCGCCCCGTCTTAGCTACCTGCATAGCCCTCGACCAGCAAACATCCGCCGGGAGAGCGATAGGTGGCCGCAAAGGAGCGACCGAACGTGACGAGACCGACACCGAGTCCCGCCAACAGCTAGCAGTTCGAGTGAGTACTCATAGTAAACCCACCCACATTCTCTAGCGATTGTTACACCTGCTATGTTTTCGCAGCTTTTACCGTCTCTTTTAAGCCGGATAAACAAATTGTTTTTTTTGCACTTTCTGGCGGAAAAATCGGGTTTTTCGGACTGGCGAGCCGACGAAAGTAGCCTTTTCACCACCCACGCGGTGGAAAAATCGAAAAACCAAATGAAAATCAAATGATTTTCTCAGGCAAAATCGCTAAGTAATTTAGCGAAAAACCAAGCGTCTCCACCAATATGCACCGCTAGGTAGAAATTCGAAAGAGGGAAAAATAGTTTAGGCCTAAACAGTAATATGTAAACACTACACGACACACGCCAAAATCAATAAAACGAAATCAATTATTGTAATGGAAAAGCGAATATTTTTGCAATGATCGACTGATTGGGATAACTGGAAAGGGAGTCACACGCTGTTCGTTGTTCGGGATTTATTTTGTATCTTTACTGCGGAGATTGGCCGCGAATCCAATCGATTTCTGTCTCTTCTGATCCAGGTAAGGGGTTTGGTCTTGTCCGATGTTTAACGCCCCTAGCTTGCTTTCGTAACGAACAGCTAACTCCCATTTCCTCGGATTTCTCCCGGGTTTTGTCTCGACTTCGGGGCGGCCCTTAAGGGTCGAAGTACGGATCCCTTTTTAGAGTCCCTTCCGCTTCTTTCCCGAAATCGGGAATCAAAAGGAACTCGCGACCGAGTCTCATCAGCTGGGCAAGATAAGAAAGGGTAGGTGGTCTTCCAAACGGAAGTGGCGCTTAAGCCGCCTGCTTAAAACCGGAAGCGTGTCGGGCCTCTCGTTATAAAGTTTATCGAATTGCGCAAATTTTCGCACCATCAGCCAATGTGGATTTTATTTATGGTGTTAAGAGGAATCATTGCCATAAAAAACTAGCGTGGAACTCGGTGGAACTCGAAGCAATTTTAAGAATGAAAATCCAGTATTTTGCTCACAAATATCACTTTTTTAGACACTTTATTAGTTTTTTAGTTTCTTTGATGCAATAAATTTGCAGAATTTGAGAATTAGAAATAATTAGATGATTTAACCGGTTTTCCGTTTCAAATTTATCAATATAATCGGTACATCATGTACATCAGGAAAAAAATGGTTTGGGTGTATAATGAAAAAAACTTATTTAGAAGCAGATTATTATAGTAATCCAACATATAACATATTGTCGCATTAATTTTAAATGGGGGGAAACGGGGAGGGGCGCCTTTTGATCGACCTTTATGGAGCGTTTGATTAAATCTCAATAAAAATGACCAGATGCTATGAGAGTGCCGATGTGGTCTAGCGGATAGGCTGGCGCGAGTCTGGTTTTGGTATGCAAGGCGCACTGGGTTAAATTCTTGGTATCGGCAAGAAAACTTTTGGGTTCAAATCCCATAAGTTGCCGACAGATAAGATGTGTGTGTATTTTCTATAATAACTGACTATATAATAAGAATGTTTAATCAGTTGTCAGCTGGCCAGGTATATACACGGATGCCGGAATACCTGTCAATAAACTAGCCCACCTGATTGACTCGTTTTCCAAAATAAACCTACATCAACACACGCAATACATTCACTTCATAGTATTACATATTCATGTATCTTTTTCAACTAATTATATTATTTTTACATTTTTGCTTCAAATTTTATCCAAAATTTATTTCAAATGTTTGGAATAGTGCAAATTATGTTAAATAAATAATTGAACAACCTGTTCAGATTTAATTTATATATTTATTCATATACTTGTTCAGTTCAGGAAGGATGGATTTTCCTCACTCCCCGCCATGTGGAAAAATCTATCTTCCATCTCGCTCCAACTGGTTCCAATATGGATATTTGTTTTGCAAGTCCTAAACTGACAGTTTTAAATATTGGATCATATATCAAAATAATATAACCCATTGGCATGCGGGCTGGCCAGAACTCATGTGTGCACCACATATCGAATGCAATGTGTAGGAAACGTTTCGCATTTTAGTTAGTCGAACCGGGATGGATATCGTTCTATTTCTTGCCCCGGAAAAGAGCTCCCTGGTTCGAGTTGACTCCGGCCAGCTATAGCAAAAAGGATCCACGTGAGTCGAGCCACGACGACGACGACGTGTGGGTAGAGTAGTGGAAGATGGAAAACGGTTGCATAAAACATACATGCACCCACGCACAAACCGTCTGAAGCGACGCCGTCGTCGTGGAAAGGCTCCAGCTCTAGCGGACGTCCAACTCGCGAAACGATGCCTAGCTGCCGGTGCCTGTGAAGAAAAACCAAATAGGCTCTTTTCTCTCCGGTGCGTTCCGCTTTTTGCTCGGCTAATGTATTCAAAAATGTATGTAAATAGAATTTTCCCTTTGGTGCCGTTTCCGGAAACCCGGAGTGTGTGCATGTCTTTCCCGGGATCCGATCCGGGTAGCTTTCTCATCTCGCCAATCCGTCCCAGCTAGCTCAACCCACCCACCAAGCCACCGTCTCGCTGTCTAGGAGATGCATCGGCAAAAGTCGCCGCGGGAGTTGCAAGTCCGAAATGAAATATCATGATTATTATGAATGTTTTAGAAATAGTTCGCTTCCTTTTTCCTTGATCCACCTTTTTGCTAGGAACTGCGCTGCAGATGTAGAGTAGCATCACCCGTAGAGAACCCCGTATACATGGTCCAGGAAATTCCCCGAAACAAAAAAGAAAACACGCACGCATGCATTCGAATTCCGTTCTCTCTGATGCCGGGTTTCGAATATTCCGAATGCGAGCCTTTCGTCAGAACCTTTCCTTTGCACAAGGCCGCCATCGTCGTTCGACGAAAAGCAGCAGCAGCAGCTCAACTTCCCCATTCCGTCTCCTATTTTTTCCAAGCTCAAACCTTCAGATGCACATCACAAAGATCGAACTCACGAAATTTGGTGCCCGTTTGTGCATGTGCGAGTGCTTCCCCCCATCTTTTTCATCCGATTCCGAACCGGATGGTGAAGAAACGGTTTTTGGAGCAGCAGATTTTTGACCGGGACCATTGCTGGGTCCCGGGACCTACAGAAGTACGAATAACATATCAACGGGTAGAGCATCTCTTCGAACTAACCGGCCATATCTAGACATACATAGCTACATTCATAGGCCCCTACATATGGATGTTTTCTGGACACAGTTGCTGGCTGCCCATCCAGGTTTTGCGCTATCTCGGCATACGTCACGCAGAAATCGGGAGGAAAAGAAAACGGGCTTCAGCATCAGAATCGAACAGACGACGACGACGACGCCAGAAATCGACAGGAGCCGGCCACCGATGAAGAAAGAGAGATATTCGAATCCTTGGGTAGGCTCCCATCCTGTTGGCAGGGGTGTAACGGAATTTACTGTTCATTCAATATGATTGAAATTAGAAAAAAATATCGAAAGTATTTTCGATAAAGACTATAAAGACTCAGGGGTTTCTAAGAACATTAAGGGCCCTAGATTTATCACAGGTAACATAAATAGAGTGCAATGATCTGAATGAGTTATACCCATTGGTTACATCAACGAACTTTGAAAGCGAATGATATGAATTCAAACCTTTTTGAAAACTATGCTTCCTCATACTAACCCAAAGTTAGGAATAATAAACACTTCCAGCACATAAAAACTTTATAAGTAAAATCATTTAATAATACCATTTGTAAATTTAAAATAAAAATAGTTCTTGGATACTCGAGCAAGGCCGGGTAAACTCAGCTGGTCTTTAAAAATGAATGTTTGTTTGTCTGTTCCCTATAGACTCAAAATCTACTGAACCGATCATCGTAAACTTTGGTATCTTAGAGTTTTTGGACCAGAGATGGTTTCTATAAAAGTTACAGACTCTTCGATTTAAGGGAGGGGGGCTCCCATTCAAAATTTTCATAAAATATGACACAATCCCTGGTGGTTAAGTTTTAATATACATACATATTCAGTTTATTAATAGTATGTATGCATGTATGGTTCCCCCATCACTACCAGGGTCCAGCCTATGTCTGTGTGGCTTGGCCTTCGAATTGCTTCTAGGGCTTCCACGGCCGATGATGGTTCGTCGAGGGAAGGCATCCAACCTTCAGAGACCTACAATGGTTGGCAAGACAGAGCTTGCGAAATTTTCAAGATATTTTGAACAAATTTGGCACACATCAATCCTTTATAGTTATAAAGTGGTTGGAAATATTATAAGGCATTTTATGCTTAGTTCAAGAACTTATCAAGCAAATGTAACCTGAATTGATATAGAAAGGAATTTTGGCCGGAGAAATGTTTCTATGTTGCTCCGAGACCCCTCTTTCCATCCACTGAGAGATAAATATCAAATTTTTCTATTGTCCCGAGCAACTCCTAGCGCCCCTTCGATTTTACCGACAAACTCGAAGGAGGAAAAATAAAGATTCGTGTATTTTGTTAAAAATACGATGAACAAACAAAAAAATAAAACAGTTAAAAGAACGAGAAACAAATTGTGGAATATTGGAATTTTTTTAACATAGTTTATTATCGATTTTATAAACTTTTGGATACAAAATAGCCCCGCTTAATGATTGTTTTGAATATTGATAGCATGCAAGCTTTTATAAAATATATTCCATTTTTATTTAATGAACACAAACACAAAGGAGAGGAGGCCTAATTTAGCATGGGAGTATTTTTGAGTAGGAAAAATATTTTTGTGAGATCACTCCCTCTTTCCAATAGATAACTTTAAAACTAATCATGCAAATTAGATCAAATTTGGATGTGGTTGGGATTTCAACCCAAAAGTTTTCTTGTCGATACCGGGAATCGAACCCAGTACGCCTGGCATACCAAAACCAGACTGTCGCCAGCCTATCTGCTAGTGCACATCGGTGCTCTATTGCGAAGGGAGAGTATTTTGATTCAAGAAATATTTCTATGGTGATTTGGCTCCGCTCACGGGATAGAAAGGGGAAAGAAGGTGCCCATAAATTGTCTGTAAAACTCGAGAGCTTTTCAAATCAATGCGCAATGGAACAAAAATTTACAAAGGAGAGTGTTTGAATAAGAGAAATGATTCTTTTGACATTTGAGACTCCTACTTCTTTCCGATGGAGGGATAAGATAGGAAGAAGCAAGTTCTTTTTCAAATAACTTGAGAACTTAACGGGCAAATGGAACGAAATTTGACAAACGCAAAAAATCGTTAGTTTTGGAAGGTTGAGCAATACACATCGGGTCAGCTATTTATTATATAACATAACATAACCGTGTACGGACATTAGTAAGGAATGTATTAAAAAAATTGTAATACTTTGTTTTCAAAGTGTTCATCCCGGGATTTCCCGACCGGCAATTCCCGGGAATTCGGAAAATTTGGGATTTCCCGTATCCCGGGAAACGGTTTAAAAACCCGGGAATTCCCGAATCTAACAAGTATTGCTAAATATTCAAAAGTTTTCTCGACGCAAATTGCAATATTGACAGGTTTAGGAAGGAAAATGATTGTAAGGCTTTGATAGCTTTTTTTTAAAAAATATGGCTTAAGTTTGTTGTCTGAGAACCCGTTGCTTAATGTCGAAAACGAAAATAAATCTGTAACTTCGACTCATGGGTAGTTATCTGAAAATTTCACGAGATTTGAAGTTAAGCAAACAAATTTTTATCAAAAGTGAAAAATCTTCCTCAATCTTCTCAATGATTTGCAGAATAATATGTCGGTCAAAGTACTAGTACACTCTTTTTATTGAATTCGTGTTTTTCTAAATACACAGATAAATTAAGTGTTTGCTTTTCTATTTCGTATTTTAAGCTTAATGTTAATCCCACATTTGGTTGCGAATTTTTAGCCATGATGTAAAGTTACACTGCGTAAGTATATGATAAATTCTACTCCTGTATTCATGAAAAGTTTGGCAATGGAACTGACAGCTCCATTGTTTTGACTTTTCAATATGTCATTGGAATCAGGAAATTTTCCCAAAATTTGAAAAAGTTCATTTTTAGTGCCTAAAGCTTAGTTCTTTTAGAAATGGGACAGTTACAAATGCGTGAATCTCAAAAACCTTTCGTTTGATCTAAATACTTCTTATGAAGGAAATGAAGGTAATCTTATGATAATTCATGAAAAAATTTGAAAAAAAATATTTATTGTTTTTTCGTAAGAATAAATTCTACTTTATTCTTGGTACCTCCCATCGGCTAGCGCACACTTTTTTCAGTCAATTTCGTCTAATCTGTATTTTAGGTGGCTACATCCTTCTCCTTCAATTTCTGCTACTTTTCGGACCAATACTTCTCTTTTAAAAGAAACTGAAGGCAATTTAGTGGAAAAAGCTCTTTCGAAATTAACAAATTTGATTATTTTTAAGCCTATTTTTGAGCGTTTTTAATGGAACTTTTGCTAGCACAATCTTGCAAGTAAAACCATCATAAGATTGAACTTAAAGTATAATCGGTTAATATAGATCGTAGGTTGCGAAGGGTACATAAAAGATTACTCTTTTTAGGCTTATAAAAACAGTGAAAACAATAGTTTTCGTTTTGAAAATTGTTTTTTTTCCCACAGGAGCAGAATCTTGGCAAATCATTATATTTTATACAAAATAACCAGCAAATACATACTTTAATATACTCGGGTCCTTGCCATGAGCAGACATGGTATAGGATTCAAACGCTGGAATTTGTTTAAAACAGGGTATTTCATAAGATTTTTCGTTCATCAGAAATCATCTGTCCCATGGCCTCGGAATCGGCTATACAGCTAACGAGCTGTGGAATTAGCAAAAAAAATGTTGTTAGAGGTTAGGTTTGAATGACTCATTACCAGGCAACACTTTCAGCTTATTGGAGAAAAAAAAAAATTAAATTTCAGCGATCTAACCCTTAGTTTTTCGCATATTGAAAATTAAAAATGCTGGTATGAGACTTGACTTCCCTGATGACCCTTAGCCGAAGTTGTCGATCATATGCTTCACTCCAATGCTTGATTTGAACTTTGTGGACATTTTTGACAGTATTCGCATACTTTTCCACCACTCACACACAGTAATTTTTCGAATATTCAGCAGTTTTGTCAGCTATTAATTTGATAATGATGGATTTTGAATGAAATTGTGCAAAATTATTTTTACCTTTTTCTCTTGCATCGTAAGCATCTCCAAAACGAGTGAATTTTAAAATTAAAAAAAAAAATAGGCCGGGTAGTACTTTTTACAGGCAACAAAATGCTGTCAAAGTTTTGAATGTCCTATTACTAGTAAACGAGCTATTAGCAAGAGAAAATGTCCCATTTCTAAAAGAACTAAGCTTTACGTTAAGAACCTTTAAGATTATTTTGCGTATATGTTCGTCACATTATTAGGCTACATACACGCAATACAACAAAAGGTAAAATATAACAAGATAGCCAAAAAGGTAATTTCTACCTCTTAGAGCGAGGTAAAGTTTACTTGAAACGTGCTGGAAAAAAAGGAACAATTCATCGAGAAAAAGATAAATCCAATAAAGGTACATCTTACCTCGTAGCGGGATGAAGTTCACCTGAATTGAGTTGAATAAAAAGGTACAATTACCATAACGAAGATCATCGAGCCAGATTACTACGAGCCTGGGCGAAAAAACAATATTTTATTTGAACAAAGTCAATGGAAAAAAAAACGGTATTATTGTTTAATAACTTCTTCATGCATAAATGAAAATTGGTGGAATTTTCAATGAAGCTACCTACTAGTACAATGTTTACATGTACGAATTTTTGAGACGTTCTGTCAAGTGGTTTTTGTGACATCGTCCAATACAGAAGGTCATTGAATAAATTTTTTGGGCAGGATCACGAATAACTCAGGAAAGTTCTAGTGGGAGACTCATAAACAGCTGGAAATCAACTATTCGACTAAAGTTCATATGATAAATAGTTTAAGGAGTTCTATACAACCAAAAAGTCTACTAATTCATTCTAATTTTACGTATTCATGAAGTGAAGACGATTGATTCCGTGTAGGTAGGGAATATTAGAGGTTTTAAAAAGCGCAAATAAAAAACTTCGACTGGGGGAGGGACAAAATCTTATGTTTTATTAGTTCATCTAGCTTACTAATAAACACGCCTGACTTTAAATATTTCAGCCAGAAAAAAAGCTGCCCGCCGTGAAAATAAGCAAAATATGGTGGTCAAATCGTGCGCAAAATATTGAAACCGGTAGCGGGGAGATATTTTGAATAATTTCGTGATGGACAGCAAAACGAACATTTTTGCGGGCAGCAAGAAACTATTCGTTGACAAGTCTCGCCTGGATGTTTCGGAGATGAACAAAGAGAAAAATATGGAAAAAATTAATGTCTAGCACTTGAAGTGGCTGACGATCTGTGAAAGCTGCAAATCTGTCAGTTCTACATAACTTTTCACACAATGAATGGCTAAACATACACATAAGGTTGCCTCCAAATGCGACCTTTTTCCCTGAATAACACTTCTATAGATCTTACAAAGTTGATACTACGTTTTGGTTGGATCTGGAATGGTGCAATTATTTTAAAACAGATGTAGAGTGAATTAAAGTCAAATGTGTGGTGCTAAAACTGTCATAACTTCGATCAAAAGTTCAAAAAGTTTTGGGAAGTTTTGAAATCAAGCTTCAGGAAACCAAAAAAAAAAAATTAAAAAAACCAATTAACAGAACGTCAAAAAAATTTGCATATGTAAACGTTTCATTAGTAGATAGCTTCACTAAAAATTTCATGAATTTCTATTCATGCATTCGAAAGTTATTCACATAACAAAGCGCTGCATGATTGACCTCTGCCATAACCTCGAAACTGCTTTTGGTCTCATCAGTGATGCCCTGTGGTTTGCCAAAAATTAAATTGACTTTGCTTTGGATTGCTTGAAAATTTTCAGAATCATTTGAGTGCATATCTTCTGGATTTTTGAATACTTGACTCTATTTTACTTTATCTGTTTGTTTGGAGATGTTGAGATAAGTTTTAAGAGACACAATAAAAAAGATCACACAACAATGCGCGCAACAAGCTTCGTTAGGGGGGGGGGGGAGGGGTTGGGTGTAGGGTTTAACACTTTCAAAAAATCGATTTTTTTATTTTTTTATTTTCTTATTGTAAAACATTTCAAGAATGTTGTGTCAAATTTTCAAGTCAATTGAAGCAAAACTGTAGAAATTATAGGCCTTTATCTCCTCCTATCTAATACTGCAAGAAAGCAAGAGCAGAAACTTCAAACGCGTTTTTCTCGAAAGCACATTTTTTAAGTCCGTGGACATTGTTATTTGAAAACTACTTATCCGATTCTTTTCATATTTGGAACATGTTTTCTACATATAAAATACCAGACCCCAACGTTTTTCTTTTTTTATTTTTTTACTTTGGGGAGATTTTACAGATAAAAAATGGCGGATTTTTTCGTGAAAAATCGTAGTTTTTACTTCAAACAGCCACAAAAATTTCATAAAATTTTTTTTTAAGTTAAATAAAAACGTTGGGATCCAAAAAAACATCTATTAAAAATATTTTGCTCTGATTTTTTGACTTAAGATGATTCTGTGCTGAGATACAGTGTCCACCGCAAATCCTGTTTTCTTAAAGGCATCCTCGAAAGTGCTCCGTCACCGGCTCATTTTTCAATATTTTTCTACGAAAAAATTACTAAATGTTCTTTTAACAATGCTTTGTATAATGCAACAAAAAATTTGAATACATTTGTTTGAACAATAGCTCTAGAAAAAAATCGAGAAAATGGTGTTTTTTTACCCGTTAGACCCAACCCCCCCCCCCCCCTTAAATATGAAATTAAATATTTGCTTTTAGTTCGACAGATTTAAATTCAATTGGAATGCTATCCAAACTAGACTTTTGTCAGTTAAACCGCAGAAGTATTTTTAGAAAATAAAATACCAAATGGTCCAAACTTTTCTTTTGAAGCATATAAAGGTCTTAAAAAATTTTCGTTTTTAATATCAAAGGGAAGCAAATTTTGTCTCTATTTGGAAGAACGAATGTTCCGAAGCAATGCAAATCAATTTGATCAAATAAGATTAAAATAAAATGTTCAAGATTTATCAAATGATGTAGCTATTCAATTTTGGTTGGTATTGTTCGCCTTGCATCATATCAATGTAAAATTAAGATTTCTTTAACCATTTCTTTTTATCTTTCCATTTTCAGATTTGATTTTGTCAAAAATTCTTCATAGGTAAAGCTCTGCTATTTAGTTATAAATAAATTTTATTTTTAGTGCAGCCCGCCGCAAAAAAATTAATTCAAATTGGTCCAAATTGTATAGCCTAAATCAGGGGTTGCTTACCCCTGATTTGGGCAATACAATCACATCTTATTAGCAGACTGTTCTGATGATTGTTTGTTAGATACATTTTTTTTTTAATTTATGAACTGATGAACCTTTCAACCCTATGAAAGATGAAATCAATCAATTACAAAATTTAAAAAAAACGATGTTCATACAATTTGAAATGATTACACCCCTGCCTCGTAGGGCTTTTGGCTCCCATCATCGGTCAGTCAGGAGAAATAAGGAAAAGAATTTAACGATTGATCCGATTTCAAAATGTACCTTTGCCTAGTCCATCCCCCATTCAAGGGGTTGTTGGATTCGTCGTTTATGCGACTTGCGAACGAGTTGCAGATGGGTGGTTGGGCAGCAGAGTGACTATGTAGTGAATAAGTGAATCGGAACCTGCGAACCCGGTACTGAAAGGATGCGTGTGTTCCTCCTTGAAGGATTGATTCCTCAGATGAGGATGTTTCAAAACTTAAAATTTATGGCTGGGTGCAATAGTATTCTAAGTTAAACAAAAAGTTATTTTTTTTTCAACTCAATAATTTAAGATGGGTGCTGGTGGAAGATTTTTTTAATTAATTAATTTGGCGATGGCTTATGCAACACTTCGAAAGGAATCAATGCTTCGAGAAAGCTCAATCGCCTTTTGGGCGCTTCGAAGCTTCCAGATTTAAGGGAAGCTTTCGCTGTTGCCACCCTGGGAAAGTATCGGGTGCCCCATGTGCAAATCCTGCTGCTCTCTCGTATTGCGTGGGTGGCGGTGCTTCATCATCCTTTATATCGGCAAACGACCAGCTGAAGCTGACGAGGGCCTTCGATTTTTGGGCATCTTCTCCCAGATTCCCGGGAAATGTTAGAAAGAGATGTGCGGTAGCCTTTTTCGTCGGTGCGTCGAAAGGTTTAGTGGGTCCCGGAGACCGATGGAGGAGTGCGGATGCAAAGCAAATACGCTTTTTCGGAACGGCCATCCTAGAGAAAGGCGAATCGACGACGACGACGACGATGGCCAAGGCAGGCACCATTTTTAATTAATTTAGAAAGAATTCGAATCTCGAACGGTGCCGCACAAGAACCCACTCACTCAGTTTGGCAGTCTTGATTTGTTGCCGGTGAAATGTCGGAAAAGTAAATTGAAGCCTTATGCGTTTCTGGAATGATCGAACCGGAGTAGGTTTTCCGTTTTTTTTTTTTTTTTTTCTAATTTCACTCTCTCTCCGCAAAAACCAAACCCGAACAAGAAGACAGACTTATGCCGACTGCAACAGACTCTGGTGCCACTCCAAAAGCAGCAGCAGCAGCCTTACTCAATGCACACAAAATTCTTCAGAATCGAAGGGGATCTCGATACTACATATTTGATCATTAATCTTAATGCACTACTGCACCGAATGCGAAATTTTAAGGGAAAAAGGAACCCCTAGGCACTTGGACTTTGATGCAAGAATATGCATGATGGCCGGGCCCAGGAATTTTACGGGTCCGAGGACGACGACGACGATGACGCAAATTTTCTCTGATGGCCATTCAGGAAAAGCAGCTTTAGTAATGAAGTGTTTGAGACCAGAGAGCCTTTTTTCCGATTCTTTCTTTTCAACTTCTCGAATTGCGAATGTCGTCGTCATTTGTCGAGTTGTGGTGCTTTGAAAATCAAATGGCATCCTGGCAGCGAATGTTGGATGTTGTTCGCATTCGCAAAATTCAAAGTTCGGTTTCTTTTTTCTCGAGGAGCGTTTCGAATTCAAATGCATTCTCCAAAACGCCTGAAGGTATTCAGCTAGATCGTCTACAATTCGGAAGAATGTATCTTGTTTGGGAAATAGCGGAACCTTGAGTAATGCTCTCGATAGTTTTCGAATTCAGTCGGTGACAGAATTATCGAGCTGGGAAGAAAGGGTTTTAAGTTCATAAAGCCCTTCCGCAGAATGGGGATTTAAAATTAACAAGTTTTCTGTGATGCTGCAACAAGATTATGATTTTTGAAGCTTTTTTTCATCAAAACCTTACCAAAAAAGCACTTCGAAGATCCCTCAGGCCTAGATCAATGAGACATTGGTTCAATGCAGCCTGCACTTTAAAATGCCTAGGAACTTAAAATACATAAAACTTGTACATCAAAAATTTTGAGGTTGATGGGACATAAAATTGACGTAGTTAGAAAAATTATTGGTTTCAACAGTTTTTTTAAATTTACAAGAGCCTGCGATTTTCACCCTACTAACAAAAAGGGGTAGGTTGCAACAAACTTTGTTTTTAAGGAAAAATCAAATGAAAACGTTTGAAAATTTATAGTTTTTGATTAGTGATGTCATAACGCATGAAGCAACAATTGCAGGACATTTATTTATTTTTATTTTTTGGAATTGAATTTTACAATTTATCTGTCAAAAGTATGTTTACAGAAAAAGCATAAGGATGCTGCATACATTTAGGGGTAAAAAATACTACAATTTTTTTTTTGCTAGCTGAAATCATAAAAAATTATGTTTGGATGGATGAAATTTGTTAATGACCAAACGCGCGATTCAAAAGCATCATATTCCAACATACGGAACCGAGATTTTATAGGTGAATCTTTGATTTACATTTTGTGCACTTTAGCCCAGACCGGTAGCTGAATTATAAAAATATTTATTAAACAAAAAATTTGGTGATTATCCGAAAAATGTATATACATCAACAGTGTTGGTATAGGATGATAAAAGCTATATAAAGTTAGAAGATGATATCATTAAACCAATCCGTCATACTGGGTAAAGCTTTTAACGGCATCGAAAAATGTAAGTATTTGCTCGATTTTTTAAATTTTCTATGAGAATCAAAAACTGTAAAAAGCTATCTCACGATGTGAGAAACTATATCATCATATTCTTTTTTTATCATTACATAATAATTTTATTTTATTATATATTTATATATAAGTTCCCACTCTTTGCAAGGGGGGGGGGAGGTGGCCTCTTAAACAGAAGAAACATGTTTGAATAACTCGAGAACCGATCATGGAAATGGAATGGTATGGGAGTTAATTTGGTTACGAGAAATGGTTGGGTACCCCCTCCTTCCAATGAGGAAGTAGGAAGCGGGGCGGGAGTTCCCATATAATTTTTCGCTAAATTCGAGAACTAACCAACAAATGGATCCAAATTTGGCATGCGAGAATATATGGGTAGGAAGAATATTTTAAAGATAGGTTCAGAATTCTTCTTCCTTTCAGTGTGGAGATAAAAAAGGAGAAGGGGCCTCCCATACATTTTTTTTGCAAAAGTCAAGAACTAATCAAACAAATGGAAGCAAATTTGACATGGGTGGTAATTTGAGCACCAAATATATTTCTATGATTATTTGGGACTCCACTTTCTTCGATCGGGAAGATACAAAAGGGAGGAGCGGGACTCCCATACAATTTAATACATTTTTCTACAAACTTATCATGCCAATGAATCCAAATTTCTCGTAGGAAGGTATAAGGCTACGAGTCAAGTTTCTACTATGTTTGAGACTGATCTGTCCTTCCACTAAGGGAAAAGAAGGGAGGGGGGAAGGGGTTTCCATTTTATGCATAACTCGAGAACTAATTGAACAAAAATACCAAATTTGTCATGGAATTATATTTTTTTATATTTTTCGACACCCTCCCTCTCTCAAGAGGGAAGGAAGAGGGATATTTTCAATATTTTTGGATCACTCGAGAACTTATTATTCAAATAAAAAACCCGATTTAATACACTTGACAGTGGATTGTAGCCTTTCTTACAGCCTATTAATTATATTTGGATACATATGGAACAAAATGAATTATGAATTATGATTAAGGAATTTCATACGCAGTAAATCCTACACTCAGAAAAATACTATTATGTATGCCATAAGATTCTCTTATGAAGTGTCTTATGACGCGAATGAATTCTGAAGATGAACGCCTACTGCAATGAGAGGTTGTTGCTTTTCATAAGAGATTCTTATGGAAACAATAAATAACTTTCTAATAAGAATAATTCAAGATATTTCATGCTGAAAACATTCACTTTATTGTTGGCCAAATTTGTTTAAAGTTTAATCATTCATGGTCAACATCAGCAGCGCATCAACAGACGGCTCCATCAAAGTTTTTTTTTTGCCGCATCTTGATCTTCGACCTTGCGTTTTTGCCGACCAGCTTGCTGAAAAGTAAATGGATAATGTATTTTAGTTTATTAATATATTAAGCGTTCACACCAAAAACATCAAATCGAACTTACCATTCCGGAGATAACAATTACATTTAACATTGAAGCAAAACTATAATATCTATGAACTGGCGATTGCTTCGTACTGTTAGATGATGAAAAAAAAACTGATGCAATGAATGAATGTGTTCATAATTTTTTCACAATGCCGTTTCTTCTATTTTTCATAAGAACGTCGTATGACAATTGAAATAATTTCATAAGACTCTTATGAAACATTATTTTACACTCTAAAAAGTGGTTCATAAGATGAATCTTATGAAAATTATAATAACAATTTGCCTGAGTGTAAGAAAACTAAAGAAATTAAGATTCAAAGTTTTTTATAGGATAAAAGTATTATTCTATAATCCTAATTTTCATATCAATACATAACATTATTTGCAACTGGTTGGAGATTTTTGAATGACTGAATTCTGGAATATCTTGTTTGATTCCGTTTCTATGACATTGAAATCTAACTCAATTTACTCCTTTTGGAGTTACAGCATTTGGTAACTTCAAAATGGGAGGTATAAAAATTAAGGATACATTTTGATCTATTTTGTCATTGTTTTTTTCAATTTTGTCAATTTTGTGTTTGGTCAACCTGGTTGAAATGGTTAAATCGGACAGTTTTTTTCTGTTTTTTCAACATTGTCAATTATAATTATTAGCTTTTCAGCTTTATATGCATGTTCCAAAAAAAAACCCAAATGCTCTAAACTCTACTATTGAGGACTTGGTGGCGCTACTGTTTGGTTATTATCTTTCATTGGCTTATGCATGTGAGAATTCGGATTGACTCCCAAGCCGTCATCGTTCTAGCTAGACACCAACTCCAACAACAACAACAACGCAACAATTGCACAGGTTGGTTCAATGCGAACGAAAAGTTTTCATCGCACAACGGTAGATCTGAAAAGAGAATCTGAAAAGGGAACAAAAAAACTAGCCCGAGAGCTTAAAGCTCGAGAGGATTCTGAAGCATTTGTCTTATTGGATTCAATTTGCTTTCGCGGGCGAAATTCTCTCCTGTCGTTGGTGCTTAGAAAAAAGTTTCCTGAGCACGAACGGCACATGAGAAGATGGGATGGTGTTCATGCATAGTCCGCGTCCCCGTTTCGTTTTCTCCTTCTCCAAGAAGTGCTTGAGAATCTATCCTTGGGCGATAGATGGGATTTACAATCACTAGCGAAATATTGCGTTGTAAGAGTTAAGTCCCTATGGCAAAGGTTGATAATTTCGGGGTTGTACCCCTTGATGAAAATCATCCTTATGTTTAATAAATTGGAGCTTCGGTTCCAAAATTTTTGGATTGGTTCGGTTTTAGGCTGAACCATTGAAATTAAATACTAAATATTGTCCGGGACATCTTAAAACTGTCGTCTTGGTCCCCCACGGTTTCTGTCACGATGACATCAAACCTGAGTGGGAGTGAAGCCTGTTTGTTCTCCCTTCCACACATCGACAGATGTATACTTTCAGATAGCAAGCGCGTATCTATGACGTCACGTATAATTTGACGTCATATTATCGATAATCTTGATATTAATGATTGCTGGTTGTGGCTAACAAGCCAAACTGACACGTTTTTTGGAGTGATGATTTGATGATAATTTCTATGAAAATTTATTTTTCAAACTATTTTGTTTTTTTTTCTTTCTTTTATACATTGAAGAGGGAAAAAAATCAAATTTTTTAAGACAAAAATCATTTTTATTCTACTTTCCAGTTTCGCAAAAACGTGTTGACAAAGTTTACAAAAAATCACACCAATACACACAAATACACTGACATCGACAGAACTCGTCGAGCTGATTCGATAGGTATCTATAAAGGTATATCTAAGACCCATAATTAATGATCTTCCAAATCGACCGATAACTATACCTTTCTGTAAGAAAGGCAAAAACATAAGGTACTTGAGAAGATTTTTTTTCTATTATTATTCAAGACTTCTCCCTCTTTTATCTGATTCAATAGGAAGGGGGAAGGGGAGCTCCCATACATTTTTATTCAATAACTCGAGTGCCAATCTAGCTGAACAGCAGTAACAAATTGGAAAGAGTATTTAAAAACAAGAAATATTTCTAAGATTATTTGGTTCCCCTTTCGGGATAGGAAATAAAAGAGAGGTATCATACGTTTGTTTTGATGAATTCAAAACTCATCAAATAAATTTAAAGAAATTTTACAGGGGAGATTATAGGCGTGGCACTAGAAATGAAAAACCAATTTCATCTTCCAGTGGGGGATAAGAGAGGGAAAAGGGAGCTTCGCACAATGTTTTGTATAACTTGAGAACTTATCCAACAAATGGAACCATGAAATTTGAGATTCCATACAATACAAATCCGGGAATGGGGAGGTTTTATCGCACACTTTTTAAAACTTTTCAAGCAATAGAAACCATATTAAACCATATTTTCAAGATTCAAAACCTTTTCTTCTGTCAGAGGAGATACGGAAATTATGTATAGTATAGCTCGAAAATTTACCAAGCAAATGGAATCATATGTGAAATGTGAAAAATAATGTTCTGGCAGTTCGTGGGCCCTCCCCACATTGCATGGGAGAAAGGAAAATAAAAACGAGTTTCTAAAATCAAAGTTTTAAAACAAATATTGAAACACTATTTCAGATCAAGTTAAAAAAATAAATCATTTCAGAGAATCTAATCTTCTATGTATTCTTATAATAATTTTATGTGAAAGCTTTCATTGTAAAGAAATCGGAAATTTATTTATATGGAAATTATTTTGACACAATTCATTGATTTTAGAAGGTGTAGCAAAGCACACCGGTTCAGCTAGTATTACAATAAAAATTGATTAATTACTGTGGTATACAAATGTTGCATTCAACTTTGCTGTTGCATGATGCACCGGTATCATACAACGCATAAAGGGCTTTTTCCCAAGAATATGATAAATCACGGTTAACTAAAAAAAGTTATTTCTAAACTCTCACAATCATCACGAAAAGGCACTTATATTGAACCCATGGCCGTAGAAAGGGGGGGAGGGGTGTTTCGGGGTTAAACTCCCACCTATGAGGGTTCAGAAAAAGCAAGCAAGGTATCCTACCCTACATCCGAAATTTTTGTAAAATTTCTATCATTAATCACTAATCGTACTTCCATAGCCAGAACTTATGTCTGATCCCAAAGAATAATAAAAGAGTTTTATTATTCTTCATATCTTTGTTCATGTTTTGCATTATTTTAACATCAAAATAATGAAATTTCCGAATACATAAATTGGTTTGGCCTACCACGGAGCAGAGAACGCAGAGACATCTGGAACACAGGAACAGACGAAACGTGGACCACCAGTACCATACGTTTCAAATGGGGAATATCGTTGGAAGCATGCTGAGAAAATGCTCCTTGATGAAGAAACTGCACGTTACGTGAAGTAACTTCACGAATCACTGGGACCATTCTTCAAAGGCTGGAAATGATATATTTTGTACACAGAAATCACAAAACCTGAACAGAAGTATTTTGAAGAATTTGATGAAATAAATAATTGGATTTAAAGATTCTAAGGTTTTCTTTTTCTAAGTTTAACTTTTTTGGATTTCAGTGCACAATCATTTCTGGTCATCGACCAAGGATAAAGCGTCTTTACTCGCTCTTGAAAATGAAAAAGAAAATCGAAAAATATTAGTAGATTATAAAACCTTTCGAGGTATGTTTAGATCTCGAAAGGTTTTATCAAAAAATTAAATTTAATAATAGAAATGAACTGTTACTGATGTGTGGCATTTCCAATGCATGTTAGAATTTTTATTTAAAGAAAAAAATGTACACAAATTACGATTTCACTAAAAAAGTAAGCTTTTAAAAATTGTAAGTCTTGATGCATTTATGCATTTAACTATTTATCTTCCAAAAAACTTAAAGCACGAGTAAAAAATATTAACGATATTTATCTTTACGCAGCAGGAGACGTGCTAAGAGAGACGTTTGAATATAAAACGAAAAGTTTTCTTTTCCCTAAATCAAACCCAATGCCTTTCTAGGTAAAATGACAATTTTTCTTCATGATTTTTTAAATGTACAACAATCGATGAAGTTTTTAATTGCTAGGACATTTTTAGGTTAATTCCCTCTCCCGTGAATTGCTGAACGTCCAGCAGCTGTTCTCCCAGATGCCATTCGTCACCATCCCTGAATCACCTCCTTCGACAACACTCCCCCACCAAACTCGACAGAAGTATTCAATCACAGCAATCCACTAAACACAAGGCATCACCAAGGCAGAAAAACCCATAATTTTTAGAAGCATTCGAAACAACAACAACGCGTCGTATCAATGGCACGTACAGAAAGGAATTTTTTCTTCCAATACAACTTTCTCAAACTCAATTATAAAAAAAAAATAGTCTTAAAATTATATACCTTCAAATTAAAAAAAACACTCTTTCAGGGCATGTGTAACTGAACATAAGATTCGAAAAATAACATTCACAATCGCGGGGCAGTTTTTTGCCTTTGATCCCCAGGTGCTAAGTGTCCAGTAATAACAAGGTCACGATCGACGACGACGAGCTAGAGATAGTCTAAGACTTTGTCTATCTCGGCTCACTGGTGACCGCAGACAATGACACCAGCCGTGAGATCCGGAGGCGAATTATCAGCGGAAGTCGTGCCTACTATGGACTCCACAAGCAACTGCGGTCAAGAAGACTTAGCCCTCGCACGAAGTGTAACCTGTATATGACGCTTATTAGACCGGTTGTTCTTTACGGGCACGAGACATGGATATTGCTCGAGGAGGACCTGCGTACACTCGGAGTTTCGAGCGACGAGTGTTAAGAACCATCTTTGGCGGCGTACAGGAGAACGGAGTGTGGAGGCGAAGGATGAACCACGAGCTCGCGCGACTCTACGGCGAACCCAGTATCCAGAAGGTGGTGAAAGCTGGCCGGATACGCTGGGCGGGACATGTTGCGAAAATGCCGGACGACTGTCCTGCAAAACAGGTGTTCGCTACGAATCCGGTAGGAACAAGACGAGCGGGGGCGCAACGAGCGAGGTGGTTAGACCAAGTGGAGCGTGATCTGGCGAACGTGGGATGCCCGAGGAATTGGAGAACGGTTGCCATGGACCGAGTGAATTTTAGGAATTATGTTCGTCAAGTTATGTCGTGAGACGGAATACTATGTAAATAAATAATCCGTCAGGCAAATGAATAAACATGTGCCTGAAGTTTTTTTGTACTTTGTTCATATGAACAATTAAAATGTTTAAAATTTTTCGCGAAAGCGACGTAAAAAAACGCGTGCGTTCCGAACCGATCACCGCCTACTTCCCGAAATATTTGTCAAATTTTTATGTTTTTTTGTAATTTCTTTATTTGAACCGGTTCAGACCTTTAAGTTTGACGGAGCCAACATCGAGGTTTTGTATATACAATGATTGCTGAAATCTCTTTTACAATGATGTTAGGACAAGAAGAGAATAGAAAAGAAAAGTTTTTACAGACGAAGATCGATAGCTTTTAGGAAAAGATAAATTTCGGACATATAGCCAAAGTCCATCGCAGCCAACACATCTCTAACTGGAACAGGGGTTTGTCTACCTTGGGCCCGTA
The DNA here is from genome assembly GCF_029784155.1 of Uranotaenia lowii. Classification (NCBI taxonomy): domain Eukaryota; kingdom Metazoa; phylum Arthropoda; class Insecta; order Diptera; family Culicidae; genus Uranotaenia; species Uranotaenia lowii. The sequence continues at coordinate 85,630,298 of NC_073693.1, forward strand.
GAGAACCTTCTAATTTCGCTCTAGCGACATAATGGACTACACACGACCAAACAACATACTCGATGTCGTGGTAACCTTGGCCACAAACACACAGATTGCTGCCAGCTAGATTCCCACGAAAGAGTAACGCATCCAAGGCACAGTGATTGGACATGAGACGAGAAAATGTTTTAATAAAATCTCGACTCAAGTCCAACTTCCTGAACCAAGGCTGAAGGCTAACCTTTGGGATAATCGAGTGGAGCCACTGACTCAACTCATCTTCGTTCCATCTACGCTGCCAGTCGACAAAGGAATTTCTTCTTACAAATTTTGATGATTGAATAAGGTTATTCTAGAGTAACAATCTTGGCTCAGAATTGATGCCGTAACTTGTTGATAGAAGTTCAGTTCTGAATATTAAATGTTAAATCAGCAGAGGTCGGCATTAAAACGCTATTCACTAGTTAGTTCCCTACATTTTTGTTTGAATATTTATTCTTCAACTTTATTTTTGGAGAACTTACGGCTCAAAAAACTTTATCACTTTATAGAAAATTACATTCATCAGCATTTTCAATAATTTCAATAATTTCACCTAGTGGTGTTTGTTTATCCGTTTTTTCAACAGAAATTCCGTAAGAAAATAAATTTGTCAACAAAAAAGTAGCGGACTAATTAGTGATTGGCGATTTAACGCCAGACACTAGAAATAAGCATGTATCAGCATTCTTCCTTGACTGATTACTTGTGGTGACGTTTTACTATCAGCTAGTACAAAAGTTTGGTGAAAAAATAAATGAAAACGATAATTATCTAACAAAAAACGGAGCAGAAAATTTAGCGATTTGCGCTTTAATGCCGAACAACTTAAATGAGATTGATCTAATTTCGGGGGCTTTTGTTCCATATACAGTAGTTTTTCGAATTTATCACTGTTCGATTTTATCAATACTCGCGAAATTCACGCTCGATTTTATCACGGCTATTGTTTCGATTTTATCATGCTTTTTTAGAAATCATTCTGAAACCATTTCCAGGACCTTAATTTTCGTTGAAAAGCGTAGAGCGTCTTTGTTCATGATATTTTCTATGGTATTCAATAATATGAAAATGCCATTGAACTGCATTATTTAAGCTGTAGTGTTTAAAATCGTTATTTGAATTTAGAAAACACTTGTAATAATCGACTTAAGTATTTAAACGTCACGCTTATGCTAGTGTTGTTTTTTGTGCTTGGTTAGCCGCTCTAAAAAGTAAACTTTTTTGGATATGCAAATCCTATAAAGATGTGGGTGAATTTAAGCGTTTTTAAACGAGATAAGTGTCTCTTATTTCTTTGTTTAATTTGTTTATTTGAAAGGGTGGTCCAATTAACTCTGATTGGACAGTCATTAGTATTGTCTGAATGAATAATTTTTGAAGATCAAAATGTAATTCTGCTAGCTTTGTCTTAAAATATGTAAAAAGTATTAAGATTTGTGTTTTTCTACATATGAAAAACAAAGAATTTTCTGCCCATAAACCAAATTTTAAGAAACACACTTTGAAAGTTTAAGTTAAGCAAATTTCAAAATATTTTCGAAAAGGTAAACTTTTTAGTTAATCAAAGGTGTAAAGATAAAAATATAGAACTTTGAAATTTACAAAAGAAATTTTTTTTTTATGCATTTTTCATTGAACTCTTTTTCCAAATCGACATAAGAGATAACGACTGTTAAATTTCCATAAAAACAAAATAATTCACTTTATTTCAGTTTTATTTCAAGAAAAATCTTTAAAATGATATAGAGAAGAATAATTTGAACTAAAATCGATCCTTTATGTTTAGTAATCTTTGATTATTACATCTTATTATCAAAATTTATTGATACAAAACGTTTCCACTACTGGAAACATTATACATTATTGATAAAAGACAGTAAAAATACTTTTTACACTTTAATTTTGAGTTTCGCCAAATTCATGGTTTCGCCATATTCACGGTGAATTTTTTTTTTGGCCGTGATAAAATCGAAAAACTACCGTAATTAAAATCAAAATTGTATTTCTATTAATTTCGGATTCTGTCAACAGTTAAAAATTCATTAAAGTTCAGTTCGGTTCATCATTAGAAATAAGAAATGAACAAAGGTTTTAATCCCTGGTTCAAATTCGCTTTTGCATTTCATTTATAATTTGAATAATGCTTTCCGGGACTCATATAAAATTTCAATGTTTAGGTCATTATTTTCTGAAAAAAATCCAATTCATAGCTCATGAAATCAAATCAATTATTTTTTTTTGTATATTTCAGAAATCGTATTGAAATTCAGATACTTTGAATTTGGAATTCAGGTTCTGAATCAAAGCAATCGAAGATTCCGTTTAATTCAACCATGGTATAAGAAAAAATCAGATACTGTTATTTCGTAAGCTAACGAAATACCGGTATTTGAGTTTTTCTTATACCGTGGTAAATTTAAAAAGAATCTACCGATTGCCTTGATTCAACTGAATTATTCAACAAAGTAGGCTAACAACACATATAAGAGTGAAATCAGGTTCATTATTCTGATTCAGAATTTATATTCAAAATTCACTACTTGATTTTTAATTTTACAATCATGATAAAAACATTAACATGACTATTTCCTTGAGGAATCAAAACACCGTCCGTCTTACCCGACTTTCCTACTTGGGGATTTTTTTTTATTATCTGACAATTTGCGCCGGGGGTCTTCAGATTTTCCCCAAAATTGAAAATTTGGTTCATTTTTGCGACTTAAAAACACATGTATTTTTTCAGATTTCTAACATTTTTATTTTTTGAGTTAGCTTCGGTTAGATTTTTTTGTAAATAAAAAATGACCATTTTTCAAAGCTACATAACTCTGTTGTTTCTCAACGGAAATTATAAAATAGCACATCAAAATGCATTGAAATTTTATCAGCTTTCCAAATAGAATAGTTGAAAAAAATTAAATAATGACCTTCAACATGAAAAGTTGTAAATAAACTTTAAATGGCGTCTAAAAGTACCGTCTGCACCACCGAATATTTTGCAAAAAATACCATTGTATAGCTCGATTCATGATGCAACTTTCATCTGAAGACACCAAAGTGGGCCATTAACACCTTGAAGAGTTATGAAAGAAATAATGACAATAAATCTCTATTTTTGCATCGAAATCAAACAATGGTCGAACAACTGCACTCACATATAGAGATAGCGCGCACTTCTAACAATATGGAAACAAAAGAACTTACCAAAGCAGGTAAAAAACACTACTTTTTCGTGCTTTGTAGAGTGTTTGCAGAAAAACTGACTTTAAATTTGAACCAAAATTCTGAGTATCGTATTGTTTAAGTGATATAACTAATAATGGGAATGTTGCTTTTACAACCTGGTCATATGATATATAACTTATTAATTTTTCGATCAAAGATCATTGTGAAGCATAATCAATGCCAATAGTAGAAGGTTCAGTCCCTGTGTTTGGGTTCACAAAAATGTGATTAAAAAAATGAAATATAGACGTGCTTTACATAGTTTTTATATCGGGAGCTAAGCACTGGACACCAAAATCCTTTCCCATTGATCAAAAAAGTATGAGAAAGTGGCACAAATGTTGTAGAAATAATCAAACAGCTCAGGGCTGGCCAGGCTGTAAAATGATGAAAATATGATACTTTTACCGTATTCGTTTTCTACATTCGCCCAGTTTGGAGGTTTACCATACTACAGCGAACATAATTCGTCGTAAGTGTTTTGCTACCTCGATCGCTCACACACGAATCTTCAGTGTTCCACCGTCCATTTTAAATCAAATCTGGGGAATTACGGATGCAAAACTTAGCGCATAAGCTTCTAAAAATGACAGTAAAATGTGCATAACTTGTTGTGACCTGGTGCAAAACTGGGTATAAACGAATACGTTATTAGATTTTTGGATATAACATGAAGTCAGTTAAGCTGCAACAATCTACCGCCCCTTCTTTCATAACAGTCCCATATACAAAAATAAGCAAGCGAGACAATCAGCTTTTTCTGTTTTGGAATATATTTTTAAATTGTGACCACCACTTTCAGCATAGACGAAAATCGTTTCTAGGTTGTCATGATAAATCGTTAGGCCTGAAATTTTCGAAATTGGGTTATTGGTAAGGTCGAGAGCACCATTTTTATTCATTATGGGACTGTTAATCGACCATATTTGAAACCTTTTTCGAATCTACTAGCATAACAGTCCCATACAAAATATATTTTTCTCACCAAGCTACTTTCTAAGACTTAAATTTGATCATTTTTGAACTTCTAAATGCAATTGTCAGAAAAAGAAACATACTTTTGCAAAAAAATATCATGAATTCCACATTGTAAGTTGAATCTTTTTACGATTTTTTATTGCATCCGATAGTTTTTCGCTCAGAAAGTCATTCCTAAGAAAGTCAGACCTGCCTTCGAAAACTAGTGTGCATCATTCGACATCAAGTGAGTTAAAAAAATGTTTAAATGATTCAAAGCAATAAACCAAAGACTATTTCGCCGAAAGAAACATTTCATATAGGACAGCCAAGAATTGATATTTTTTTTCGAAATTTCTAGAACAAAACCTCTTTTTTTAGTCTTTTATGTTGAAGCCTTATGTTGACCTAAAATGACGAAAATTCATATGGGACTGTTATGCGAGTAAGGGCAGTCTGAAAAGGACGAAAAAATAGTGTTTTTACCAGCTTTGATAAGTTCTTTTGTTTCCATGTTGTTAGAAGTGCGCGCTATCTCCATATGTGAGTGCAGTTGTTCGACCATTGTTTGTTTTCGATGCAAAAATAGAGATTTATTGTCATTATTTCTTTCATAACTCTTCAAGGTGTTAATGGCCCACTTTGGTGTCTTCAGATAAAAGTTGCATCATGAATCGAGCTATACAATGGTATTTTTTGCAAAATATTCGGTGGTGCAGACGGTACTTTTAGACGCCATTTAAAGTTTATTTACAACTTTTCATGTTGAAGGTCATTATTTAATTTTTTTCAACTATTCTATTTGGAAAGCTTATAAAATTTCAATGCATTTTGATGTGCTATTTTATAATTTCCGTTGAGAAACAACAGAGTTATGTAGCTTTGAAAAATGGTTATTTTTTATTTTCAAAAAAATCTAACCGAAGCTAACTCAAAAAATAAAAATGTTAGAAATCTGAAAAAATACATGTGTTTTTAAGTCGCAAAAATGAACCAAATTTTCAATTTTGGGGAAAATCTGAATACCCCCGGCGCAAACCCGTCAGATAATAAAAAAAAATCCCCACTTTTCTCATATATTCCAGAATGAGAACAGAAAACTGGAAGATAGTTTGATAATCCCACTCAGATGAAAAAGAACGTTTAATTCACCTGGATTATCTCGTAACCATTACTAATATAAAGTTTTAGAACTCTGTAAACAATTTGAAAAATCTAAAAAAAATCCATGCTTTAAACTTCTGCATCTATTTAATTTTGTATGATGATAAGAAACACATCAAGAATATTACGTTACAATTATGTACAATAATATTGAACACACGTATGCCGTAGCCAAAAACTCGCGTACATAAAAGGTATGTTCAATTGGGCCTGATAAGGACTTTTGATCAAAAAATCACAAAAAATCAGCCTGATCCTGTTTCACGTAAAGCAACATAAGTCATACAGATGTGCAATCTAATAAAGGCAAATGAGCAATTGGATGTCTGCTAATGATAGCAAGTTGCTAACCATCTCCACAATGTTGTATCCGGTTCTAAAATGTCATCTCTTCCATACTAAATAGCATATCTAGCTCCTGGAAAGCATTCCATTTGACCCAACTCTTCTTCATTGGCAAGTTAGGCAGTTCAACTATCACTCCATTGAGTGCTCGGTCGGGTTTGCTGCCGCGCGCGCTAAAAATTCAATCAATCAATTTTGCAAAAACTACCGGTCCCCAGGAATTGACGTTCCTAGTTGAATCAATGATCATTTTACATATACAAAATATACATGGTAATATTTGCCGAAAACCAATGTCAGATGTATCGGGGACGATAGCAAGTGAGAACGGATGTTTTACTAATAGTTTGTTTTGATGGTATGTATAGAGCCTACCTTCCCTGTCACCGGTTTCCCCCCATCTGACGGAACTCCTCACGTATCCATCCATCCTTGGGGCCATCATCGATGGGACTCTTCACGATAAGAGATTCACAGCATCACGATGGGTAGTATGATTCCGCTTCCAGATTTCGGGATAGTAGCTACGTAAACCGGGATGAAGCTTCCGTGGGTTTGGGGTTGAGGGTAACTGCCTCGTGCCAAGCAATGACTACAGGAGGATGAGCAGGCCATGATGAAGGTTGGTCCTAATGGAGAAGAGAAATAAATTTGTGATTTGATTTGAAACACCGGTGACTAGATCTACCGGGCTTACTGTGTTGCTTGCTTGCTTAATACTAAACTGTGCAAAACTTTCCTAGGCCTACCCAGATTTGGCTGTGTGCAGTTTTTGGGCCACGGGATGAAGATAGCAAAAGTGACTGGTTCGTTTTCCAACGAGGCTACTTTTTTTGGGAGGAGGTTTGACTTTAAAGGCCCGTCCTATCGGTACTTTTGTTGGTAATTGATCCCTGAAAAATTAATTTTGTATGCCCTTGTTATTTTATAAATTCAATCAAATTATTTCTAAACTAAGGGCTTCAACACATTCTCCTGACGCCTGATTCTGTGCCGAAGCTCCACCCATTTTACAATCACGCCTCACTACTAAGTTTATTTCTTCTAAATTTGGGCAATCAAATCGGTCAAGCTTTTCCAAAGCAACAACAGGAAGAAGCGAATCCCAAGCAAGCCGACTGGACAACTTACAGCCGCTTCGCCCCATGAAGGTTAAGTTAAGTTCACATAAAATTTTCTCAGTTTTTTGAATCTACCTACAAGTGTTAAAAAAATTTACACTGTTCTTAAACGGCTACGCAATCAGCTCAGAAAGGCACAGAAAGGCTTCTTAAAAAAATCAAAGAAGTCATTAGTCATATGAGGTTCATGGAGAATATTTTTAAAACCCTAAATGTTCTGTTCTACGGTCAACATATTCCACTACCATAAAAAAACTCAAATTAGTGAGTACGTAATGACTGCGGTTTCTCCGAATCGATCCTATACTTTACTGCTGGTTTCAAAATGGATAGTAGATCTAGAGCAAGGGTATTTGAACCTAGACTCAGGATCTGATTTTCTGTAGGAAACTGGCCAATAGTCTTCCAAGCTAAAGTTCAAGCAAACAGAAGAATACAGCTTAGCCTGCTTATGAGAGAAATATTGGTACACTTATGTCGTGATTTTTGCACTCCATTTTACCACATACAACACACCAGCCTCGAAACAACTTCAGATTCCCGTCTGTTGGATTTTCGAATTTCAATCAAAACACAACCGTTCCTGTCAACAACGTTTTGCAAACTGATTTTATTTCCTTTTTCTTTCCCTGTTACAGCCGTTTGTTTTCTCTATAGATTTCTCTTTTCCTCTCGCCGTTATTTTTCTCTTTTCGATAACGGCTCATTGCTGCGCCGTCAGCCTACCAGTGCAATCATAATTTATTTGAATATTTATCTCTCACGCTATGAAATTGTTACACCTAATAATTGTTTACACTATAAGCTATTGTTCCTACATCTTCCCTCTCCCCTACTCTAAATCAATACGATTAAAAAATGTTTTTGAATTATTCAGGGTTTTTTTAGGTTCCGATAAGAGCTTTTTGATGGATACTCTTAAGCTTCTAAAGAAAGATACACCATGATGTTCATTTGTTCAGTCTAAAAATGATATTCGCTAACTTCCTTATTGGAAACCTCTTTGAGTTTGTCCGTTGAAATGGGATGCTCAACCTTATCTTCTGTATAATCTCAACCTGGAAATAAGGAAATATTAATATTGGCATTTAAGATTATTTACAACAACCTCTGTTCAGAGTACATTATACCACCAATTGTTTACAGCTGGTAGTGATATTTTCCTGACTATTCCTTTAGTTTTGAACGCATCTCCACGGATGCAATCGCCACGGATAATGAATTCAGACCTAATAAGCTTCAAAATCGCATATCTTTCTGTTCCTTATTGGGGCTGATTTCAGTCGTATGAGAGTTTAACTCGTAGAATGCTGAACCTAGGGAAATATTTCGAAGACACTGCACATATCTTACCTGAAAACACTTCAGTAGCATGAAACAAATTATATTGGTGCTTTTAAGCCACTTGTATCTAAGGACTGAGCCATGAAATTGAAATATTTTTTTTTACACAGTCAATTCTGCTGTGATAGTAAACAAATTTTTCGAATCAGAATTGTTCATTGAGAATTGCTAGCTAAATCCCTGATTTTAAAATTCCTAAGTTTTTAGATCTTTGGTTAAAAAACATTTTTCCTTTCAATTAAACTACATACTGAGCCAAAATAAAATGTAATCATAAAAAGCTTGTTAATATCCGCGAAAATCTGAAATAAACAACCAAGTAGAATGAAATTGTGACAAGTACCTCATTGCCTCACAATTTAGACGTGTTGCTCCATATCAGTGAAAAAAAAATAAAATAAAGAGACATTGAATTAAGCTCATACATTGTTTTCTATCACACGTACTAGCAAAGTTTTTTTTTTAGATTTTTATCAGTTGTGTAAATTTTTTTTTATTTCTAAAAATCATAACTATGAACATGACGATAATTAGTGTAAGAGATGTATCTACCTATATACAAATTTTAATTTGCTTTCTTTATTTAAAGTTAATAAGTATGTTCAACCATATTGATTTAAAAAAAATTTAACCAATTAACATCTAATTATTTCCGTGCAAAAAAAATCTTGAACATGTATCTACTTTTTGATAACACCAGTAACACTGTAAAAAAATACGCGGATTTTTGATTTTTTTTTACATGGACTACAGAAAAAAAAAGTTAAATAAAAATTAATTTTTTATAGATATATTTTTTCACATTATTTCTTAAATTTCAATCCCCTGATTTCAACAAAAAACATTATGTATTCAGAAAAATATTCATAGAAAAACTGGTTTTCCCAAAATTACAGTATATGCGATATCATAAAATAATGAATTCAAATTACAAATTTTGCAGAATGAAAATAATTTTAAAGCGGAAATTAAAATTTTGTATTTGATATTTTAGAGTAAAAAAATAGTCTTATCACGATTTGGACTCCAACTTATAAGAAATGCACGCGAAACATTCAAGAGAGAAAAGTTTTCCTTCAGTCCTATTAAGATTAAAAAAGATTTTCTGTTGACTTTTAAAGATTTGTTCTTACTAGATTTTGATTTTATGGACATTTCACTTATGCTATTCGTCCTTATAAAATCTATAATTTTTTTTTTATACAATTTAATCTGATTTATTTAGAGAAAAAAACTACTGAAAAACACACTCACAATTCTAACATATTTTAATAATGACGCTGCAAAAAAAACTAAGAGATCTTACCATTTAACAGAATTAACAAATCCTCAAATGAAAATTGAATAAAGAAAGTTCTTTCAGTTGACCTTAGACATATATCTAATTACCTCCTTTTATAATAATAAGTCGTTGAAGGATAATTACACTAAGAATGAAGTTTGATGTCCTTGAAAGTTCTGGCGTCTGTTGAGTGTTTCTCCTCTGATAGCGTACGTTTTGATAACAAAAAAAAAACAACTTATTACGACGACCTTATGTTAAAGCGAAAAATAATTGTATATGTTTTGCCAAGCTTTTTTAAAAAACCTGAACTTCCTCTCCAGTCGTTCTTCCCTTGTATTAAGAATTGACATTAAATGAATAGACAAATTACCTTTTATAATATAGTTAGTAATCACTGTAGGCTTCAACTGAATTATAAATTTATTCAGTTTTGTTGCCTCCTATACTTTATTAAAAATCAAAAAAATATTTAAACACGTACTGCTCAAGGTTTTTCATTGTCAATTTAAATTACAAAAAAAATGAGGCCACAAATATTATGAACCAAAATTTTTTTTTAAACCATTTTATAGTAGTTAAAACATTATTAGTCACACGTGGCTTCCAGAAAGCAAATGCTGCCACACTAAAACGTTTCTTTCATCGTGCCAATAAAGTTGTTTTAAATGTTATTTTGCATCTTTCAATATTTTGGTATTTTTGGTCTGGTATTAAATTGACACCTTTTTTATTCCCACTCGATATGCTGCAAATCAAAATATTCGATAAAGCGCAACTCGCAGTAGTGTAGAATAAAGTTTTCTTTAATTTTTAATTTTTTCCACTTGATACTTCCACCAGCAATAAAATGCTTTCGTTAAAACACATTTGATGAAAAAAATTTTAATGCAGTGTCTATATTCCATTAATTTTAAGCTTTTATCAAATCATTACTTATTGTCACTCGGGGATTTTTGGATTAGAATACTGCTAATCTAAAATGTTTGATAAGTTACGCTCTTCGATGATTTTTAAATTATAATATTGCTTCAATATTTTTATTTCGATTCTCTTATTAATAAATTTCATTTGTTGCCACTTGATGCTTTCAGCAACGAAGTGCTTCCATTCTAAAGTATTTCATTTATTCACCAATCGATGGTATTATATTTTGGTATTTCCATTATTTGATTCTTTTTGTTGTTTTCTGCATGTTACAAATCTACGAATTAACTAAGTAAGTTGCCGTTCAAGATTCTCAGCCATAAAATCCTTCTGTTTTGATATGATTTATTTAATTGTGCCACCCGAGGCTATGATTTGCAACGATAAATTAATTTAGATTTTTTTTAAAATAATTTAAACATTTCTAGGTAATTTAAACCTAGTTTGTCGCCAATCTAAGTTCTCGACTCCAAAATGCTAATATTCTTGTAATGCATAATTCGTATTTAGCAATTTCAATTACCTATTTTTCGTTAGTTTTATGAAACATTATGTGTTGCCACTCGAGGCTTTCTGCATTAGAATGTTCGGATTCTTAAATATTTGGTAAGTTGGGCCACTCGAGGCTCTTCATTGTAATGGAAAATCCATGTTTTGGTATATTCATACAATAAATTTAAATTTTGTTGTTGCCACTCGTGGCTATTTGATAAATTTAGCCACTCGAGACTTTTTTACACTATTGTTCCATCCAATTTTGTCACTTCGTTTTTGAATTCATTTAAACTTGACTTGTTGCCACTAGAGGCTTCTAGCAGTAATATGCTTCCGTTCTAAAATATTCCATTAAATGTGCCACTCGAAGCTTTTTTGTAATGCAGAATTGATATTTGTATCATTAATTGTTGCCACTCGAGGCTTTTTGCATAAAAATGCGACCAATCTAACATTTGATAGGCTGTTACAGTTTTTTGAAAATTCATTTTTTTTTTAATTTTTAATTTCATTTAAACTTTATTTGTTGCCACTCAAGGCTTTCAACAATAAAAGTGCTGCCATTGGTATTTTCACCCTTCAGTTTTTAATTTTTCTGTTGCCACTCGAGACTGTTCGCACTAATGCCAATCTAAAAAAAATGATAAATTATGCCACTCGAGGTTTTTTGTTCTAATGTCGAACCCATATTTTGGTATTTCCATTTTTTCAATTTAAATTTGGTTTTTGCCACTCGAGGCTTTTTGCACTAATATGCTAGCAGTCTCAAATATTTGAATTTTGCGCCACTCGAGGCTTTTTACTATGTTGATCAATATATGTTATCTCTCTTTTTTCATTAAAACTTGATTCGATGCCACTCGAGGCTTTTACTATATATTTTCATTCAATATCATTACTAAATTTTTTAAATTTAAACTTAATTTGTTGCCACTCGAGGCTTTCAGCAAAAATTTGCTTTCACTTTAAAATACTTCAACAATTGCGCCTCTCGAGGCTTTTCGTTGTTGCCAAATTCATATTTGAAACATTATTTCTTGCCACTTAATTTTTTTAATTAAACTTTTTTTTGTTGCCACTCGAGGCTTCTAGCAATAATATGCTTTCACTCTAAAATATTTCATTAATTCTGCCACTCGAGGCTTATTGTTGTAATGCAAAATTAATATTTGTAACATTATTTGTTGCCACTCGAGGCTTTTTGCATAAAAATGCGGCCAATCTAAACATTTGATAGGCGGTTACAATTCTTTTTCTACTTTTTTAAATTTTTAATTTCATTTTAACTTCATTTGTTGCCACTCGAGGCTTTCAGCAATAAAAGTGTTGCCTTCAGTTTTTAATTTTTCTGTTGCCACTCGAAGCTGTTTGCACTAATGCCAATCTAAAAAAATTGATAAATTGTGCCACTCGAGGCTTTTTGTTGTAATGTCGAACCCATATTTTGGTATTTCCATTTTTTCAGTTTAAATTTTGTTTTTGCCACTCGAGGCTTTTTGCACTAATATGCTAGCAGTCTCAAACATTTGAATTTTGCGCCACTCGAGGCTTTTACTATGTTGATCAATATATGTTATTTTAATCACTCGTTTTTCATTAAAACTTGATTCGATGCCACTCGAGGCTTTTACTATATAATTTTATTCAAAATCGCTACTAATTTTTTTTAAATTTAAACTTAATTTGTTGCCACTCGAGGCTTTCAGCAAAAATATGCTCTCACTTTAAAAAACTTCAACAATTGCGCCCCTCGAGGCTTTTCATTGTTGCAAAATTCATATTTGAAAACTATTTCTTGCCACTTTAATTTTTTTATTTAAACTTTAGTTATTGCCACTCGAGGCTTTCAGCAATAAAATGCTGCCATTTAAGAATATTTTTGATATGGTTTTTTTTTTATCCTTTAATTATTTTATTTTATGTTGCCACTCGAGTCTTTCTGCATTAGAGTGTTACCAATCTGAATTTTTTGATAAATTGCGCCACTCGAGGCTTTCAATTGCAATGTACCTAGGTTTTAAAATTGTTGTCTAGGTTTTTCGATTTGGCCCTCAGTAATAAATTTAAATTTTTTAATAAATTCTCAAAACTATTGTTTTTCAAGGATAACTATTGCCACTCGAGGCTTACAGTAAAGCATAATGTTGTTGAAGAGATTTTTTTCTTATATTCTAAAACTCAAGGCTTTTTATTCATAACTTTCAAGTCGTATTGCCACTCGGGGCTTTTAGTTAATTTCAACTTTATTTTTTTAAATAAATTTTCAAAATTTATTTAATGTTGCCACTCGGGGCAACATTAAAATTGTTTTTTTTTGTACTGATAATTGTCGCTGCTCAGGCTTACAGTACAGCAAAGTTCTGCGCATTATGCGTTTTAAAACTTTTCCGCAACAGTTTTTTTTTTATTTTAAATTTTTTTTCGTGTTTTTAATCGAGACTTTGTATAAATTACATCTTTAATTTTTTTTTATTTATTTATTTATAAACTTTTTCCGCAACAGTTTTTTTTTATTTTAAATTTATTTTTCGTGTTTTTAATCGAAACTTTGTATAAATTACATCTTTAATTTTTTTTTATTTATTTATTTATAAAATTTTTCATGTTTTTGAATTGCATGATATTCTGACTTCTTAATCCGTCTTAATAGTTCTCGCAAAAAGAAATCAACTAAATTCAAATTTCTATATCAATGATTTTTTGACCGGTCTTATTAGTTCTCGCAACAAGAAATCAAGTTCATTTTATATATTTTTAAATTCTTAATCAGTCTTATTAATTATAGCAAAAGAAATCAAAATCATTCAAAGGTTATACAAGAAAATTCATTTTTTTAGTCTGATTTCTTAATCCGTCTTATTAGTTCTCGCAAAAAGAAATCAAACTGTAATAACTTTTACACTTATTGTAAAAAATATTTTCGTTTTCATGATTTTGTCAGCCTCATTGAGAAACAAAATACAAATTTCAAAACTGAAATTAAAATTATAAAATGTTTCCACCATTTTTAAAATTGACCTTTATAATTTTTCCAATATGCCAATATTGAGGCACAACCGTCATCTTTGCTTCTTCTTGCACAAATTATCACTCATCAAACACATCAAATAATCACTGGTATTAAATTCATCCAACTTTCTTTATCGTATGTAAGAATCCAAACCGTTGAATTGTTTCTAATTCTCAATATTCACATATTTGTCTTCCAATCTATTTTCAACTTTCCGCCATCTTGTCAAGCACAAATTATCACTCGTCAAAAAGTTAAAATAATCACTTCGGTCATCAATAGTTTATTTCCATTTCGATTGTTTGTGCAATATCTCGATAAGAGCTACTTACATGTTGGGAGCATCTGTTCCGCCACCGACGCTTGCGCCATTGTCGTGATTTTTGCACTCCATTTTACCACATACAACACACCAGCCTCGAAACAACTTCAGATTCCCGTCTGTTGGATTTTCGAATTTCAATCAAAACACAACCGTTCCTGTCAACAACGTTTTGCAAACTGATTTTATTTCCTTTTTCTTTCCCTGTTACAGCCGTTTGTTTTCTCTATAGATTTCTCTTTTCCTCTCGCCGTTATTTTTCTCTTTTCGATAACGGCTCATTGCTGCGCCGTCAGCCTACCAGTGCAACCAAAATTTATTTGAATATTTATCTCTCACGCTATGAAATTGTTACACCTAATAATTGATTTACACTATAAGCTATTGTTCCTACAACTTAGTATTTCAATGTTCTCTGGCAGTCAAGTTACTTTTAGAGCACCAATTGCATCATTGTGCGGAGAATTGAGAAGTGCCTTCCTATGGAACCAAAAGTCACGTTTTTACCTTAATAAAGGTTTTTAAAGTTATAAACTAGCTGGTCAAAGAGAAACAGCTGTCCTATTTTCCTGAGTTTCTTATGTGTACTCATTAACGAAACTTAAAATTAAAAAAAAATTATATATACTGTGCGTTCATAGCGATTTTCCAAAACGAATTAGTTATCGAGTTCTCTTGACTGCTTCAAAAGTACTCAAAACGAGACTTAAGTCACAAAAAGTACCCAAATCTGCTCACTACGAGATTTGAAAATAACAAAAAGTGCACAAAAGTATAAAAATGGACGAGCTACCGCATCCCCCCCAGTTTACTCATGGGTGCAATTGGTCAACATCTACGCCATAAAGTCCACCTGGGGCAACTGACCCCGATTCCCGCCTCGAACAGTTCAGCGCACTTCAATAGTTGTAGGTCTATTAGGTAGAGGGTGCTCTGCGACGTAGTTCAACCTCCCCGTGGTGCAGAGTGGAAACGTGTCTGCAAGTCCGGCGTATTGCAGATGTACGGCCAAGAGAACTACACCAAATCCACTAGAGGCTGTCGACGGGTCTGCCAAACCCGCGCGGAAGAAGTGGTGCATCCGGGTACTACGGTACCAGTACTTGGGTGTGTGCGTGATGGTCCAACACGCTTTCGGGGGGTCATGGCTCTGATATGCGGACGTGACCGGAGGGAGAGCGATCGCCAACTCGTTTTGCGCTTCGGTGGGTATAGACCCGATTCGCAAAATGAGTAGATGCGCAAAGAGGTGGCCGATGGTGGGCCGATCACTTAGGGACGTGTTTACACGTCAGTGTCCGAGAGGCACATTTTGCCGGAGGTGTCAGGGTTCGACACGCGTTTCGGGAATTGATGCGCCTGAACCGCGAGTGTGACCTGATGAGGGCGTTCTATAGCCCGATCTGCGCTTCGGGTGGTCATGCGCCCGACTTGAAGATCGGGTAGTTGCGCTGAGTGGTGACTTAAGTCAACACTATTTGTGAGTTCGGAGGAGTCTGAGTCCTACATGTGGCCTAGTGGGCTTACCCCTCCTACCCGCGTGTTTGAACAGAGAAAGTGTCGTCGACAACTTGCTTTGTGTTTCTGGATCTTGGACTGGATTCACGAAGTTAGCAGTTGCGCTACGTGGGGACCTCATTCACACGATGAGATGTCGGGTCCTAACTCTTCAGAGGAGGGGTTGCGCATCGAGTTGTGTTAGAATGAGGTTTTGCTGATAGAGGATTCGGATACGAGTATTGCCTTGGAGCGCACTAGCGCGAATTGACCTCCCACTATTGAAGTAAAGTGTGTCATACAGTTCGACGTGGGAACAAAGGTCAGTGGCCCCAGGTGGACTTTATGCCGTAGGGGGTACAGTGTTCCTTAGCATTGTATCATGAGTCGTCCAATTACACCCATGGACCCAGAGTAGCAAACTGGGGGGACGCGGTGGCTCGCCTTGCCTTGGAATGCAATCCGTAAAATGGATTTGTCACCTGGGTTAACAACTAATAAAAAAAAGGTCTATTCGCGCTAGAGCGATCCAAGGCAATACTTAAAGTCGAATCCACACCAACAGCAACGACCTCGCATCTCCACGACTTAAGATCTGACCTATCCTCTAACGGAACGGCTCAACGTTCGAGCCCTCCTCGTGTTGACTGGAGATCCGCACTTTTCGCCCGTCGTGTAACGAATCGAGAGCAGCTTATCCTGGATAAAATGATACGAGGGGATCCCACGTCTACATCCCAAACTGAAGCAGTCTTCCTACTAGCTCAAGCACACATGACCTAAACGGTCCAAAGTTTTGTTCACCGTACCCGGTTTCTACCCAGATTTGTATGTCCTTGAAGCTGCTTTCCTTTCCATACCTTTGGAATGCTTCTTATTTTTACGAAAACTATGAAAAGTAGAAATTCAGGAACGCAAGTGGAGATGGATTGGGTACACGCTGCGGAAAGATGAAAACGAGATTTGCATCGAAGAAGAGGCAGACTCAGAAACTCGTGGCGGCGGAGCCTAGCCGCTGAAATCCGAACTGTCGACGAGAATTTAATTTAATGTTTATTACTTGGTCTTTGGATAAGGAATTACCATACAGACAAATTTCTTAAATACTAGGTTATTCTACTAATGTCTAGTTGAAATTTACGTTTACACACATTGAAATCAAACAGATGGTACACTACATTGAAACATTCACAGCATTTGTCGATCGGGTGGTTTCGACCATACATAGTACGGTGGTAAGGTATCCAGAGAAACTGGCGTTGTCGGAGCGTCCTCGTGGATACGTATAAATTGACAAGCTGGAGTATGTAAGAGCAGTCCACACGATGAGTCAGGGTGTCAAAAATAAAAGTTTGCTGAAGTTCGGTACGACGTTTTTCAAGCGTGGCCGGATTCACAAGGGCGCATATTTGTTCGTAAGACGAAAGACGAAGCGGTTCAGTTCAGGGAAGGCGCCGTAAAGCATACCTTATAAAAGTACGTTGAACTCGTTCAAGGCGGTAACTCTGTGTGCTCTGAAAAGGAGCCCATATCTGTGCAGCGTATTCCATAATGCTTCGTACTGATGCGCAGTCAACAGCTCTCAACGTATAGATGTTGACAAAATCCTCGGTATTTCGACGCAGAAATCCTAATGCAGAAAAACCTTTTGCGGAAGTAATTGAAATATGTTCAGCAAATGTGAGCCTATTATCAATCTTCACTCCGAGATCTAGAATGGACTTCACGTTTTCCAGATAACTTTCAGATAGGCGGTAGTCAAAATTGACGATGTTTCGTGAGCGAGTAAAATTTACTACCTTGCATTTTTTTGCATTGGCCTGCATCCCGTTCAAGCGGCACCAGCTTTAAAGCCTAGCGATATCAGCTTGCAGTGCCATACACTCTATACTACTATGAATCCTCCTAAAAAGCTTCAGATCATCAGCATACAGGAGCTTGTCGGAGTGGAGTTTTTCACATAGATCAATTACAAATGTAATGAAAAGTAGCGGTCCGAGGTGGCTTCCTTGGGGTACTCCTGACGGGGTTTCGAATATACAAGATCGTGATCCATTTATTTTCGTGAAAGCACAACGATTTGTGAGATACGACTTGATCCACTCGAGTGACCAAGTTGGAAAACCAAGTCGGTCCAACTTTCTGATAAGTAAATCGTGCGGGGCTCGATCGAAAGCTTTTGCAGAATCGATATAAATCGAGTCCACTTGAGAACCTTTTTCCAGGCTTTTGCTGATTGAGCTTACGTAGCACATTAAGTTGCTAACAGTTGACCTCTTCTTCACCAAGCCATGCTGTGATTCGGATATGAAAGGTTTAACGGCGGCGTACAGTCTTTCTTGCATCAAAGCTTCGTATACTTTAGAAATAGAATACGGTAATTTTCGACTTTGTGCGCATTTCCCGATTTGTATATTGGAGAAATAGCAGCGATTTTCCACGCGCTATGGAACGATCGTTCATTAAGTGACCGATTAAGAACACTGCAAATCGGACCAGCTAGGGTTGCAGCACAATATTTTATGAAGACGCTGGCTCCGGATCGTCAACAGTGGAGATCTTTTACCACGGGACCCAGCAAACATAACATCGCATTAGAAATGTCAGCTCAACTCGTTAACAATGTTAATTCGAATCGTAATTCCTACCAAACCAGGCAAATGATCGTAAAAATGGTTAGTTAAAGTCTACCGACTCGGATATGACAAAATTGCGCCATGTTTGCAAATTTGTCTCCCGCGTGCGGGATTCAAGTGAGAAAACAACCTTGTTGTTCTCTCTGCGATTAGCAGTGCAACCAGATTTCTAAAAAATAGAGGGTCCATTTGGTTAAACTGTCCAATGAGAGAAGCAGCAAATATTGTCGCTGGCAACGGTTTGCATGCATTGAGAGCAAAACTTGCGCTCTCTCGCATACTGTTAGGATGTACGGTAAAAGGTGTTGTATATCGTCCAATTTTTACAACACTTATCGCATAAGCCAGAAGTTAAAATATGTATGTATATTGCCTCCACTTTAGTACGTAAATGCTGTTTTTTCGAGTTATATAAGATAATTTTATAATGTATATGAAACGTATAGCAAAGTTTGTTGGGAAATATACCTACAAAAATGTTTGCTGGGGAGGATCGGCGCGGGATCATTAAGTTAGTAAGAAAGTATGAAAACTAGAGCTCGCAATACACGGAGTTTTACTTAAGTTGAACTGTAAAGAACAACACACAGCAGATATCAGCTGTTCAAACATCATCCGTAATCAGCAGAGTTGTATCAAATCGTGCCTAGACATAATTGAACACCCTTTATCAAGCACGCGACATATTTCCGAGATTCACTATGCAGAAAGTGTTGCCGTATCTTTGTAGATTCACTCGTGGGACCGGACGCACTCTACTAGAAAGTCCCCCGACAAACGGTGAGACATTCTACTCCGGTTCCTTATTCTACTCCGGGGCTGATTGTTTGTTTTGGTTTGTCTTTTCGGTCGAAAAAGACGAAATCGGCTTAGGAAGCGCAGATTTTTAAGACTGCTTCTGCTGATTGTTTGCTTCAATTAGGCCTTCCGGTGGAAAAAAAATTGGAATTGGCTAAAGAAGCGCAGCTTTTTAACGCAGCTGATGCTGATTGTTTTTTTAATTTAGCCTTCCGGTGGAAAAAGACGGAATTGGCTTAGGAGGCGCAGATTTTCAAGGCTGCTGCTGCTGATTTTTTATTTTGATTTGGCCTTCCGGTGGAAATGGACAAAATTGGCTTTTGAAGTGCGGATTTTTAAGGCTACTGCTGATTGTTTGTTTTGATTTGGCCTTCTGTTTGGGAAGGCTGTTTCTGAGAATACAAGTTTTGTATTTGAGAAAAATGAAAGTCAGTAAATAAATATTCTATTGAGAATAGAGTTGAGAAAGAATTTAGAGATAAGATGAAGGATTTGCAGAATTTAAATAAAATTTGTAGGATGAAGAATGAAAATGTGGAATATGGAATGAAAATTAAAGATATATTGGTAAGATTGGTATATAAAATTATTTTTAAAGAGAAAAAAACATAAGTCGATGCGCTAAAAGTTTTAACTGAAAATAGAAGGAATGTAGGAATGCGATGAAGGATATGCAAAAAGTTAATCAATTTCAATGAAAAAATAAAATAAAATAATAGTAATATTTGGCAACACTGAAGATAAATAAAATAAAATAAATTTCTATGGTAACGTGTGTTATTTTGACGCCACTAGGCGAAAAATACCAAACGAAGTCAGTCATTGATCTGATGTGAGTAATAGACGTGTCTGAGTGAAACTTTGAATAGAGATTCATAAGAATCGTAAAATCACGACAGTTAGGAAGCTCCAATCGACGTGGGAGTAAACCAGGGTCTCATTTCGACTAAAAATAATCTGCAGGTGGCAAAGTCCAATCCACCAGAGAAGTCAGCGACGGAAAGCTCCCACCGTGACCGTCCAAGGGACATCTCTATCCACCGCACCTCCGTCATCCAACAAAGCTGACTGTCACCGACGCCCGAGGCCGAAATGAGCACGCCGAACGCCATTTTATGCGGTCGACCATTGCCATCCGAAGAAGTAAGCTCTCAAGAGCTCCCAAGTAAGACCCAACCATCTTGCCCACTATATATCCCGGGGGAATAACCGTCATTTTACACATAGTGAAATTAGTGTGTTAGTCAAAGCGCGCTTAGCCTGAGTAAAAAAGGTTATTAGGAGCATTAAGTTTGAGGCCATTTTATCCAGTTACAATATTTAGGCTAATAGTGCGGTACTTTGGTAATACCTCGCACATCTAGAACTACCTTACGACTATACTATTTGTTAGAAACGAACCTAAATTGTTACAAAGTCATTTCGGTTTATCCGAATCACTTTGACTGAGAGATCGAAGGGGTTCTTTGGGGATCAGTATCTTTCCATCCGTTTCAACTTCAGGGGAGTACGCCTTTATTTCGTGTCCGCTAAAACCCGCAATGAGGACTAGCTAGGCGAAGGCATCAAACACGTCAACAGCCTTCTCGAAAGGGAAGTGGCGCTTAAGTCGTTGACGGTAAAAGAATGACGCGTTGTCTTGCTACATGCTTTGTCCAGCGTATTCGTCCAGCATTCGACATCTAATGAATACTGTATGCCCCATCCATTCTTGCCGGTTCTGGTTTCTTTATTCGCCTTCACACTCCGTTCTACTGCACGCGCCGCCAAAAGTAGTTTTTAGCGATCGTCGTTCGAATACTCTAGTGGTAAGTAGGTGTTCATCATGCAATATCCACTTCATATGCCCGTAGAAAACATCCAATCTAATGAGCTTTATGTACAGACTAAGTATGCCCAGCTTTAAAGTCGATGAAAAGGTTGTGCGTAGAAACTTTGGTGTGCACTGCAACTGCACTGTTAGAGTATTTCTAGTAGTGCAAAGAGCTTGTCTGTCGTATAGCCGGCCTGATTACTTGTTACAATCCAGCTCATGTAGCTTATCCTCTTCCAGGCGATGATTTTTCCTCTGAATTTTCTTATCTTTGCACTACTTCCGTCCTTGTGCGTTCTCTTAGTCCATCACTTTCCAATACTCCTAGTCGAACCAATCGTTCCATCGAGTTAGTTCCACAAGCTTAATGACGTTATCAGCTGTGTTGTTGATGGCTGTTCAGAAGATGTTCCAACATTCCCTAGGGGAGGCTTCGTCAAGCTCACCCTCCGATGGTAGTGCGAGATCGATCCGTGGTGTTTACTACTTCATATTTTTGACTTATCTCTACTTCCATCGGATAGTGATAAGACTCGATTTTGACGGCTAGGTCAGTTTAGACTTCTTCTCTTGGTACAGCTGAGCATTCAAATCTCCGATGACGATCTTGACTATATGTTTTTGACAACTGTTGTAGAAACGTTCCAGCTTCTCGTAGAATTCGTTATTGTCGTTACCAGTACTTCCAAGGCTAGGACCGGCCTTGCACATTCGTGGATTGAGCAGCCATCCCGCGCTTCTGCATCTTTCTCATCAATGTTTATTACAGCTGGTGCCTTAGCTCTTGCAGATCATATGGGCATCTTAGAACATAACTTTATATCCAGAAGTACCAATGATATACAGTGAGCATTCTTTATAAGCAACCTTTACACAAGCAACATTCTATTGAAGCAACCTCTGCATTAGCAACTTTTTTTATTCCAAAATTTCTGTACAAGCAACCATGGTTTTATTTTTCATTTTAATTTTCATTCTTCCGTTAAAATGGAGAAAAGGCAGAGTATCAATTTCTTTGAAAACAAAATTATTAATTTTAAATGAACTCCAAGATGGCAAGACACCGACAGAGATCTGCAGAAGCTACATCCATCCATAAGTCGACTTTAACAAGGATAAAAAATAATAAAGAAAACTTGGAATAATTCGCCTCAATAACGTATGTTAATCAAAAAAAAAAAAATCAAGCGAATGAAGCCATTAAAAAATCCTGATTTTAATGATAAACTATACGAATTATTTTTACTACGAAGCAAACGAATTGGTTTCAAACGAGATGCTCAAAGTTAAAGCACTAGATTTAAAAAGGTCACTCAATGGACACGAAGAATTTTCAGCCAGTTGTGGCTGGCTTGGTAAATTCAAAAAACGCCACGGCATAAGAGTTTTGATGGTTTCCGATGAAAAACTTTCTTGCAATGCTGAGAGTGCTGCTACATTTACAAGCGATTCCAAAAAGATTATTGCCGAAAATGGGTTTTTACCGGAACAGATCTACAATTGTGACGAAACCAGTCTGGTTTACAAAGGTTTGCAAAAGAAAACAAACGCTACCGTTTTCGAAAAAAACTGCTGTAGGACGGAAATCCATGAAGGGAAGGGTCACCATTATGCCTTGTGTAAATGCAACTGGGACGCATAAACTCGATTTGATGATGATTGGAAAATCTAAAAATCCTCGGTGTTTTAAAAATATAAATTTACCACTGTATTACAAATCATCCAAAAATGCTTGGCCAACTTCTGCGCTTTTTAAGGAGTGGTACAACGAATTATTCATCCCTAAAGTTTCCCGTCACTTAGAAGCTTACCAGTAAAAACAATTTTATTGGTCGATAATGCCACCTGTCATGGGACAGCAATCACTTCTTCCCATGATGAAAACTTTAAGGTTATTTTTTTCCACCCAACAATACACCCTTGTTGCAACCGAGAAAAAACAGTTCTTAAAAGACTTAATTAATATTATTTTAACTATGTAATAAAATATAAAACTGCTTATTTATCTACAAATCACAAAACTGATTTTTCTTAAAATTTATACTCCTTTTTTCTATATAAGCAACTTTTTCTACATAAGAAACTTTTTTGAAAAAATTGGTTCAGATTAGTTGCTTGTATAGAATGCTCACTGTACTTTAACTAAAAAGGGAAGAAAACATACACTCAGAAAAATACTATTATGTATGCCATAAGATTCTCTTATGAAGTGGCGCCATAAGAAAAATTAATGAAATTCATAAGATTGTCTTATGACGCGAATGAATTCTGAAGATGAACGCCTACTTCAATGAGAGGTTGTTGCTTTTCATAAGAGATTCTTATGGAAACAGTAAATCATTTTCTAATAAGAAAAATTCTCGATATATCATGCTGAAAACATTCACTTTATTGTTTGCCAAATTTGTTTAAAATTAAATCCTTCATTGTCACCATCAGCAGCGCATCAACAGACGGCTCCATCAAAGTTTTTTTTTGCCGCATCTTAATCTTCGACCTTTCGTTTTTTTGCCGATCAGCTTGCTGAAAAGTAAACAAATAATGTATTTTGGTTTACTAATATATTCAACGTTCACACCAAAAACATCAAATCGAACTTACCATTCCGGAGATAACAATAACATTTAACATTGAAGGAAAACTATAATAACTATGAACTGGCGATTGCTTCGTACTGTTAGATGATGAAAAATAAACTGATGCTATGAATGAATGTGTTCATCATTTTTTCACAATGCCGTTTCTTCTATTTTTCATAAGAACATCGTATGAAAATTGAAAGAATTTCATAAGACTCTTATGAAAAATTAGTTTGGACGCAAAAAAGTGGTTCATAAGATGTATCTTATGAAATTTATAATAAGATTTCCTCTGAGTGTAGAATTTTCCGTTTAGTCGAAGGCATGATTTTGTTATAGAATGCAAGTTTTCCATAGAAGGATCTATTTTAAAGGAGCATCAACCATTTTTCTGATAAGTAAATCGGGGACGAGGCAATAGACAGCAGCCGAATGTCCTGGTGGCCGGCATTACTCACAGAGACAGCAAATCGCTTGTGTTGCGTTGCGACGATCTAAAACTCAACTGACTGCTGCTTTCTGCCGGCCAACCGCCCAACTATTACGACGAGTAATCGCGGGAAGTCCTCCTATCTCTGCTGGTCGACTATCTGACTGGTCGTGTGTTTCGGCAACAAATGTGCCACGTGTAGAACAGTCACCTTCCACTTTTCAACCTCCCGCACACCCCTTCAACTCATGAATGAACATCAGTTTGGCTAAGGATTCTTCATGTATGCCACGGAAAAACGAGTCGTCTCCCCTGGGGAAGATATCGAATATGAATTTGCAAATTTTTGTTCCTCGCTGGTATCAATTTATATTGTGAACGATTGAACGAAGATTCAGAACATTCGGATCATCGAACATTGATTAGAAACTAATACACGGCGAGTCAGTCGGATGGCCCGGCATTGACCAGCAGCATTCGACGACTATTTCTATATGTTTGCAATATTGAAATTTTAAATAGAAAATTTGATAAATCAACTGTCGATTGGTCCAGTGATGGTGGGATGTGTTTTTCCATTAGCGCGAGCAACCCAAATTGTATAACGAATAGATGCCGCTGTTCAATTTGTAAACGAATACGATTTCCATCTTTCACTGTGTTTTGAGCATCGGGCAATGTGGATCGTCCTATTTAGGCATCATGATGATGATGGCAGGAGTCAAAGCGGGTTGATTCTCTAAATCTGCGAGGAACATCTCGTTTTATTCGGGAAAACTAAATGGCAACCGGAGACGATGCCGACGATGCTTTTCGAATGTGTTTTCCTCTATATTTACATATCGGTGAGCAATTTCCTCTTGTTTTATCGACGAAATTAAAATCTGTCGCTCTCTCGCTAATCGGCTGCAAGTGTGAAAATTGCCAATCAATTTTGTAAATGGCAAATGTCGTCTATGCAATTAGACAAGAAATTGTCTGCATTAACTAATTTTCATTTTAGTCTTAGAGTTCAGATGAATCAGAAATTCTAACCCAAGAGTTGAATTTTTCAAAAACGATTGATTCTGATAGACGAGTAGATTAAAGAAAGAAAATTTTATTGAGGGATTAAACATGTAAAGTCGAACAGCAAATCATTGACTGAAAATGTTATCCTATCTTAATAATATTAATTAAGAAAAAATACATAATTTTTGGGTTATGCACTAAATGAAAAACTTTGAAACGGGAAAAATAGAAAAAATCGAAAAATGGCTGAATTTATTAAAAAAAAAAAACGATACTCCTCAGCACGTTTTAGTCCCCGATTGCGCTAGATACCCGAAGGCTAAAAGCCATAAGAGATATTGTTTAGACTGGTAATTGCATAAAAATGAGTTTATGCTCGTTCAATCTTTTCCCACTCGCTAGTGATTTAATTGAATTGTGGGTCCATATAGTTGTCGTTGATTTGTTATTTTCCCTGCTGTATTTTTTTTTCATTCCTCCTCAAATCGTGTGGAAAAGCAATGGAAACGATATAAAAAAAGCAACATCGAAACAATAACGACGAGAAATGCAAATTTTTAATCGTTCGTTTCCCTCTGATGTTCGGGCACTTTTGAGGGACCTACCAGCGACCGGATGCCTACAAAGAAATTCATATTTCGGTTATGTTGGTTCATGATTCGGAGAAGATGAATAAAAAAAAATGAGCAGCTCCCTTTTCCTCCGGATCTACTGACCACGTGTAGCATCCTAAAGCAAACAAAAAGGGTTGGAAGTAAGTTTTTTTATGCAATTTTATTTTTATGTTTTTTTTATTTTCAACAAGTTTTTTTTACAAAACTCTAAAAATATATGAGAAAACCATTTTTCTCATTTGTAAACAAATTGTACTTTGCAACAATTCCCAGGTATGTTGTTGTTATCCTGAGTTGAAATTTGTTTTTTTTTTTAAATTTTTTTTCCTTTATTCATAAAAGTTGAATTTTCAACGTAATTAAGTAGGTATGAATTATTTTTCAACTCTGACGACACTCGAATATGTCCTTTTGAAAAAAAAAACTTCATTCTCAAACAATCTACAAATAATTCAAAACTGGAATTTAATGAAATATTTCGTTTTGTTAAAACCTTTGGTTATGTTAAGCTGTCAGTATTGACCTGTAGGCAGTAGGTATGTCTTCATAGACTGAGTCGATTGGGGGTCATTTTTTAATTTCTCAAACCCTGGGATCTTGAAATCTTCGTTTTGGACGAAAACTCATCCATAGTTTTTTTTAAGTAACGTTTACATGAGTAAATGTGAAGTTTTAGGGTTTTTTTGGGAAATTGAATATTTTGTACTGAAAAATCAACATCATTTTTGTTTCTTCTGTGGAACCGAGCCAGCTGATGGTTTTTGTGCTGATTTATGAGATTCCTGAAGTAAAATTTCCGTTTAACAACTTTGTCGAAAACCGTAACTTCGTATCTTATTAGACAACAACGTTATTAGCTGTTAAACAGTGGTACACTCATGCAAATTCTTATTATAATTATCATAAGATGCATCTTATGAACCGCTTCTTAGAGTGTAAAATAGTTTTTCATAAGAGTCTTATGAAATTCTTTCAATTTTCATACGATGTTCTTTTGAAAAATAGAAGAAACGGCATTGTGAAAAAATAATGAACTCATTCATTTCAACAGTTATCTATTTCATCGTCGTCAGAAGCACTAACCAATTGTAAAGTTTCTTCAATATCAATGTAATTCTGATATTCTAAAGGTAAGTTTTCATTTACATTTAATATTAATGAAGGTTGAGAATACTTGTAAGATCAATAAAAACATTTTATTTTTCACTCACATTTCAGATTGGCTACTGGCATGAAGCGCGAATTCAAAGGGCCGAGGCGTCAATAAAATTGGGTCAATTAAAAGGGCTGCTGGTTGTCGCCATGATGTTATTTCTAACAAATTAATAAAAAAAAAATTATATGAAAAACAATCTTGAATTATTTTTATAGGATGCGAAACATTCTTTTCTCATAAGAATATCTTATGAAAAACAACCATGAATTATTGAAACCGGTGTTCATCCATTGAGTTCATTCCACCATAAGACAATCTTATGAATTTCATTACTTTTTCTTATGGCGCCACATCATAAGAAAATCTTATGGCATACTTAATAGGATTTTTCTGAGTGTATGTCTTTTCGCATATTACATAACCCTGTTAAACTGCTAATAACTTTTTTACTTAATTATATACGAAAATGCAGTCTTCGGCACAGTTGTTGAGCGGAAAATTTACTTCAAAAATTTTATAAATTGACACAAAAACCATCAGCTGGCTCGGTCCCACAGAAAAAAACAAAAATTATGTTGATTTTTCAGTACAATCAAATTTACTCATATAAACGTTACTTAAAAATTCTACAAAAAATCATGGATGAGTTTTCGACCAAGGTGAAGCTTTTAAGACCCCAAGGTTTGAGTTATTCAAAAATGACCCCAAATCGACCCAGTTTAATGTATTCACCAAGGATGATTTTTGCAATATGAATATTTTTATTATGAACACTACCTAACATATTTTACCTGAGAAATTTTAACAACAATTAATTTCGTGTATTCAAAGCTGTTTGAAGCTTGTGGCTTTTTCCCCTGAGATGCGTTTTTATTAAAAAAAAAAAATATTGACTTTGATGCAAAAAAATTATGAATTAAGGAATTCCGTTTCTCTTAAAGGACTTGAAATCATGCAGTTTATGGTTTTCAATCATTATCACTGTTTTCAATATATTTCTTTATTAAATTTTCCAACAAAGCAAGGCAACAAAATTCACAATTTTTCGAGGTGCAAATAATATAAATGCTTAATTTGTCTCATTTTGAGGCACTGTTTCAAAACATTCATTTTGCTTTCAAATATTATAACTTCATATTCATTAAGACAAACTTGTGCATTTTTTTTGAAAAAAAAACTGTAGAACATCACAAGGATTTTTAAATAAAGGTTTCAACTCAATGATCAACGTTCCCGAAGATCACGAATCATTTTGACTGCTGAGCAATTTTTTCTTAATATAAATTTTCTCAAATCTGCAAAATGGGAATTTCGACGATATTTGAGAATTGATAAAAATTGAATCTTTAATATTTTAAATATCATAAGTTGTTGAAGGAGTTAAAATTTTAAATATCAGATACGAAAAGACTTTCTTGAGTAATGTCAGAAATAGAACAACTGCATTATCTTATGTATTCAAATAAAATCTATAGATTGATGAATTTATTCTTTTAAACAAGAACATCTAAGCACAAATGAATCCTTGATTGAATGAATTTTAGTTAATTGATTTGAAATCAGTTTTAAGTTTCCATGTAGGTTTATTATTAAATAAGTAACCTAAAATCAATTTTACGCAATACAGATAAGTTTTCAAATTCATCGAAATTAGAAGTAATACACAGCCATTTTTTTACTGGAAACAATCAAAATTTTACTGGTTTTGTCCCGCTGACTTTCCAGCAAAATTACCAGCTATTTAAATTGCTGAAAAAAGCAATTCAAATAGCTGAAAATCAGTTATCCAGATTGCTGGAAATTTGCTATTTCTTTAATATTTCAATTCAAAATCGAATACTGGCTGTGCATATAAGGGATATATTTATATTCAGAAATATTTTATTTCCAATAATACAACATCGGCTCGGGTGTGGCAGCTTTGAGCCAAAAGTGTTGATCATCGACCACCCAACAAAAAGAGTTCTGAATAGTATCTTTCATGGAATTCTATCTGTCTGATAAAAACTCACCTTGTCTTGATGTCTGGTAATTTGTAATTTTTTTGAGTATTGATTGCCTTCTGGTTGCTTGGATATAAAGGATAATAGAAATATTTAAGTGTATTAATCTAACCAAAATTCGTAAAATAGAGTCTCGCCTTGCTTCAGCGTGCGAAACTAACAGACTCCAATTTGACAACTCGATTGCTGATTTTCCAGCAAACTAGACTTATTGCTGGAAAGTTCAGCAATTTAAGAAAAAAAGACATACACCGTCTTAGCCGATTTAGGCTTTATAGACTGAACAAGTGACGTGGACAACTTAAGATTAACAATCAACACCCAATACCGAGATGGGAATCGAACCCATGCCATCAGTGGACCAGCGATTACCGTCTTACCACGCTAACCACTCCACCACCGAGACGTACCGAAACCGATTGTTGATTTTTCAGCAAAAAATGACAAGAACACAACCGAATGCTGAAATATCCAGCAATTAAAAAATCGATGGCTGGTTTCCAGCAAACATTGGGATTGCTGAACGCTTCCAGCAATTTTTTTTACTGTGTAGGCAAAAATCTGGCAAATGTTTTGAATTCAGGACGAAAAAATCTTCTTAACCCAGTTTTCAAAACATAAACACTAAAAATGTTTTATCCCTGTCTTATTTATGAATCATAGATATGCAAAAAAAAAAAAATCATAGTAAATCGAATTCTGATAGGTAAATAAAAAGTCTGCTCTTGATAAACTTTTTGTCCAAAATAAATTTCTTCATTTTACCAAAATTAGTATCTATGACAGTCGTTTGATCTGTTTATGGATTTTTTCTTTGTGAAGATTGTAAGAAGTATTTGGACAAGAAACAAAATAAAGTAATTATTGATTTGTTTTTCGATACCTCCTTTAACTTGAATGTTAATGAACACCACGTAAGATATTCTAATCAAACTGAACAGGATAGGTTTTATAGTTAAAATGTGGACAAAAAATTAAAAATTTTGCGTAAAACATCGAGAAGTTTTAATCATAAAATTTGAATAAATTAGATATAAAATAAGAAATCTTGGATATCAACTAGATTTCAAAAATTTTGTTAATTGAGCCTGATCATTACCTTCATTTTGAAATGTGGGGCTCAGCTTTAAGCTTAAAAATATATTCCATACAAAATTCGGACCCTAAATAAAATATTTGTTTCTTATAGGATGCGCTTTTGTGTGGTTAATCTCTCAAGTAAAAATTCAGATTCAGATTCAAAATAAGTTTTAAATATGCATTTCAGAATTTGACTAAATGTGTGAAAATATTGGAATAAAATTGAGAAAATCTATTTTTAAGGGAATCAATGTTTTAATGTCTTCAAATTTTGCATTTCATGAATGAGATTAATACTCTTGATTCCGGTTTAGCTCCATAAATAGGATGTTTCTAACAGAAATTTCAATTGAAATGATAGAAAATCATTAGAATTCATATTTTCATAAGATTTAAAATTGATGTCATCATTTGAAAAGAGAATTCTGATTTATACAGAACTACTGTTCTGACAAGGATCCACATTTTCAATCCAAAATCCAATTGACCTTTTTTTGGATACTAAAAACAGAAGATAAGTCGTTCGTTGAAAATAGCGTACGAAAAAAAACTTCAAATTGGGAATTTCGATTGAAATTTCAAACTCAAAATTTAGATTTCAGATAAAGAAAAAATCACATCGCTATCCAAATTTCAGATTCACTCTTCGATTGAAGTAAGATTGAATTTTTAGTATTAAAATATATTGATAAAGATTCAGATTTAGAATTTAGTGTTTAGAGTATAGAACAGTGGTCGTCAACTTTTTGAGTAATATAAATAAATTTTCCTAAAACTATCAAGCGTTTTTTATGACATTTCCGCAGTTAGCGGAAGCTAATCCTTCCAAAAAGCTTTGATTATTTGTAAAAATTATAGTTTGATCAGTATAAATCTGTAATAGGTAATATATGAGTGAAAAATAATTAAGAAATAGTAAATTTTAACTGGCATGATCTGTTCTAGGATACTTTTAAAGTTCCAAAACAAAAATTTTAAAAATAAATCAATGGTGATTAACTCTTTATCAAAAATGAAAACAAAATATGTCCGTTACTGAAACTTAGTTCAAATATTTTTTTGCTTTTGGTAAACCTTGACTGTAGGTATCACACTTTAAATTTCAGATGTACTCAAAGACTAGTTATTTCGAGAGCCAAATTTGAAACGAAGCTCTTAAATTTTTAACGAGTTGGCTAGACTCAGATTTGATCCGCATAAATAATGTCTTTCTTTTTCTTTTGAAAATTTGATCTTTTTGATCTATGGTTAAAATTTTGAATTTCCTCAAGAGTTAAGAAGATTTATTGAGGGTATGGTGACTGATTTTTTCCTATGATTTTTTTCCCAACAATGTACGAATACAGAAAAAAGCAAATTATGTTTGTTACTATATGATTATTAATTTTTAAGTACTTTGACATTAAAAGTTTTTGTAACTAAATCGTCACTTCAGAAAATTGATTCTGAAGCTAAAAGGTGAGCAAAATTCGTTTTCATCGATGGTTAAAATCTTTGAAATTGTTTAATGGTTTGGTAGACTTTGTTGATTTCGGCATAAAATAAGCTTTTTTTGGAGAGTCTTCCATTTCTTAAAAAAAAACTTATTCTTTACTCAAATCAAACAAGAATAATCTTCCAAAACTCTTTGAAAAATTCAAAGATTTGAACCTTTGATGAAAATAAATCATATTAAAAAAAAGGAAAAAAAAGATAAATATTATTAGATTTCAATTCAAAATTTCATGATGAAAACTATAACCAAATAGATGATTTAGTATGAAATTCTGCTTCAAAATCTGCAATATTAACACATTGCGGACCAAATATGAGATTAATCTTTTTTTGCTTGCTGCTAGAATGCTTCATTAAAAAGCATAATTCAAATGTTTTGAATTGAGTAATGAAACCTCATTTTCCAAAATTTAACACAACTCTTCCCGTTACTCAAATGTCTATATCAAATAAGCATTATTGAGCCTATTAGTTTCGTAAACTTAAAATGCCGAATTTTGGTGTCCTTGATGTGTTGATAATGTTAAACAATACACTGCGAAAATATAGAATTTAGTATGGGAGAGTGGAGAATCATGGGCCACTTTTTTTCGTTGTTCCATAACTTTTTTCTTATAAAAGATAAAATGAAAATAAAAAAGGTTTAGTTTTCCACATTTTCAAGGTATCATAAGGTATTTTTTTTAAATTTTCAATAAGTTATTTTCCCCAAATTCCGACTGTTTGAAAAAAAAGCAATATTTTTTGGATTTTGAAAAATGGTGGGGAATCGTGGGCCACCAAATCCAAATTGACCAAATAACATGCAAAGTTTATGAGTTGACCCAAAACTGTGATTTCCTTACTCATTTCGTCAGTTTAAAGCAATTTCAGATGATGAAATAAAAAAGAGAGCTGTGTATGATCGCATAGATTCCAAAACCTGGCTCGCGAACGTTTTGGCAAAATTTCTTATATAGGATGGAAAAAATATTTTTCACAACTCTTCATTTGGCATAAGAAAACTTTACAGATAGGAAAAACGTATTTTAAGTTCAAAATGTATATAAAAACATTAAAATATAGGTGATTCAAGATGTGTGGCCCATGATTCCCCACAAGCTATGATTTGCAAATTGGTTGCGTTTGTGTGACTTATTGATGTTTTATTAAAAATTCCTTTTCCACGTGAAAGATCATGACAAAATTTTTGTTATGCAATTTAGGTTCCCCATCAATGAAATTAGCGGGTGTTTTTTTAATTATGTAAGTAAATTTTTCTTACTTTTTTTTAGCTTGATAAATAAAAGAAGCATATGATGCGTATTTCAGTCAACAACATATAGGAATATATGCTCACGCAAAGTGACGACGATGACAGTTGGTTTGAGATTTTTATCTCAACACACATCTGAGATATTAAAAGTGGCCCACGTTTCCCCATGGCCCACGTTACCCCACTCTCCCCTACAGATATTTTAGATGAAGATGTTTCTTTAACAGCAAATATTTTTCATAAAGAATCATTTCCATAATTAAAAACCTGTGGGTGATTTTTTTTTAAATTTGGGTTTTTTTTCGGATGAAACAAAGAACTCAAATTTTACCTTTTATTTGTGATTTTCAGCAGAATTGTGTTTACAAACTAATTGTTTAAAAATTTGAAAGCTGGAAAATGAATTGACAAGTAATCTTAACACATATAAGACCGAAGAATCTATGACGAGAATCACCGAAACTCCGCTTTTTATTAACTCAGAAACCCCTGGACTAAATTTTTCAAATTTAGCATTTTTATAGTTTAACACTAAAATTCAGTCCATTCGAGTTATACTTCGAATTGTAGCACATTGTTGGCAAGCGAAAAACGAGATATCTCGTATTTGGTCCGGAATGTGTTAATTTCATGATCTCTTGAATTCACCAACAGTTTATGTTGGATGTAATATATATTTACAAGCTTAACCTGTTGCTGATTTTTTTTTGTACGATTTATTTAACAAGGGATTAACCTGCAGTTTTCACCCTCGAGAAATAAGTTTCGGATTTACAGTTTAAATCTCGTTAAATAGTTTTCACTGTTTTAAATATTGTATCACTTTTTTCTGTTTTGTTCGATCGTTTTCTAGTTTCTCCGCCAGGCTGCTATACCTGTTGCTGAATTTTGAATCTTCATTCTATACGATTTCTGAAAAGTACATACATACGATTTCCAACTCTTATTCGAGATCAGAATTTGTAAGCCAAGTATTTGAACCCTCATGATAAATTATTTAAATTCTGTAGTTCAAGTTTTATCTAAATTTGCTATATGAATTATTCAAAGTTAATCTGTACTGTGAATCAGAATTAAAATATGAACTTACCCAGATCTGAATCTGAATATTCAATGTTGAATCGCCAATTCGAAGCTTTCATTTTTTTAACTTTGTGAATGGTTTAAGTTTAAGAACTTGATCTCGATGACCTCGAAATTCATGATTCAAATTTGATATAAAATGCAAAACCGAATTTGAACCAGAATTTCTCAGAAGCTTTTCAATTCTCATTTCTTATGATTGTTCGAACTGAAAATCAAGAATCCTGAACTGGATACAGAATCCGAAATACGAAAATTGGAATTCAATTTTGGTTATGGGAGTTATGAAGTTATAACCTCCAAAATGGGTTTAATTTAATCCAAAATTTAATATTCAGACCAGAATTTTGATGAACAAGTGAGATAATTTTGAAATAGTGTTGCAGAATTATGGACTTGGGATGGATTTTTGAGGTATTGGCATTAGTGTTAGTCTAAATTGTTACTCTTGATTGACTTTACTCTATTATCCTAATTTGATTCTGAAATTAAAATTTTGAGTAAAGAGTAGAATACCTCGCTTGCCATTTTAAATCCTCGACCCTACAAACCCCTCCCCCTACAACCCCTGAATTTTTGAAAACTGTTTTCAGGGTTTGAAAGCCTATTAGTTGAGTATCAATTAGGCAAAATTTGGTTTGTATTTGAAATATTTTTCTATTAGTAAAAATGTAATTTCAAAAGCTTAAAAAATCCATTTTTTCTAATGCTCAAAAACAAACAGCTCTCCAGATCATACCAAAAAGCATTTAGAAGCAAACGGGTTGTTGAATTTGAAAGAACAACTTTTTTTTCTTTTCATATGAACAGTTATAGTGTTATTTTTATAGTCATTTAATGATAAATTTTTGATATTTAAAAAATAAGGACATTTTCCAAGAGCAAGCCCGTATTGGACAAATAGATAGGAACCTTATAAAATCGTCGACTTTGAAGAAAAAAAATGAAAATGGAAATAGTAAGAGGGCCTAGGGGAATGTGTGAATGTAAAATTTGATTTGTATTTTGAAGCTCAGACTATTTAGCAACTATCTTAATTTTTGCCCCTTAATGTAGGCATCATCATAGTTCTTTTTTCGATTATAAATATTTTAAAATAAAAAGTTAAAGCTCAAGGTTAAATTGATAAACGATAAAGAAATAATCGTGATGATAATTGATATGTAAATATTATGAAGGTGTTTTGCATCCTTTATGATCAAGAAAACTCGTTAAAACCGCCAGAATAGAGACTGATCAATGTCACCCAAAAGTATCAAATTCTGAACAGAGACAAAAACGATTATTAAATCAAAATTAAAGTAGTCTAATAAATTTCTGCATCCATGTCCTATATTCGTAGGAGTCCAGTACTGGTTTTAAAAATATAAAACATTCCACATTCCCCTTAACAGAAAAAATAATCGAAATATATTGAAAAAACAGTGATCAATCTTATCCCGGGTTACGGTACTACTTTTTCATAAAAAATAACTTTGATTTTCCTGTCAGCAACAGCTCAAGTTTTTTGTTCGATTGATTAAAAAATATACAAGCATTTTTTAAATAAAGAATTTGATTTGAGTTTTTGTTGTTTTAAACATACATGGAAATAAATTATATGATTTAAGTTTTCGTTGTTCTAAACAACATTTATTCTTTGCATTTACGGTTAATGATAAATTAAATCTTGAACTCTATGCTGGTGCTTCATATAAAATGAAAAGCAAAAAAAAGAATTGTTAAAGTAGTCATAAAAAATCCAATTTAGCCATTTGGGCCTTTCCGCTTGTTTTTTTTTACAACGGATGCAATCTTTACCCTTCGTTTCATAAAGTAACAAATTTGCAACAATTAGTGTATGGATAAAAGGAAAATAATATTTTATTTTAATTTTTTTTATTTCCAACTGTTAAACAAGATTTTTAACGATCAATAAAAAATCATGAAATGAAGGGTTAAAAGCTTTTTTTTTGACCTATGAAAATCCGTGTTCCAGATCACAAGGTTCAATTATCGGAAAAGCACGATTTTTTGGTATATTATTAAAAAAAAAAGTGTACTGTACCAAAGATGATGTCATTGGAAAAGCACTACTGGCATAAAGACTCGAGCTCCCAGGCAAAACGATGTATAACCACTACATTCAAGCGAATCAAGAAAAATATTTTATGAGATTTTTATACTTTTCAATAATTCATTCCAAGAAAAAATATAGCGAGAATCGAACTCACTGCAACATCTCATCTCGGCTTGCCAGTCCGATATCTTACCAGTGCACCATCTGAGCCGGTTAGCAAACGATAGTTTATTATCACCGCTGATTATCATTAAACGCATTGCATTGAATGTCTGCCGTTTGGCCGGTGTATTTTTGTTCATCCTCCTTTATTTTTCATGGGAAAAGGAGAAGGAATGAATGACTTGAAGAAGTTAAAATCCAACCAAATAAAAAAGAAAAAAATGGGAAAAGGATACTAAACGAAGGGGGATGGGGGGAATGGGAAATTATAAACTGTTTCATATTGCCAGCCGGTTTACAAATACACGCACAGCTCACATTCCAGGTGATTTTTGTCGTCAGTTGGAAACATAGATTTTTTTTCTAATGCTGGATTTCATACACACACAGCGCTCGCTACATCATTCGACAATATCCTCGCTGGCTGATTGTTTCCATCCTGCTTTTTCTTGTGATAGGATTTGAGATATATTTTATTTGGTTTCATATGCATATGCAATGCATGTGCGCTGCGAGGACATTGTCAGTTATTAGAAAGCTTGTTAATGCCGGCCCTGCATAGAATCTTTTACTGATAATTCCACTTCAAAAGAAGTTCATTATTGGAGTACACAGAAATTTTTTTTGACTATTACGTGTCACTTAAACTGCAACCTTTAAAATAAATCAACCTGTAATTAACAAAACCTGTAATTTTCAATTGTTTTCCTTGAAAGTTAACGAAGATTCATTTATTATTACAGCAAATGTCCTGTAAAAACGTTGTACACTTAAAAATAACATGTCACGTAATTTGTTTTGCGACCTGTAAAATTGCGGTAAATATCCTGCTTCTTTTTGTTACAGGACATTTGCGTTATTTTACGGGAAATAATTTTTACTGTGTAGAGTCTGATTTGTGAGTGGAGAGAAGTGTATGAGGTGGAGAGAAGATCCAATTGGGCCTTTGGGACCATCACAAAGAAAAAAATCCCTGAAGATTGTGTTACACGAAGCCGAAACGTTGGTTCAAAAGATGGCATTCGCTCCGCCTCAGTGGACAAATGGACTGGCCATCTTGAAAACTATTCCAAAATCACAATACTTTAAACGATCGCCAGCCACTTGATAGCAAATATGACTTAATAATATAACTTAATCACTTAATCGTTCCAACCTCGCAAAAAAACAAAAAATTGAAATTTCCTGCTCATTTCTGAGCACATTTGCGAACACTTCTTATTTGGAACAATATTCATTAAATCAAAAATAATAACTAATCTTCATTACTGTTATCGATTAGAATACTGGCAACAAACCGTTCAGATCGTGATACAGATTTCTGTCCAACATCCACCTTTGCCCCTCAAGCTTATCTCTGCATATATTTATAAAAAAAAACTCTCCAAAACATTGGAGCAACACGGCCGTGTGCTACCGGTTTATGCTACCGGGTTTCTTCGTCCCGTAAACATTAGCTGATCTTTGATGTCGCTTTCATTATTGAATGTTCAACTTTATTTTGTTTTGGTTTTGCTTCTGTTATAATAGTGGGCTCCGGATTGACTTGTCCTTCCTTCCCTTTCCTGGTCTGAGCAGGAACCGGCCACAAAAAGTGCCATCAGGCAAACCGCCCAAGAAGACACGATCTCGTGTATGATTTGGAGATTGTTTGGTTCCTACTGTTTTACATCTTGCTTGGAGATCGAATCGATTATAAGCCTATTAAGCTTTCAGAGTGGGTGCTTTTCTTCGTGCAGAAGCACGATGGACCGATAAATTATTATAATGTTGTAACGAGTAATAAGTTTATTATTGTGAAGTGGATCCCGAGCAGCTTTGGCTTTTTTTTTCTCCTTTCCGAACAGTAGCATTTTGTATGTAGGTTGAAATCATCATTTCTAAGAAAAAGTATTGCTTTCAGCAATTCATTACATTGAAAAATATTACATAGTCCAAATAAATTGCATTTTTTTTTTCAATATTTTTTATACTTCATAAGTCTTAAATTTAGGTAAATTGAGTTCTATTTAATACCAGTGACTTCTAAATATTATTGGTAGGTTCCTTCAAATTCGTTGATTTCGCTAGAATAACTTTCAATACCATTTTGATGTCTTTAGTAGCTTCCCAACCATGTTTTCTAGGGTAAATCAGAGTCATTTCAAGTTCTTTGATGAATATTCAATGGCCCCGTAAGCCAAAGCCCGTTATTAGATCCATTTTGCAAACACTTTATTGACTTCAACCTGGTCACAAGAAAGAGAGGGAGAGCCAACTGTAATATCTGTATCGAGCGAACGTCTAACACAAGCACTATTATCGGTTTGCGCGGCGAAAAATGTAAACTATTTTAGTGATACCTCAGGCGACTACCAATAAACAAGTAGATACCACCTTGAATTAATATAGCCCTTCCTAGCCCACTCTCTCTCATATGTTATTCTGACAGGTGAAGAAGGTGAAAAATTAATCACTTCAACTTTGCAATTCATTTCAAACCACATTGTGACGGATGGATGCCAGCCACAGGTCACACAAACAAACCCACAAAGCCGGGTGGAACTGCGGACCCGTATGAATAAAAGTTCGCTCAATAAAAACATGTGACATTTCTGGGTTATGTTAATTGTGTTGTTTTTTTTTATAAGACCTCTCAAATGCTTGATATTGTGAAAAGTTGTTAAAACAGAATTATTTGATTTAATGAACCTTTATGATGAAATATGTGTCGATATTGGTTCTATGATGGTTTACTTCTATAGATAATCAAAAAAATGTCAAAAAATGAACGAAACCTTAAAAATTTTATTTTTCATTTTTAAGCATTTAAATGAATTCTTTTCGTTTATTTTCTTCTTTA
Source organism: Uranotaenia lowii (assembly GCF_029784155.1). Taxonomy (NCBI): domain Eukaryota; kingdom Metazoa; phylum Arthropoda; class Insecta; order Diptera; family Culicidae; genus Uranotaenia; species Uranotaenia lowii. The sequence goes on from NC_073693.1 coordinate 85,669,026, forward strand.
CAATGATTGATATCTTTATCAACAATTATTCTGAAGCAGTTTAAGCCAAATTTTGAAGAATTCCCGAGATATAAACCATATAGAAGTTGTATGCAATACTCACGCGTGAAATCGCACGTGTTACAAGCGACTTCTAAAATGTTGCTCAGTGTTATTTATTTGACATATCATGTACAATGTTTAGCTTCATTGTTTGTTTCGATATAAAAATAAGTGAAAACAGTTCTAAGAATAGATTTCGAAATAAGTTCGAATGTTATTAACACATTGCGGATCGCGGATCGCTAACCGTTAGTGAGCTTCTTTAAAAAGCATAACTAAAATCTTTGGAATTAAATGATTGAATATTATTCATCTGAATGCAACATTACAACTTCAGTTACTAAAATTTTGTTATTTTCAGACTTAGATTTCTTCAAAATATTGAAAGTTTACCAAAAATATTACAGCTCGTGAAATATTTATTATTGTTTTGTACTTCTCTTTAAATATTTCATGTTATTTTGGATAATTATTTTGAGAAACTTTGCTTAAAAATATCATTTGCATCAAAGAGTGATAAGTGTGCTATAAAGACGAGGGAACAGCAATTTTGCTGATTGTTTAAAAATAATAATTTTAATGATTTTAATCGTAGGTACTGATTTCAAATCTGGTGTAAGATTTGATTATTATTTTTGTGCTGTGTTTTTCTATGGATTTGAGCTATTTGTTCTAATTAAGATATTTCTTCAGTTTTAGGTAAAATTCATCGGAATCAATTTCAAATGTTCATAATGGGGTCGAATAATTTTGTTGTTCGAAATTAGAATCGGATTTCATCGCTGCCACAAATAAACTATAAGGGAATATACGGACGAAATTATTAGCGAGAAATTGACCTCTGCCATAACCTCGATTTTCGATTTGCTGGCGGCCTCATCAGTAATGCTTGGTGCTTTACTAAAATCAGTATTTGCTTGCTTAAAACTAATTTTTATTTTTTGATAATTGATTTAAATTTTTACCTATCGACAGCTAAACGTTTGAATTCCTTACGGGGCGTGCCTAAATGAATGAAGATAAGCCATCTTTTATAAATGAATTTTTAAGGTGAATTTAAAACATCTGACATGTTTTTCGTGTACTGCTTGGTAGATAAAAAGAGTTGTTTCTAACTTCTTAACGAATGCAAAATCATTCACTATGATAAAAAAGTAAATTGACGAAAGTCCCGTCTATGTTGACTTTGAAAATGCTCTGACTATTTTAAACATATCCAACATAAACATAAATCTTTAAAGCGTGCCATACATACAGTTGTTATTTTGTTAAGGTAAATGATGCGTTTAATTTCACATGCAAATAGAAATCTACCGGAACGTAGCAAATTGAAAGTACTCAAAATTTTTTTTTTTCAATCACAATGAAATTCAAAAAATATAATCATTTTCCAAATAACAATGCACCTGGCACCCCTGAATGTCCTTAAAATCAAAACACAAACATCTGTGTATCGTTTTTCCACAGGGCGAACTTATCGGTATTAGTACCGGGAAATCGCGTTTATCGTGCGCCCTTCTCGAGAATCGATTCTGTTCTTCCATGGTTAGAGGTTAGGGCTGAGGCATCTTGTTAAGGTAGTGTACGTGTAGAACTGTCAATATATCCTAATAGATATATGTTGAAAAAAATCAATTAATAAGCTCATAATAATTCTATCATTCACTTTACGACATTTTGAATTTTGAATACTGAAGATTTTGGCTTATTTCCAACTTTGGCGAATATTTTATCGAGAGGAGTTATAATTTAAAAAAAATTAAACATGCTCTTTTTCTAAACGTAATGAAGATAAAGATCAGAGCTTTACTAAGAATACCGAACATAAAAGTAACTATCTATCCACTTATAACATTGCTTGTGATGTTGTACCGAATAAGTTTTTCAATTACTGTCCGCCAACTGCATCGTTGATATAAGTCGCGAATTACATAAAGATGTTAAAACGACTATGATCGAAACAAAAAAAAAATATTGTGATTTTGAAATCTGCAAAACCTTAAAAACTTTTAAAGAGTAGAAAAGTTATTCTGCGAAGAAAACAATGTACATTTGACTAGTGCACTTTTCGGCTTTTTTCGCTGAGCACAGTGTGGCTTATTGATTTTCACTCACTCTCAAGTATTCTGGCCAATTTTGAGTTCACTTGAGTTTGTTTCCAAAGTGCAATGAGAGATTTAGTGAAAAATGTCAAATTTTCTTGAAAGTTTTGGTTGATATGTTCTAGCAAGTTATGTTTATGTTTAATTGATGGTTTTATAATGCACGGCGATTTGCATTATAAGCAGAGAAAGGTGAGGTACCAGTACGAGTCATGGAAAAGCCCTTTTAAGATTATTACAAATTGAGAACCATAAAATTCGAAGCTCTGGCGTGGATAATGATATCGACAGCCTACACCCAGAAATAATTAACTTTCGTACAAATTTCAAATACTGTGAAAAGTTAGGTTAAGTTGTTTTTTTTTGCATAAAAGATGTAATATTTAAAATAACGGAAAACATGTTGAGCAATCAAAGTTCTTGTTTCCAATGCAAGTAATAATGTGCCTCTGCTTTGCAGAATATACTGTGAATCACAAAAAAAACTTGAAGGGGCAAAAGTACGAATGATATACACAGATGTAAATCTAAACGGATTTTTTCCTTGTTTAAAAACATGTGCAGATAATTTTGTTTCTACAAATACCTGCTCGCGCGAAAAGTTGCTCAAACACGATGAGAATTGGATATCGTGAACCTGCAGAATAGACAAAAGAGGAGAACTCTGAATTTGCACAAGTTGTCCGCCAATGTATAGGATTTGTATCAGAAGCGAAAACAGAAGCTGCTGCTGAAGGCAAAGATTGAAATAAAATTATTGTCCACTTGACTTCATGTGTAAATATAAAATTATGAATGGACGTACTTTTACCATGCATCATTCAAACTTTTGCCCCAGAGGTGAGGTAAAAGTACGTTTCGATAGCAGTTAGGTATTTTGACTACTGCTGTCAAATGTTTCATTCGATTGTCTTCGTAAGAGAAAATTTCAGAAGAGAGATAAAAAACTAAGGAATCAGATGGTGTTCTTAATTTTATGGAAAACAACTGCCAAATTTTCTAAAAATAGCATGAAACTAAGGTCGTACTTTTACCCCATCCTACTCTACACGAAAAAAAGTTAAAATTACCGAGTTACAGGGGTAATTTCTTTCAGGTAATTTTTTTTTCCATTCCCTTAGCAAAAAGGTGAATTGTACCTTTTTCTACCTAGAAAAAGGTACATTTTGGCTTTTTTGGATTCACTGGCCCAAGCGGTAGATCTACCGATTTGCCATTCCCTGATTAAAGTGGTGAGTTTTATCTTTTTTTCTTCTATTCATCTATTTGAAGGTAATTGATAGCTGTTCTGGCTGGGCACCATTGCAATTAAAATAAAACAAAGACACAAAATCATTCAATATACCGCCAAGAACAAAGTGAGAATTATCAAACACCTAGTATAGTTTTTTTTTTAATTATTTGAAACCACGTACTGCCTCGTCACATTTCTAAAACCCAAAAAAAATCGAGCTAGAAAATCTATTTTATTGTTTTTTTCTGGAAGCAACAATATATTGAAGAATGATTGACTTGTAACTTTCTTCACTTAACTCAAAGCTAAATTCTGTCTTCGATAGAAATCATCATAGAGATTACACCTGTATAACCGTCTCTTGTTAATTTACTACAGTGGTGCCAGTTATTTTTCTAGATAATTTTTATTGTTAATTTTCAATTTTCTTCGAAATTTAACATATTGCCAAAGTTTTGGAAACAAGTATTAAATTCAAAAAATCATTTTGAAAAATTAAATTTCGAGTCATATGGAATTTAATAATTATGTCAGATCAAACAACAGAAAAAAAAATTGGGGCTTTTTTTCCTGGGAATTGGTATATTATAAAAGACATACAGTCTAAGCCGATTTAGGCTTTACAGACTGAATAAATGACGTGGCCAACTTAAGATTAACATTAACACCCAGTACCGAGATGGGAATCGAACCCATGCCATCAGTGGACCAGCGATTACCGTCTTACCACGCTAACCACTCGACCACCGAGACGTGCCAAATTTTGGGGTTTGATTTAGAATATTTGTCACTCTGAGGAAAAATTATTCTGGTAAAAGAGATACAATCATAGATTTGTACTTGAAATTTTTATTCCGGTTAATAGCATTCCGGTTAACAGTGCACTCCGGGTAATGTCAGTCCGGTAAATGGTTAATTGCAGTTAATTGTTGTTCGGTAAACGGTTCTTTCCGGATTCTGAATTTCCGGTAAAGAGCAGTCCGGTAAATGGAATTCAGGTAAACAGCAACCAGTTCAATTTGATAAATTTACTGTGTAATCTGTCAAAAAGTAACATTTCTTTCTACAACCTGATATCCAGAAATACTTCGTGTGACATTTTTGCGTAAAATCTGAACGCATACGAGTTTTTACGAAAAACTGTCACATAACTAGTTATGCCACTTCTTCCTTTCAAAGCTCATATTAAGTCTGTTTTGGAAATTTTAGTGAACTTTTCTGACTACTTCTTTCAGTAATGCAACCCAATCAATTATTAAAAAAAAGAAATGGATCTCTTTAAAGGAAATTTTCTTCCATTGAGATCCTTATCGTAATCTTGTTTAATTATAGCATACATTTCCTCGCAGTAAATAATAAACTTTTGTGTTCTCAGCATGATTAAAATTTTGTTCGCGTTGAAATTTCTTTGTTTTGCTGCCAGACGTGCTGAGAACAGTAGCGTCCATTACCAGGGGGCTCAATTGAGCCTTTTGGTGTGGGGGAGTGTGGTGGGCCGCTACATTTAAAAAAAAAGCCTTATCATTTATTTTATATGTAGCATACTAGCTGATCCCGTAAGAACTCCGTTTCGTTTTTATCTTCAAATATGTAATGAGAAACTTGTGTAAGAAATAAATTGACTGTCACAAAAACAGAAGTGTAAGGATTTTTGTCATGTTAAGATGCATCATATCGAAATAATCGCAAAAACAATCAACAGTTGATTTGAATCAGGAACAGATTATCCGTCTTGTAAAACACTCAGTATGAATTTATCTGATGCATAATAACGAAATTATAACGAATTTTTACTATGCACGACCCCTTTTTTTGTCGTCTGTTACATAGTTTGAAATCAGAATAGATTCAACGTCCAGCAAACCTCGCGTGTATGAATTTTCCTTTCAATGTGATGCATAGTAAGATAATTTTTGCAAAAACAGTGACAATTAATATGAGTTATCCGTTTTCCGCCTCCTTATACTAAACTGGACATTGGAGTGCTCAAATGACCCGAGACCCGACATTTGAAAAAGTTAAGCTGCAGGCTTAAACTGACCCTAGGCCCAGTGCAAGGTCTCATGCCAAATTAGGGTCAGATCGTATCACGGGAAGGGGTCGCTCAACGAGCCTTCAATTTGTATGGGATGTACGACATTTTGTTCAGGAGGTCCTTGTCTCCCGGTAAGATTTGAACCCCCATCTCTCCGGGGCCCGTTAGGCGGAGACAAGGCGAATTTTTTTCGCATGTTTTTCAACATTAAGTTTCATCTTGTCTAGTCCCTGAAATTTCGACTTACAGTTGGATTCATTTCCCTACAAAAAAAGTTTCGCTGACTGAATGTTTGAGTCAAGCAAGACCCATCTCTGGGTCACAGTTTAAAAATAGAAAAATACTTTTGAATACTTTTGCTATACCAATCGAGCATAGCTTAGTGGTTCAACTTTCCCAGTATCTCAGAGTGTGATAAAAAGGTTTTTTTTAAATAAAATTTGGGGTATCTAAGTTGCTGTCAAAAAGACATCAAATACTATATCAGCAGTTAAAGTTCTTGAAATTCGAAAAAGAAAAAATTGAAAATATTTTCTACATTTTTAAGTTATCATTAGAATTGTTTTAATTTTTTTTTAAATACATACATTTTCCGAGTTCTGACTGTTATAAAAAAATAAGTTTTTAGTTGACCCAAAACTGAAGTTTCATAATTAATTTAGTTATTTTAAAGCAATTTCAGATGTATGTATGTATGTTGGTAATCCACCATGGGTGCACGGATTCACCGCAGTTTCTGCCAAAGTATGGGTTCACATACATTCCTTAGATTATTAGGTTCGACAAATCTCCAATGCAGCGCGCCACCATACCCGGATCCCATGGCTTCGTATGAACTGTTATGTGGTGAATGTATTGCGTGTGTTGATGTAGGTATATTTTGGTAGAACGAATCAATCAGGTGGGCTTGTTTACTTACAGGTATTCCGGCATCCGTGTATATACCTGGCCAGTTGGCAACTGATTGAACATTCCAATTTTATAGTCAGTTATATAATGAAACACATCTTACCTGTCGGCCCGCTTATGGGATTCGAACCCAAAAGTTTTTCTTGCCGATACCGGGAATCGAACCCAGTACGCCTGGCGTACCAATACCAGACTCGCGCCAGCCTATCCACTAGACCACATCGGCGCTCATTTTAAAGCAATTTAAAATTAAAGTAAATTTAAGTAAATTCTCATTTTATGCCTCCGTAGTACTTTGACTTTCCCTTCGAAAATCCCCACGACGATTGCATTCATGACATTGAAATTCACTAGGTCTATATATTGAATCGTAGGGCGACGAAACAAATCAACGGACAGATTGAGTATGTGTGGTGCTGCCGTTTGTTCATATTTAATCAGACGACCGCCCCGCCAGAAGGGGTCAGCGACGGATCAAACTAATAAAGTAATTAGGTTTTTTTTCTGCTCGCCCAGGCAACACCTAGAATAGGTAAGTATTGCACCGAACCAGTGCATTCGAATATTAGTCGAGCTGGCAAAATTGGCGGTTAAAATGCGGCGTGAATGTGTAAAATGAAACGATACGCGCTGCATTTCCAATCAGATTTGATGAAATTTTAAATATTCAAGATCAAAGACGAGTTTTTTGCCAACTTTGGTAAATAGATAGCACCCTGGGCCGGTCTATGATTAATAAATAAAGTACCGAGCAACTAAGAACCATAACTGAGGTCGTTAACTAGTCAACCCATTGCAATCTGGGAAACAATGAGAGGTTTTTCTACGTCGTGACCTATGCGGTTGGTTTATGCAAATTATGGCACATTTTCTGTTTCTTAGCACTCCCAAGCCTAATCTCGTTCAGGGGGCACAGTCAAACAGAATAATTTATAACCCTTTTGTTGAACCATCAGCAATATACAAACTCTTTAGGGATCATTTAGGAAATCAAATTTAAATTTTGCATGCCTCTGATGGTGGCCTGAATTGGTTGATGAATCTCTGAACAAAAAGAAAGCTTTGGTGGAGGGAAAAAAAATGGAAACACAAGTTTTCTGAACAAGGAATATTCTCTCGTTCCAAGTTTATTTCTTTTATCGCATGGAAAGAAAACTATGAAGAAGAAAAACGATCATCTCTAAAAAAATTGCAATTTCGCAACAACATTTCAAATTACTTTCTTCGTAACTTAATCTCATTTTAAAAACCAAACGAAGTCGCACTTCTTCAAAAAAAATCTCCTTGGTTCCTAGAAATTTTTTAATTCGGAATACGTTAAGTTGTTATGGGGGGGGGGGGGAGGGGGGGGTGGTTAGGGTCTAACGGGTAAAAAAAACACCATTTTCACGATTTTTTTCTAGAGCTATCGTTCAAACAAATCTATTCAAATTTTTTGCATTATACAAAACATTGTTAAAAGAACATTTAGTATTTTTTTCGTAGAAAAATATTGAAAAATGAGCCGGTGACGGAGCACTTTCGAGGATGCCTTTTAGAAAACAGGATTTGCGGTGGACACTATATCTCAGCACAGAATCATCTGAAATCAAAAAATCCGAGCAAAATATTTTTAATAGATGTTTTTCTGGACCCCAACGTTTTTATTTAACTTAAAAAAATTTTTAAGTTTTTTTTTATTTAACTTAAAAAAAAAATTTCACGAAAAAATCTGCCTTTTTTATCTGTAAAATCTCCTCAAAGTAAAAAAAATAAAAAAGAAAAACGTTGGGGTCTGGTATTTTATATGTAGAAAATATGTTCCAAATTTGAAAAGAATCGGATAAGTAGTTTTCAAATGACGATGTCCACGGACTTTAAAAATGTGATTTCGAAAAAACGCGTTTGAAGTTTCTGCTCTTGCTTTCTTGCAGTATTAGATAGGAGGAGATAAAGGCCTATAATTTCTACAGTTTTGCTTCAATTGACTTGAAAATTTGACACAACATTCTTGAAATGTTTTACAATAAGACGAAAAATTAAAAAAATTGATTTTTTTGAAAGTGTTAGACTCTACCCCCCCCCCCCCCCCCCCCCTTAAACATTGTATTGGACATTATTTTTTTCGGAGATTTTAAGAATGAACGAAAAATTGCTTCCGATTATATAATTATGGGTCAGAGGTCGTCAAAAAGGGTTAGGTTTATGTTAGATGTTAGATGTTAGATGCTAGATATGCTTAAAATATTGTTCTCTTATGAAGGTTTAATACTCTTAGATGTAGTCTCAATGAATTGATATAGAAACAACAAACTTTTATTTTACCAAATCTGACGCTAGATCGTGACTTCTAATTTTAATCATTTTTGTGTGAATGATCTGGAACGATATGATTAATATGAATTTTGAAACTACAAGATCTTTTCAGCAATGGCTTCATTGCTGACCAAATTATGGACTAATAACGGGATAGTTTAAATCAGGGGTTAATCTTTCCAGCGGGCCGCCGTTATGATGACACTTATTGATAATTGACAGAATTTTTTGCACAATTAACATAACAAAGGAGAAAATAAATCATCAATCTTTTCTTACGAAAATTATTTAATGATAAAAAAACTTATAATTAGAGAACGACTTCAAAATTTGAATATCTCAAGAGAAATATTTTCTAATTTTTCAATTTTCTAAAGTGAAAGCATGTTAATACCAGCTGAATTTGTTGCACCACTAAATCGTAGTCTGTTTATGTGGTAATTTTACATGAATTTAAAATTTTTAATTAACTGGAATTTCGTTGCGAACAAACGATCTTCAGGCAGAGACATCATTTTGTTCGCTTTTTAACCAAACACTGAAAATTTCCATTGTTCTTTTTAACGATTTTTTAACATATGTTAAACATTTTCTTAATCAGGGACGAAAAGTTTTAAATAAAATTTGATCTTCGAGACTTTTTTTTCGTCTTTTGCATGGTTTCTCAATTTAAAGTTCTGAATATGAAAATTAAATTGAGATCGATATTAAGCAAGGTTGTTGAATTCACAGAAAAAACATAATTTTACAGATTTTTCATAAAATTTCGTTAAAGCGGTTACAGCTTACGTTGTTGATGCTTGAAAATATTGACAGATTTCTAGGATTTTCTCTGTTTAATTTACTGGGACTGTATTTCCAACGCTGATATAATTACAATCTTATGATCAGTGTTCGGCATCGCTAACTGAAAAGTTTGTGGCGCTTATTAGATCGCTAACTCGGTCAAAGTTAGCGATCGCTAATCAAAACCGCTAAATGTTGCGTAAAATTTATCGATCTATAGGTAAGCCCTAATCGCTAATCGATAGTACAAAGTTTTAAAATAGATTAGCAAAACACAAATTTTGTAGCCATCTTTAATTATAATATTGACTTGAAAAGTTGTTAAAGAATATTAAAAGGAGCAGTTTTCGAACTTGTTTTGTAATATTTCTGGCCATATAAGTTGCGTCAGTCCATTTTAATATAAGTTAGCGTATTTAGTGGAAAATAAAAGAAAAAGCTTTTGAATCACATTTTTCAGAATATTCACCCGATTATCTTTTTTTTACATCAGTTTATGCAAAGATTCTCTTTAAGTTTTGTTTTGTCCGAAATAATTTTTCATCTTTTTTGACAGTAATACAATTCAAAACATTGATTGATTCATTGACTTGTTTTGTTCTGGAAATTTCAATTTTTCACAACTTTTTCATCTCTTTTATATTCAAAGAAGGCTTATGGTTCAGACATAAATTCAAGTGAAGACAATTCAAAAAGACGCTTATTCCTATGATTGCAGTCAAAGTCGAGATCGAATAGCTTTCGAAATCAATCTTTAACGATAATTTGAATACCTGATTGGATTCAAGATTTTAAATTTGAATGAGGCTGAATTTTATCTATAAGTCTATGGCCAAATTAACACTTTAAAGATGTAGAGTTTTTCAGTTAGCGGAACTAAAAATTAGCGAAACTTTCTTATGCGCTAGCTGAATAAATATTTAACGAGAAAATAAATCCGCTAACCGAAAGTTAGCGGACAAATTAACGATTAGCGGATTAGCGTTTTTGTGCCGGACACTGCTTATGATAGGTATTGGTAATGTGAATTTTCAAAGAGAAATCACTCAATTTGTTTATAATCTCGTTTTAGACCTTAAGTTTAAAGGAGCCAAAATCTAGTTTCTGTTTTTACAATCAAATTCTTTGAACTAAGAGTAGGTTAAGAGACGAATAGAGGAAATAACTAGTTAAATGCAAAGATCTATAGATTTAAGAAATTATTGATATGATTTTCCGATGAAATTTATTTCAAAAGCATTTGATGAAAGTTATTGTAACAGACATTGCCATTCCAAAACGACATTGGAAATCAAAACTTAAAATTGCAGGTACTGTTCTGTTAGGCACTCAGAGTTTTTGTTGGAAACTTTGTAACTGAGCCATGTTGATGATCAATCTAAAATCGCTCACCCTGGCAATAATATTGAAATCAGGAAAGTAATTATCGTTAATATACGAGAACTAAAGTAATACACTTGGTTTATTTTTTCTTTGATGTTCGAAGAATGCCAGAGAAATAAGCCTTTTTGCCAAATTAAAAAAAAAACAAAAAAAAACATTCAATTCCGACTAAATGTCACTTTTTAAGGTTAAACTTTTAACGAACCCAAACCCAACCTCACCTTCAGACGAGGTTTACCATAAGAGGTATAATTCTAAAGCCAATCATTATTCATTTTAACTTACTTTTTACACAGAATTTTTCAAAACATGTAAAACATTCAATTCATACTAACAGCAGCTGTTTGACAAGCAGTTCAGCTTTTTGGTGACCTATTTTTCTATAACATTTTATGAAACAATGCATGAAAAATAGTTTAAAATATTTTTTTTATAACCCTTCGTTCCATAAAGTGACAAATTTGCAACAATTCATGCATGGAAAAATTGAAAAATCGTATTTTATTTCAACTTTTTTCTTGATGTACACATCATTTTCAACTGTTTAAAATAAGTTTTAAGAAAAAATAAAAATCATGAAACGAATTTTAAATTTTTTTTTTGAATGAAAACTAGTTTTTCGTGTATAAAAGAAACTTTTGAAAATCTTGGAACACGTCTTACTGAGTGTAGAAAATATTTATGTGTATCAATATTTAGTACAATTTTATAATCTTTTTTTTTGACAAAAATCCATTTTTGGGCCCAAACATTTATTTTCGGGCGACCAAATTAAAAACTAAAATGATGCAATGGATTTTTTTCATTTTCGGACAAAATTATTTTGTTTTTATTTAAATTCTGGTGGCCGAACCGATTTTTTAAATAAAATATCCGGGCAAGTCCAGGTAAAACGGGATAATCTGGCTAGCATAATTGAGTTTATTAGATTTGAACTATCAATTAGTTTTTTAAGAAAGCCTTCAATTTTATAAAAAAGTTCTAAATATATTTTATGAAATTATTTCCAATTTTCATAGTAAGAAGTAAAAGATTAAAATTTTGCAGTACAATACGGATTTATTCAAACTCGATCCTAGCTAAAGATTTTTGTTTGAAATTTGTTTCTTGAAAATACTGTAATATTAAACATGTTGAACAATACGCCAAACATGTTTCATTCCCTGCCATTTTTATAAGAGAAGATTAATGTTCCTTTAACATCGATTAATATTCATTAAAAATCAATTCCTGCGGTTGTTTTTTTTTGCATAAGGTCAATAATTCTACTATTTTTTGTCATTGTCAACTGAATTGTGCAAATAAACTGACTTTGGTTGAATTTTGAAATCAAACTTATACTCAGTATTATCATTCTTCGATCACATGTAATTTTAATCTTCCCCGAAATAGTCATCTTGATAATTTTATTGTGATTGTGGAACTCATTTACGAGCTGAATCTGAATTTTTAATCTGAATTAAAAAATTGAATTTTCAATCTGTTTTAGAATTTTAGTACGTTTTCAGAAATGTACATCAAAACGGCTTATGAATTTATAAATATGAGCCAAGTATTGAATCAGTTTCGGAGCCCTCAATCATGATCTTATATATAAAAATGGAGGCATTTTCTTTGTAATAACATCACGTATGAATGGTCGGTCGGAATGAAGTGAAATTTGGTATCCGAGGGTTTTTTGGGTCAGAGATGGTTTGTATAATAGTTTCAAGAATCTCACTTTTTATGAAAGGGGGGTCCCAATACAAATTCAACTTCATTTGTTACGATTTCCATAAGAATCTATTCGCGAGCACGATGCAGTTAAGGACGTGTAAATAAAATTAAACATTTATTGCGATTTGTACTTTAGAAGGTAAAACGAAGTTTACCGGGTCAGCTAGTCCATTATAATTATTAAGATGTTTTGGGTTTCAATCATGATTCAAATTTTGAAGGAAATGTAAAACCAAATTTTAACAACGAAACACAGCTTTGAATTTTAATTTTTAAGGATGATTCGGAGCGAAAATCAAGAATCCTAGTATTGAGAAATTAATTACTATTCATAAGTGAGAACATTTTGAAAATCTGTAGCTGAATTTTGAACCTGGGATTAGTTTTCGAGGTTTTGACAACAGTTTTAAGCCAAGATTGTTACTATCGAATAACCTTACTCCATCATCAAAATTTGATTAAAAATTTAAAATTTTGAGTGTAGAGAAGATTACCTCGAAACAGGAATGTCATACAAATACCAAATGTACTAAAAAAATTTAGCAAATATATCAAAACAACAATGCTGTTATCTCAACAAATTTAAATTTTTTTTTTCTAATTATTATTATACTTTTTTGAAAAATTTACCAAAATTTGATTTGAAAATCATTTTTTATCACTTTAAAATGTTTCTCACATGTAAACAGAATAATGAAAACATTTATTCCGATATGCCAATCGTTAGAGTATAATATGAACTTAATAATGCCATATTTTCAAAGCAATAGTAAACTCTCATTTTTTTAAAGATGTTTTCCGTAATGTATGTAATGGGTATAATTGATTCTTAGAGTCCTAAAAGATATATTTTTCTTTTGGATGGATCTAGATCATTGGTTATCATGAAATTACTTTTATCTTTCCAATAATTTATTTTTATTCAGTTATTATTGTGGTGGATATAGATTGGGAAATATAATAAAAAAGTGTGTGTTCGGATTCTTTGTATGAACATATTATTCTTGAATTCTTGTATTACGGTATCTTTGTCCAGATTTTCGACGGCTTGTATTTTCTGAGTTTGTTGGAAATTATTATCGATCTTTTCATTGTTTTTTTCTGATTGCACTTGTAGATGCAACAGGCTCTCTTAATTGATTTTGTTGTATCGGTGATGGTTTAATGCCTTTTGCTGTGATTCTAGCAAAACTTTCGTGAAGTTTCAAGTCTACAATGGTACTGATATAGGATTTTTTATGTTCCTGAAAGCCTGTTTATCAAGAACATGGAAGATTAAACTCACTTAATTTTGTCTTTAATTAGTTTTTGAAAAATAGGGCTTGAAAGTTGATCCAATTAAAAAAATTAACACGGAATATGTGATACAGTATGTGCATTTATGAATACTTTAAATGTAGTTATGCCTGACCAACTATCGACCTTTGATCACTTTTCAATTAAAGTTTTTTATTGTTATCTAAGCAGCGTTTCAAAAACCTTCATGAAAATTGTTTAAGTTAGAAAAAGAAATCTTCAGAAACTAATAGTAATTTTGAAGCTGAAAGCATTTGTAAAATTCTTTCATAATCTCCTTTTTCATCAAGTGCTGTGTCTTCTTTCATAATCATTATCAGTTTTTCGTTTTAAGTGGTTTCCTCAGATCGCTAAGACTCAGAAGGTTCATCTTGTCCACTTTAGTTTTTTTGATATTTAAGCTTATCAATATTGAAACAATTTGCAAACAGACTCCCAGGGATGGCTTTCGTTAGAAAATAATGACTCCATTTTGATTTGCTGAAATATTAAAAAAAAAAAACGAAATGACATAAATTTTGGAAAAGTAAATGTTTCTTTCGGTTGTCTGGAAACAGAAGATAGATAAGTTCAAATTGATATTAAAGTCCAAAGAATGTATTTTTTAAGACACTTGCTGGCTGCTGGTACGGTCGCTTTTGTTTATGTTAGAAAAAATCAAAATATCACGTCTGATTCCCATTTTCATGATGATGATTAGTTTTTTCAAGATTTCAAAAAAAAAGTTTTGAATGAAGTTAAATAAATGATGGCTTGCAAGAGGACAAGTCCCCATTGTTTTGAATGAAGTTAAATAAAAGATGGCTGGCAAGAGGACCAGCCCCCATTGTTTTGAATGAACTTAAATAAGAGATGGCTGGCAAGAGGACAAGTCCCCATTGTTTGAAATAGAATTCAATAAAAGATGGCTTGCAAGAAGACAAGTCCCCATTTATTTGAATGAAGTTAAATAAAAGATGGCTTGCAAGAGGACAAGTCCCCATTGTATTGAATAAAATTATATAAAAGATGGCTTGCAAGAGAACACGTCCCCATTGTTTTGAATGAAGTAAAATAAAAGATGACTTGCAAGAGGACAAGTCACTAATTGTTATTAACCCTTATTGAATGATCTTGTAAGAGAATTTGATTTTGAAAAGTTACAATCAAGAGATAAAATTTTCATTTAAAAAGTATATTTCACCGAGATTTATTTTAAATGGTGATTACTTGAATTGCTCATCTATCCCTGATGTTGGCATTTTGAAGCAATTAGGTGCTTTGTTACTTACTCAAAATATTTATTTGTAAATCTTTTTTACCTTAGAGTGGAGAAGAAGGCGAATGTGGTGGATATAGATTGAGAAATATAATAAAAAAAAGTGTGTGTTCGGATTCTTTGTATAAACATATTATTCTTGAAAAAAGAGTTAATAATGAAAAATTAATGTTCTGGCATCACGGAAATAACGTCAATGAACTGGGGTATTAATGAACCTATTCATCAGATACAGCACGAAACATTGAATTGTGCTAATGCGATTCGTGTAGTTCTAAGAGTGTGTGAGTGCAAAAGGTGACTCAACCAAATGCGAAAAATAACGGTCATTCTTTAGGCATCTTCTGCGAAGAATAGTTTGTAGTGCGCGAAAGAAAATTCGTAACAATTTCTCGGTCACCACAATTATCTGTTTAAAAAGGACTAAAAATACAGTATTTATCTTAAAACTAGAAAATTGCGCCTTAAAGCATACAATGATAGTAGGTTAGTAGACCAGCTTTTCGAATCCTCTTTGTCTGATACCTACAAACTGGGTAATGAAAATTAATATGGCAAAAAATAGTCAACGGACATTTTATCTTCGAATTTAACAAGATTTTTGCCTAGGGTCAGGGCACCCTGAGTTAAGGATAAAGTCTCCTTTAGCAGAGGATCAAGTCTCATGTTATTTCAAGAATATCACAATTTTTTTTAATCTCACAAAAATGCTTCTAGTTCATCTATGAGTTCATGTATCTTTCCAATTTTTGAATCATATAAACTTGAAATTATACGCTACAAGAAAATGCAAAGGATTTTCACAAAAAGATATGATGAAAAGAAGAAAAATGGATCAAGCCGAATCAAATCCACTTAGGATTTGGAAGTCAAAATAAATCAATTAGTGTCGCGGATCTGATGATAAAGAACTTTTCAACAGTGAGTCGAGTTGGGTTGTTTTAAAAATTTGATCCTGAAATAAGTTGGCCTTGGTCACCAAAAACTTACCAATATTTTTCACTGCACAAAAAGTTTTATCGAGATTGCAGTGCTTTCGGAATTTCCAAAACATTTGAAACGAACTACATAAATGAACAGAGTAGTTTTCAATTGGTAGGTAACTTCTTCTTATCACAAATTTTTGTTTTGCAGCATAATTGTACAAACCAATAACAGATGGTTATATTAAGTAGTACCTACTTAATATCCCGGATGTTGAATTCAAAATTTTGGAATAGTCCGGCAGTCATTGAAGAATGCCCGTATTTTGCCTGGATTTATTCACCTTATTTGGCAAATCAAACGAAAAACAAAAACAAATTGTGTTATTAAATTTTGTTATTTATGCATCCAAAATGAAATTTATTTGAGCAAGTTTTGCAAAAATAATCCTGAAAAGTTTCTTGGAAGCCTAAAAAACGATTTAAAATCTGTCAATAAGATTTGATGAAAAATCTTTTTTTTTAATTTTTTTTTTCACCAGAAATCTTAGGTTGCAGGAAGTCTTATGCTTAGATATAAATAGATAAATGATTTTTTTTCAAAAATTTTTTAAATGCTGTTTTCACCAATCTCCATATGCTTGGGAGAGTAAGTGATAACGCGAGAAAGAAAAACACGGAACAGAAAGCTCTGACAATGAAATTCCTATCAAATTCCATGACGTAGTTTTAAAAGAGCGGTGGGTAGTCTTAAGAGAGCTGTAAAGGATTTTTTAAACCTATGTCTATAAGGTCGAATAAAACTATTCTGTTGAATGTTTTATTATAGCTTCTAGAATTAGCTTCAAAACGTTGACAATCGAGGCCAACAAGTCCATATGTTAGCTTTAAAATAGTTGTGCTAAAGCATAGAATGCGCTTTGGCTTATAAAGTAGCTTTTGAAAATAGTCTTAAGCGAGCTTTGAAGGTTGGCATAAAACTTAAATTCTTACTTGGGTAAACATGCATCGCCAGAAAAAAACATTTAAGGACCTTTTTTTTCGGAACTCATAAAAATCCTAGTTTTACTAAAGATTTCCTTTATTTTGAATGGTGACCCTTCTTTCTATGAAGGGGAGGGGCTTCAAACTTCGTTGGAACGATTCCCTTCCTCAAAAACTTTTTCATGTCTATTTAAATGACACAATTTTTAGTAGTTTCCGTGTCTCTGCGTGACATACAGACAACCTTATGTATATAGTTCAACAAAAAAGAGTAAATATCATGAATCATCTTCCATTTGCGCGACATTATTGTGAAATAAACGGGTCAATGTATAAATTAAAGAGATTAGAGAGGTTATTATATTATAAACTAGATGACTCGGTAAAATTCGTTTTACCTTTTACTTAATAAATCGTTAGAAAATGTTTCACTTCATCTACACATCTTCTTCGTGCTCATGAATTAGTTTTCATGAAAATCGTTTTAAAGTTGTTCGAGTTGTGTCCCATTTCTAGTTGATTTCGTATGGAAGAAAAATTCTCGAAGCTGTCTGACCCGGAAAACCTTCGGATATAAAATTTCACTTCATTCCAACCACGTCAGTTTATACGTGATGGATTTACGAAGAAAACGCCTCCATTTTTATATACAAGATATTACATCTAGTCTTTTTACCTAAAGCAATTGCTTGCAAAAAAAAGTTCGTACGGGATCAGCTAGTTGAAAATAGAAAGAAAAAAACTAAAAACATTATCCTCAAGACAAATCAACATGCGCATTGAACACGAATTCTAAATTCTTTTTTCCATCATAAAGTTTCAACTGTACCAGCGGGCAAAAGATAACAATCGTTCTCTAAACGACCAAAATTGATTCTCATCCCTCTCTGTGCTAAGTTTTTTTTTCGGTGGGTTTCTCATTCAATGATGAGCGCATTTATCGACCCTTTCCATTGTGGGTCCAAAATTTTCCAACGGTCCTCATCCAGAACCATTTTGAAAAACGTCAATCAAAACCCATCACCGGTAGTCAGTCGGTCGAGGCTTCTGAAAGTGGGAATTATCGGCAAGGAATTGTGTGTTGCTGCTGCTGCGCGTCTTGGTTTGCGTAATGAAATTACCTTCCGGCAGTCGGTTAAATTTATATATGTAGGCTTGCCGGGCAGGGACAATCGAAAGCATGGCACGAAGGAGAAAAAAAACCTGTCTGCGCACTTTTATCCACCGAAATGATATGAGAAACGTGCATGCATAATAATTGCATTATATTTCCTTTTTATATGAATATTTGCATCCCATCGTTGTTTTCGGAATGAGCGCAGCAGCAGAATTCAGAAGAGATAACCAAAAAAAGAAAAACGGCGATACGAAATGTCCGTGTTTGAGTTTGGATTCGCCGCCTTAAAGCTATATATTTATTGATGAAATTGCTCTCCATATTATTATATCGAAAAACGTTAAATGTAATTCGCCGGTTGGTTTTCCCAGAGTTTCGAAAGTTCATGCTGCAGCTCATTATCTCCGGAGGTGGAAAAACGAGAGGGCAGAGAACAATTTAACGAAAAACATAATTTTAAAAACATAAGCATCGGCCCGCTGTTGCAAAATGACCACACTACATGCAAAGTGCCAAGCCAACGAGCGAGTGAATGACTGAAAGGCGACGACGCGGCCCCAAAAAATAAATGACCCCGGCCATAAAATAGCATGCATATTTACGGCGATGATGCAGCCAGCCAGTGGTGAATATTTTATATTTTATATTTTATATGACGTGGAACGGGTTGGGCTTTTGGCAGCTTCGTGTGGATTGAAATTCGGAGCGCCCGACCCTAAATCAGAAATCACTCAACGTATCAATGGGTGCAAACGATCGCAAATGGGGCGGTTCCACTTGCAGCATTCGACATGCAATCTTTGTATAGTTAAATCATAGGAAATTCATGCTGAATGTTGAAAAAAGCTTTTCAGGACAATTTATAACAGACTAACTTAGTAGCTAGAAGTTTTATAGAAGCATTTGTTAAAAAGAAAAAAGACCTGCTTGATTTCTCATCCAAACCTGAGGGGAGAATTGAGTTACTTGATTCCATTTTCTTATTTACATCATATCTTTTTTTGGAAAAAAAATCCAGATCGTTTTTTGCATTCTCTGACAGCGTCTAATTTCAATTTTAAATGCTCAAAAAGATTGAACAATATATGAGTTCAAGTTGATCAAGTTGAAGGAGATTTGATCCTTTATTAAAGTAGAGTGGATCCTTTATTCAGTACTTGACCATTAGAAAAAAAAACAATCAAATTCTAAAGTTCAAAGGTCCATTGACTATATTTGGCCCTATAAGTTCTCAGCTCACAGTATATAAGTGTCAGACAATAAGAATTATAAAAGTTTGTCTACTACCCCAAAGTCATTGCATACTTAAAGGCGCCATTTTTTAATTTTAAGATTGGTTATTGTGTAACTATAAGTAATATCATGCTAAACTATGATTAGGATTTATCTGTTCAGAAGAATAAATATAGGCGAGAGGGGGGTATCATGTGCCACATTTTTTTCATTGATTCATAACTTTTTTATTACAAAAGATAAAAAGTAAAAAATAAATGGAAAGATTTTCTACATTTTTAAGGTATTATTAGGCATTTTTTTATTTTTTAAATACATTAATTCCCGAATTATCACCGCTTTACAGAAAGGAATTTTTGTTTGGATTTTGAAAAACTGTGAGCAAACGTGGGCCACCGAATCGAAATTGACAAGATAACGCGCAAAGTTTATGATTTGACCCAAAACTGAAATTTCATGATTCATTTAGTTATTTTAAAGCAATTTCAGACGAGGGAATAAAAAAGAGATGAGGAAGTAAAAAAGAACTCCTTATTTGGTTTAAGAAAATATTACAGTAATAACTTATTTTAGGTTCTGAATGTGTATCAAAATCTATATATATAAAAATGAATTTCTGTCTGTCTGTCTGTCTGTCTGTCTGTCTGTCTGTCTGTTCCCTATAGACTCGAAAACTACTGAACCGATTTGCGTAAAACTTGGCAGGTGGGGGTATTGGAGGCCGGGGAAGGTTCCTATTATGGTTTGAGACCCCTCCCTCTCTCATGAAGGGGGGGAGGGGCTCCCAGAACAAAAAACAATTTTTTGCATAACTCGAGAACCAATCAAGTAAATGGTATCAAATTTGGCATAAGGTGGTATTTGGGAACGAGAAATATTTCTAAGAATATTAGGTACCCCTCCCCCCTCTCAGTGGGGTGATAAGAAGGAGAGAGGGGGGCTACCTTACAATTTTTCATACAACTCGAAAACTAATCAAGATATTGGAACCAAATTAGGCATGGGAAGGTATTTGGATACGAAAAATATTTCAATGATTATTTAAGGCCCCTCCCTCTTTCCAATAGAAAGGGGGAGGGGGCCTCTTTCATATTTTTTTACATAATTCTAAAACTAATAAAGCAAATGGAACCAATTTTGGCATGGGAAGGTATTATAATAGGTAAGGAATAATATTTCAATGATTATTTGAGACCCCTCCCTCTTTCCAGTAGGGAGATATAAAGGGGGGAGGGGCCCTCTTTTTAATTTTTTACATAACTCAAAAACTAATCAAGCAAACGGAACCAAATTTGGCATGGGCGGATGTTTGGGAATTCGACATGTTCTAATGATTGTTTGAGGACCCTTGCTTCTTCCAGCGGGGAGAAAGGAAAGAGGGAGGGAAGTTTCATAAAATTTTTGTTGCATAACACAAGAACTACAACAACAAATGGGACCAAATTTGGCATGGAATGCAAACGCACACATGCACACCTTCAAAAAGGTGGATGAAAAGGGGGAGAAGAAGTCTCCCTTACAATTTTCAGTATAACTGGAGAGCTGATCGAGCAAATTGAACCATATTTGGCATGTGAGGGTATTTGGATACGAGAAATGTTTCTTTTATAAATTGAAACGCCACCTTTTTTCAATGGAAAGATAAAAATGAGGGAAAGGGGGGATTCCATACAATTTTTTTTTTGCATAACTCGAGAATTAATAGAGCAAATGAAATAAAATTTGGTATCAAAGAGTATTTGAAAACAAAAAATACTTTTATGAATATTATGTTCTCACCCCTCCATTCAATGGGGAGAACGGAAGGAGGATGATACTTCCTTTCAAGTTTATGCATAACTCAAGAATTTACAACGCAAATAAAACCAAATTTGGCATGGGATGGTATTTTAATACGAGAAATTTTTATACGTCAAACAATTCCTTTCAGTGGGATGATAAAATTGGGAATAAAGGAAGGGAAGAGGAGAGAAATGGACAAAACTTAACATGGAAAATCATTTTGGTATGATTCTATGATTATCTGACACACCATGCTCTATTCTGTGAGTAGGTACATGGGAGGAGGGAGGTTAGCCCAATACAATTTTGTTAGCATTAGTTCTCAGTTTATGCTAACGAAGCCAACAAACGGAAACAAATATGGCATGGAAAGGTACTTGGTTACGAGATATGTTTCTACGATTGTTATAGACCCTTTTGCTTTACAGTGTAGAGAGGAGAAAAAAGGAGGGGGGGGGGTCCATAAAAATTTTGTTGTAAAGCTTTAAAACTTATCAACCAATTTAACAATATTTGTTACAAAAAGGTTTTTGGGAATGAATAAAATGGATATGATTATTAAAGATCACCCCCCATTCAGCAGGGGGGAAGGGAAGGACAAGGGTCAGTTTTCTAGCATAAACCCAGAATATATCAAGCAAAAACAACCATTTTTTATCAGTAGGATTATTTGCGTACGATTTATTTGAGACCCTCCTTTTTTAGGGCGAAGCTTAAACAAACAGATTAAAATTATCAGATCTTTAACACAAATTTATGGATCAAGATTAAGAATATAAGTTTAAGTTATTTTTGGATTGCCATCCGAAACTCCAGCTGCAGCTCTCATTTTATAGCGGTTGTTTATGAATTATGTTATAATTTGATTTAAAATAATGCCAAAAAATCAGTAAAAATATGAGTAAATTCTGAAAATATCATTCGATTTTGAAAGGTGTAGCAAAGCACACCGGGTCAGCTAGTACCAAAATATAGGTGGCCCAAGATACCCCACAAAATGTGGCCCACGATTCTCCACAAGCTATGATTTGCAAATTGGTTGCGTTTGTGCGACTTGTTGATGTTTCATCAAAAATTCCTTTTCCACGTGAAAGAGCATAGCAAAACTAAGATGTATGAGCATATTTTTGTTATGCACTTTATGTCTCGCACGAATTGCGGATGCTTGTTTAATTTTGTAAGTACATTTTTCTAGTTTAGTTAAATTAAAGAAGCATATGATGCGTACATAAGCCAACAACATATAGAAAAACATGCTTACGCAAAGCGACGACGATGACAGTCGGATTGAGATATTTGTCTCAACAGCTGTGCTGAGATATTGAGAGTGGCTCACGTTTCCCCACTCTCCTCAACTATTTTCGATTCTAGGGATTAATTGAATCCGTAACATAATTTTTGGAAACCTACAGCTGCAATTTTATAAAAATCTATGTCTTTTAAAATTTACTGGAACAAAAGTTAAGGTTGCCATATTATGGAGGCAGTTAATCCATAAAAAATATCGAATCTGTTTTGAGATCTTCAATTCTCTCTTAAGATGTCATTTAGAGCTTAGATTTGAAGTGTTCATGATAAAAAAATAATTTATTTATCTTAGGAAAGAGGCATTTTAAAAACATGATGGGGGCATACAAAAAACCTTTCTTATTCCACTTCGTAATCAATATCAAACCTTCAAAAAACTAAAATTTGTTTTTCTTTTTAAGTTCGTTTAAATAAGAAACAAAAATTACTCAAATTTTTGATTTGGACATCTTAACGTATAATTTTCAAAAGACAAAATATTGGATCAAAATGGATCAAAACTTTCGGATTTTTTTTTTGAGTCGGTAATTTCAAAATTCTTTCATGCCTTATGTTCAAAGCCTTTTAACCTAAAATAAAAAAGAAATGCAAAAAAAAACTCGAGACTCTTTATTGATACATGTAAGTGTTAAACTATTCGGATATTATTTCACGGAGGACCCTCTCGATGTTCCTAAATCTTGCCTCGGTTGTTTGCAATTTAGTTGTGGACAAGCCCTGGTAGACAATGTGAAACTTTCGGGTAGTGGTCATATCACCTCTTGTCTGCAACTCCGATTCTCTACCTCCCCGTGGTGCTAGCTGGGGTGCGAGCAATCTTAGCTGAGATCAGGTACCCAACCCCAGTGGATGCTTTGGTCGCATGCAGACTGAGTTAGGGGGCTTCGTACGCGTCTGTTCTTCATGTCAGGGGCGGCGTGCGGAGTGCAACAACGTCCTGGTGGTGTTCAGGACCCAACAAAGCAACATCACGACGGTCCTCCTGCGAGATAGTGGGGTTAGCTGCGAGCCTTGCGAGCCTGTGACTACAAAAAACATAAGCAACGAAGGACCTGCGTACACCCGGAGTATTCGAGCGACGAGTGTTAGGAACCATCTTTGGCGGCGTACAGGAGAACGGAGTGTGGAGGCGAAGGATGAACCACGAGCTCGCGCGACTCTACGGCGAACTCAGTATCCAGAAGGTGGTGAAAGCTGGCCGGATACGCTGGGCGGGACATGTTGCGAGAATGCCGGACGACTGTCCTGCAAAACAGGTGTTCCCTACGAATCCGGTAGGAACAAGATGAGCGGGGGTGCAACGAGCGAGGTGTTTAGACCAAGTGGAGCGTGATCTGGCGAACGTGTGGTGCCCGAGAAATTGGAGAACGGTTGCCATGGACCGAGTGAATTTTAGGAATTATGTTCGTCAAGTTATGTCGTGAGACGGAATAATATGTAAATAAAATAAAATAAATTGTAGACAAGCCCAGCAAACATTTTTGTAGGTATATTTCGTAACTAACTTTGTTATACATTCCATATAAATTTTACAATCATCGCATAAAACTCGAAAAAACACCATTTACCATGTACATACATATTTTTAGTTTCTTTCTTAAGCGAAACGGATTATACAAATTGGGCGATATTCAACTCCTTATTCGCACATCCTGAAAGTATGCGAGAGAGCTAAAATTTCGCTCTCAGCATGCAAACCATTGCCAGCCAATTTAGCTTTTGATGCAGGAGAATAATGTGACCGATCATCTTGAACTGATTATCATTTGATTTTTTTTTTGTCTCGTTTTCATAAAAATTAGACATGTTTCAGCACGTCTATCCGAATCTGTGATTGCAGTGAATATACTTACGTGTTTACTTTTCTTTTCTTCCAGCTGATTGAATAAGAGCTCATTAGGGTTCACACCGTAGTCATTTAAATTACCAATTTTTATTGAATCCCTCTATGCCAATCAACGCTCTAACCGCATATTCTCACAAGTAAATCCGGAAGCTACCCGCGCGTTCGGAAGCAAATCCGAAAAAAGAGGAATACCCCGGAAGAGCAATAGTCAAATTCATGTCATTACGAGTTCAAATTTACCTGCTTATCCAGATACCCCAGGTTTTATAAACTAACCAACCAGCCCGGGAGAAAGAGTGAAAACAGCGTTAATTTTTTCGTCAATTTCCCATCATCGATCGATGATATCGACCAATCGAGCAACGCGAAAGTAACCAAAAATAATATGACCAGCAATCGCGTCCGTTAAAATTGTCTGAGAAAAAAGCTAATAAAGACCGGAACCAACTAATCAGTAATCATTCTTGCCCCCGAAGCCGGCCGAAATTTGCCGGTAGCGGAGTAGTGGGTCAAATTGTGAAAAAAAATTTTGGGACCCTAAACCTGGGACAAAACTTAAATAATTAAGTTAAATTTTCAAAGAATCTTGGGTTCATTCTTTGAAAATTTAACTTGAAATTTGTTCTATCCGGATTCGTTATTCATTTTTCATCTTAGTAAAACTACACTTTCGACCACTATGCGCCTAGAGGAGTTTGACCTGCGTGGTCCCTGTTCGAAAAAAAAATGCTTCTTAGTACGCCCCCAAAACACCAAACTTCCCAAAGCTGGCTACCGAATGAGCCTTCTTCCGTTGAGGTTCCGTTGTTTCGTTAAGCTTATTTTCTATGCGTATGAAACAACGCGTCCGCTTAACTTTGTAGGTACCAACCAGAATCGATGACGACCAGCGATGAAGATGAAGCAGCAAAAGGTAGAAAAATTATTGACCATTTATTAGCATGATCTTACAGCATTTCGGTTCCGTTGGGTTTGCAACTTTCCGGAGTAGGAAAAAACTGTCTTAAGCTGGCTGCCGAAGGAATATGTTGAACTCGGCTTGGATTTTGTTTTGTGCCGAGTCATTGTAACATATTTTGACAAAATACGGGAACCGATAATTGAGTTCCGATTCGGGTTTTTATTGTTTTCTTTTGATTGGGTGGTTGGATCATAAGTTTTGAGAATTGTGTTTAAATTAATAATAAAACTATTTACCTATATGCAGATTTGCAAGTTCTACATCCGGTGTTTTTCAACTTCAATCTCAAATCAAGACAGCTTCTGAACATGTTCTGTATTTCTTATGAAATTTGAAACGAACACATGTGAGACACAAGATCAAAACTTAATCGATATCTCAATTATGGTTTTAGGTAATCAATGATTGTCCATCACGACAGATATAGAATTTATACCAGCACCTGCAAGATAAGCATTGGTTATACACCCATAAAATTTTTAAGAAAATGACTCGAAACAAGCATCAAAATAATGATCGGCATAACGTATTCGGTCACATGATTCATCTGCAATGAAAGTGACAATTTTCATCACCCAAACCATTTGAAAATTCTTAAACATCTGTTGCTTTCGCCAATGAACCACCATCATCATCGCAAAGCTTATCGTATCAAGATCACCATCATCGTCATCCTCCTTGCTCCATCCTTGGAAGCTTCTACTGAATAAGAAGCAACACTGATACTTCCACACACCAGGAGTAAGGAGAGAACATGCTTTACATTTTCGTCCCACTTCCGGATAGTGCTTCTGACATATTCTCCTCCGGACCCACCGGAGGCAAGGCAAGTGCCAAGTGGAATGTTTCCTGGCGCCTTGCCACCCTTTTGCTTGAGGGCAAGATGGAAGACTTAAACGAGACCAAGCTCTTGGTGCTTAAGGAAGGGAATTTGTGAAAGCTGGCAGAACGATGATGATGATGGGCTACTGGTGCTAAGGCATTAAGACAGGAATGCTACCCTTTGAAGCTTACGATTGCTGCTGCTTACGTGAGACGGAAAACTATTCAACAGGTACCTTTATTCAACTTGTAGTCTTGTTTGACGATTGAGATAGAGTTGTGGTTTCTCACTTTATTCCACTCAGAGGTAATTTTCAAATTTTTAGTTTCGTCAATGTTACTTTTTTAAAACTTCAGGCAAAGATTGCGCTCGTTTGCTTGCATTGAATAATCGGTATTTTTCAAATAGAGAGAATTATTAACCGACTAAAGAATTTTTAAGTTGCATATTGATTATTTATCTTACCACCGAATTCTAATATAATTAGTAAGATAACAATAACTGTGACCATAGAAAATTATGTGACCACATGACTTGTGACGCTTAAGAATAATTTCTTTAATACTCAAACGCAGAACCTAATCAATATATGTATCATAGAGTGGTCAGGAGTTAATAAAAATCGATCTAATCTCAGTCAACAATTTGGTATGTATATCAAAAGATATACGTACATCTATGCTGGTAATAATTATCGTATTTGATGTTAGAAAAAAGCATATACCTACCAAAAGTGGAGGCGATATACGTACATGATTTGATGATTTTCTGGTTTACGACTTCAACAATACAATATACGATGTTGTTACTATGATCGATTTACTTTGGTACGTTATGTCGTATTGGTGGAATGTTGTACGTTACATTATACCATTCGATTCATACATATTTACGATGATGGGATGATTGACAGTTCCAACCACATTTTATGCGATGTCTATTTTACCCTTTTACGACTTGAAGCGATCTGATGATGAATTGGCGTTTTAAGTCACCCTTTATGCGAGGTGTATTACGGTGTTATATGATGTTCAGAGTTTTAAACATCGATTGACAACTTAAGTCACACTCTATAGGAGGTGTGCTGTACTCTTTTACGATGTGAAGTAATTTTCTATTCGATTGATTGTCTAAGCGACACTTTATGCGAGGTGTCCAGGGCCGTAGGAAGAACCGACTCATGGGGGGGGTTTTGGTGACTGATTTTAACCTATGATGTTTTGCCCAACAACGTACGAAAAAAAACAAATTTTATTTCTTACTATGATTATTCATTTTTAAGTTTTCATTAATAGTTTTTGTTTTAAAACGGAACTTTAGAAAAATGGTCCTTAGCCTAAAGGGTGAGCTAATTTTTTTTATGAAACTTTTGGAAACAAAATATGGAATTTGCTTTCATCGAAAGTACAAATTTAAGAACTTGTTTAAAAGTCTGGTAGATCGAAGCATAAAATAAGTTCTTTTCAAGCTTGCCTTCAATTTATTAAAAAACGTATTCTATGCTCAAAACATACAAGCCCAAACTCTTTTGCAAATTCCAAGAATTTAACCTTAGAAGAAAATAAATTAAAAGTTTCAAAAAAAAAAAAACAGTAAGTGATAACAAATTTTCGGATCAAATTTACTCGAAGCAAACTTGAACTAAAGTTATGATTTCAGTTTGAAATTCAGCTTTAAAAAACTTCAATATCAAAAATGTTAATCAATACACCGAAAAAATATAGAATTTTTTTGCAGATTTTTTAGGTGAAGATCAGATACTTGTTTTTTTTAACAGGAAATATTTTTCATAAAGAATCAATACCATAATGAAAATCCTGTTTGTAATTTTTTCAAATATAATTTGGAATATTATGCATAACGCAAAACATAGAAAATTCTTCTTTATATCTACATTTTTCAGCTGAATTGTGTGTACAAACTTCTTCTGATTAAAAAAAAATTAAATCTGGAAATTGACAAGCAAATTTTTATGTTCATGTTCTCTTGAGTTCTTTTACAATTTTATGTTGATTGAAAAACTCGTTCACTCATTCCTGAATTTCAAATCTTAATACTGAACCTGAATTAAAAAATTGAACTGTTTCCAAATTTCTATACCATATCTGAAGTGTACAAAAATGCGATTTCCGAATCTAAATTTCAGATCAGAATTTTATGAGCCAAGTTTCATAGTCATCATTCATGAATCTTTTATTTAAATTATGCATCGCTGGTTTAATATTAATTCATTTTTTCAATTATTTATTTTTAATCTGTATTGTGAATCAGAATTAAAATGATGAATCTGAATCTGAGTTTTCAATTTTGGATCGCCACTTAGAAGCTTTTAAAGTTTAAATGTTGTTTTAGAATAAAGTTTGAGAACTTCGATTTAAAATGTAAAACAAAATTCTTCTTTTTTCATATTCGGAAAATGATTATCAAAATATTGAAAATACAAATGATTTTCGAAAAACATGATTCAAATTTGATATGGAATGCAAAACCGAATCAGGATTTCAAAACAGCTTTTCATTCTTAATTTCTAATGATTATTCGAACTGAAAATGAAGAAACCTGAATTTGATACAGAATCAGAAATACGAAAATATTTAGAAATTAAAATTTTGGTTTTGGGAATATAGAATCAAAATCTCCAAAATGAGTTTAATTTAAAATTTAGTATTCAGACCTGAATTTCTATTATAAGGTTGCAAGATTGTCCGACAAATAATATAAATATGCCCGGATATTTAATATAAAATTTGGAAAAAATTTCGGTCTGACCCGGTTGCCCGGATTTCATTGGAAAAGCCGGGTTTGTTCTCATTTCAATTTTAAATCAAACTGTAAAAAAACAAATTGAGTTAAAAAATATTTTTTATTCATACGTCCAAAAGTTTTGAAGCAAGTTTAAAAAAAATCAGGAAAGGTTTTTTCAAATCTTTTTTTCATGATTTTTGATGAGCAATTCCTAACTTTTGATCTGTATTGCCCAATATTGCCTGGATTATGGTAGAAAATTTTGAAATCAAATACCCGGATTTTGCCTGGTTTTTACATACAACAGCCCGGATTTGTTCGGCCCGGATACGTGGTGAAAAAAATCTGACAACCTTAGTTTACGAACAAGTGAGAAAATTTTGAAAAACTGTAGCAAAATTTTGAATTTAGGATGGGTTTTTGAGGTTTTGGAATTAATTTTTAGTCTAGATTGTTTTTCTTGAATAGACTTGCTCTATTATCATAATTTGATTATGGATTTAAAATTTTGAGTGTAGAGTAGAATACCTCGCTTGCTTTTTTGGACCTTCATGGGGGGGGTTTAACCCCCAAAACTCCCCCCGTTCCTACGGCCATGCGAGGTGTAATGTTGTTTTGTACGATATGGAGCGTAAAATAATTTTGCGAACCACTTTATGTAGCATATTATGTGTATAATTGTAAAATACGAATTCCTGATAATTTCAATTGATTTTTATTCAAAAACAATAAATTAATACACTTCAAAATATTGCAATAAAGATTACAATTATGAATTGTGTCACTAGCATTGTTTACAGTTTCGTCATTATATATTAGGTCGGACGTTTTCCTGGAATGTCTTCTCATCTTTCCTCTTTGGTTGGCTGTTTCTTTTTCCGGGCCGGTTGCTCATAAATGTACCTGTTTGAGAAATAAAATTGTCATTAAAAATTTAGCTCAGCTTTATATTCTCTTAACTTAAATTTACCTTTTTTATTTTATCCTCTGTTCACTCCAGTCGCTCAAACTCACACATTATTCCAATTCCCTGGATAAATTTCAGGCGCGATAAAAAATACACAATTTCGAAAACACGTGCCATTTTATGTCCGCTTAATATACCATGAAGTTTTGATTTACGATGTTTGCGTACGTGTCCGGTAATACGAGTCTGATTCGATATCAATTAATGAATTTATATCGTGACCGGTTATACGATTATAATTACACTTGTCATAATTTATGTGGTAATTTGCCCCTTAATGTGGCATTCTATACAATGTACAAAAGATACGAAAGACGCTGCTTACGTGGTATTCTTTATGAATTTATTTGAAGTCATTTACGGTATCGATACGAGAGTAATTAATGTACTAATAAAATGCGTCTTAAGAAATCTTATGTGATGGTTATAAGATTTCATTTGACATCGGTTGAACTAAATACGACTTCATCCAACATTTCGTGAATAAAGTCGCATTTCATTTGGTTTAAACATTATTTCGACGGATATACGATATTGTCGACTGTTAAGTGTGCACGTTTACGATTCCGATTTGAGTTGAATCCATTTACGAGTTCGTCGATGATTTCTTTTACGATTGCATGTTGGCTGGGATTAAGCTTAGATTCGCTTGATTGACTGCTCACATCCACCTTCAATCGCGAAATCCAAAGTGGTTTACGAAGATTAAGATGTTTGTATGCGAAAAAAATGTTAGATAGCCTGGTATTTTCAGTTTAGCTGGGTTTTACAATGAGAGCTTTACCCAAGCAACCAAAAATCCCATAAAACAGGTACAAAAAAGCTTACGCAGCCCCATCATTGTTATGAAGTACGTTCTATGCATTTCAAAATTTAAGTTATTATTGATACTTTCAAGTTCCAAAACAAGTCTTAATGATCTTCAATTTAGCTTCCAGCGACCTTTTAATTCAGCTTCCAAAAAATTGTAAAGTAATCAAAAAATCTCTCTCTATCTCATCTGCACCCTTGGCATCGGTTCATATCACCTTCTCTCGATTATTTACTACACGCGTCGGATTCCAAACTCGACAGATTGCTCAATTGCTTCTTTCCTACATTTCCTACATACATCAAATCAGAATGGTCACTCAATTACCAAATTACTTATTGAAAAAAACTTGCCCGGCTTGGGGATCGAACCTCGACCTTCGTGATGAGAAGCGAACACGCTACCGCTAGACCACGCCTAGATGTTTTTCCATGTAAAATTAAAACTCAAAGTGGTGATTCGATTTTGAAAGCACCTCAATGCTCTATTTGTGACTTACCAAATCCCGTTTTGAGCACTTTGTGCCCTTTATGTGACTTAAGTCCCGTACTATGTACGTATAAATCACTTTTGCAACTTTCAAGTTCATTAATGAGTACATAAAGTTCACTAAAGGAATTTAGGCAATAGATTCTCTTCGTCAGCCAATATTTGTAAATATTTATATGTAAATATGTGACTTTTGGTTGCTTAGGTGGTCGTACAGTAATATATGGCATCATGTTGAATTCCACGATCGCTTGTATGGCTCAGTAGAACTAATTCCACATAGCCAATGGTTGCTACTCCTTGATTGACGTGGATTTAGGGATTTGATCTGTAAAAACTGATATGACTGTTTAGCATATTCACCGAAACTTTAACACAGTTTTCTGTTTAAATTATTAAATAATGTTTTTGAATATAAATCGAATTGTTCTCATTTGACAAAATTGTTTAAATTTTTTTGACTCACTTTCGTTTTTTAAATTGAAGGTTATAATTTTGAATAATAGGTATCTTTAATTTCTCTCTCTCATCTCATCTCTCATCTCTCATCTCTCATCTCTCATCTCTCATCTCTCATCTCTCATCTCTCATCTCTCATCTCTCATCTCTCATCTCTCATCTCTCATCTCTCATCTCTCATCTCTCATCTCTCATCTCTCATCTCTCATCTCTCATCTCTCATCTCTCATCTCTCATCTCTCATCTCTCATCTCTAATCTCTCATCTCTCATCTCTCATCTCTCATCTCTCATCTCTCATCTCTCATCTCTCATCTCTCATCTCTCATCTCTCATCTCTCATCTCTCATCTCTCATATCTCATCTCTCATATCTCATCTCTCATCTCTCATCTCTCATCTCTCATCTCTCATCTCTCATCTCTCATCTCTCATCTCTCATCTCTCATCTCTCATCTCTCATCTCTCATCTCTCATCTCTCATCTCTCATCTCTCATCTCTCATCTCTCATCTCTCATCTCTCATCTCTCATCTCTCATCTCTCATCTCTCATCTCTCATCTCTCATCTCTCATCTCTCATCTCTCATCTCTCATCTCTCATCTCTCATCTCTCATCTCTCATCTCTCATCTCTCATCTCTCATCTCTCATCTCTCATCTCTCATCTCTCATCTCTCATCTCTCATCTCTCATCTCTCATCTCTCATCTCTCATCTCTAATCTCTCATCTCTCATCTTTCATCTCTCATCTCTCATCTCTCATCTCTCATCTCTCATCTCTCATCTCTCATCTCTCATCTCTCATCTCTCATCTCTCATCTCTCATCTCTCATCTCTCATCTCTCATCTCTCATCTCTCATCTCTCATCTCTCATCTCTCATCTCTCATCTCTCATCTCTCATCTCTCATCTCTCATCTCTCATCTCTCATCTCTCATCTCTCATCTCTCATCTCTCATCTCTCATCTCTCATCTCTCATCTCTCATCTCTCATCTCTCATCTCTCATCTCTCATCTCTCATCTCTCATCTCTCATCTCTCATCTCTCATCTCTCATCTCTCATCTCTCATCTCTCATCTCTCATCTCTAATCTCTCATCTCTCATCTCTCATCTCTCATCTCTCATCTCTCATCTCTCATCTCTCATCTCTCATCTCTCATCTCTCATCTCTCATCTCTCGTCTCCAATCTCTAGTCTCTTATTTCTCCCCTCTTAAATCATTACCTCTCTTCACTTTTCTCTATTTTTCCGTCGCTCAACTGACCTCACTTATAGCACATTTCACATCTCTCATCTCACATTTCTCTTTTTTTTTGTTTTCCATAATATCCTCTTTCTCGCTCTAATCTCTCCTTTCTCCACAGTTTCTTTGAAAAGTCATCATCATGAAACGTAGTGCTGCTAAAAGACAATGGTTACTGTGATCATGCTGTTTTGGAATCAGCATCAGCACGAAATAAGAGAGCTTAAAGATTTTGTTACTCCCGCGGCTACGTGAAGGGTGCGAGATTTGTACACCAACCTGCTGAAAATGTGGGACAAACTGACAGCTGGACTGGTTGAAAACTGACAGCTTCAATAAAATTCGAAAAACGTTGCTACTAATTTTCAAAATACTACACAAATAGTATATCAATCGAAAGATAGATTCTACCTTAACTATCTATATGAAAAGTAACCAATTCACCAATATACTGATGAACTGAGATCTCAAAAATCTCACCAAGTATGTTCAATGAAAATATTAATCAAGTTTACCAAAAAAACTCTAAGTTTTTGGAGTAAAAATTTTTTCCACCAGAAAAATTATTTTTAACAGGGCCAAGGAAGTTATTACTTCCTTTGGATACCCAAATATTCACATCCATGCATAGATTTTTCCTTATTAATTTAAAATATTAAAAATCTGCGCAATATCAGAAACCTATCCGAAATAAAAAGCATTTTAAAAAAAGCTCTTTTTCGGTACATTTTTTATTCGGAATCAGCTACTGGTAATCAGGTAGAACTTAATTTTTCAATATTGAAAAACAAAAATAACATATCTATACTATTAATTGAAAATCATCGAAATCGGTCAATATTTGCGGCCAGGGCCAGGAGGAACGCACGGAAACTCCTTGGAACCTGTCCTCACATGTCGAGAAAAATCATTTTCCATGGGTAGGACAGCATGCCTCAAAAATTATTTCTCTAAGGAGCGCTGAAAGATTCAAAATAACTAAAGACAACTAAAATGACTAATCGCCCATCGTCATGTAGACTCAATAGCTTTGATGCAGCTTACGTTTCGAGAAAAATGACTTATTTTTCCTTCCCTATCTCAACTTCCATCATCGGTGGGTGAATTCCCGAATCAAATCAAATATTTAATCAAATCTATTTATTTACATCCCCCCAGTAGTGCTACCCGAAATAAAAAAAAAAACATTCTCAGCTGGACTTTATTTCTGGCAAACGATTCAGGTTGTTTCTGCCACCGGGACCAATCAGTGGGTAAAAGCGTATTCACAACAAAAAGTAAGAAACCTAAATGCAGCCGAAGAAACCTCGCATTATTAAACCGAACATCAGCAAATCGCTGCTGGAAGAGACCTAGACTTTTTTTTCTGTGCCGCTTCTTGGACCGGAATTATGATGAAATTGAAGAGATTAAAGAAAATCGCCTAGGTAATTTGTATCTCCGCACAGCGTGTGTGAGTAGGTATTTGGATGGAAGTTTACAGGTACGCATTTGTTGTTTTTCTCAAGCTCATAACAAATATAAAGCAAACTGACAGGTTGAAAGTAAACATTCTGTGGTACCCATCGGATGATTTTGGTCGGTCCCTGACGATTGATAGATCGCTCGAAATCACTGGCTAATGTCATGTTAATAGGTTATTGAGCCACGGGTAATCAGTGCTCCGGGGATGTAGATTTTGATTGTTTTAATCTTACACACATAGTTTATCGTAAATTTTAAGAAAATCGTCACTTATTGGAGTGAAACATTTTTTAAAGCAACATTGTTGCTTTTCTCCGGTCGATGCCAATACAACAAAACGTTAAAATCTCTACGAAATAATTCGTTTCAAATTTATCATCTGTGAAATTACATCAATGTGAAAAAAAAGTTTCACGCCGGTTCGCATTTTGCATTGTTTCATAGACTACATATCATACTGAATAATTGTATATATTCGATTGCTTTTTTCTCAAAATGTTTCCTGGCAATTATAAACCTGAATGGATGCTCCGCTGCGACATGAAAAAAAATTATTTTCACTAGCTTGTTACTAAACACCTCACCCAAGAAACGATTATTTCAGATAGGTATACAGTAAAAGATGAACAAAACATCAATCGCTGAAACGCCCTCCTACGTCTCACTCATCAATCGGTTTTAACTTATAAGGGTAATTGCGGCTCTTCATTTCAATATATAAACAGATCAAAACAAGTTTCAACGAATCGAAACGCATTTCGTTAGGTTTGAATGATTACGTAGGGTGACCAGAAGGATACAACTTAAAAGTTTAAAGACGTTGAGCCGATGTAGGAGTAGGAGAGAATGGGGATACTTGATCCCTGGGGATTCTTGATTCCTTAAATATATCTCGAAACTGTAATGTCGTACATAGATCAAATGTTCAAGAAAAAAGCAAATAGAACAAAACAACAATGATGTTATCTCAAAAAATTTAAAAACCATTTTTTTTAGTTATCGTACTTTGTTTTAGAAAAAACCTACAAAATGTGGCTTGAAGATCTTTGTTTATCACTTTAAAATTTTTTCCACACGACAAAATTATAGTAAAAATATTCAGTCTAATATGTCAATCAACCGTTTCGATACTTATAATATGAACTTCTCAATGCCATATTTTCAAAGCAATAGTAAACTCTCAATTTTTCCAAAATGTATGTTATGGGTTCGCTTAATTCCTCGAGTCCAAAAAGATATATTTTTCTTCTGAATTGACGTTGATCATTGCTAAGCACGAAATTATTAATATTTATCAAATGATTTTTATTCATCCAATAACATCCTAATTAAAAGGACTCAGGAAAGTGCTTTCTTTTAAATAATAAAATTGCGCCATTAAGTATGCAAAGACTTTAGGGTAGTAGACAACCTTTTAGAACTCATTTTGTCTGACACTTTGTAACGGTTCACGAAATAAGTTGTTCACGAAATAATCCCTCATGGAAGGAATATACACGCATAAGACTCTGTGTAAAAAATATCCAGAAAGCGAAAAATATGGAAAACTTTCGGTATAATGGAAAACCCTTCCAAAGGCGATAAAATAACTTTTCGTTATTTAGTAAGTAGCTCAGGTTACTGATGGCGGTTTTTCTATGGGAAAATGGCGGGGAAGTTTACCTGGAAGGAAGAAGGGAGAATATACCAAATATTATTCAAATATAAAAATATTCTTCACCACACTTATTTTCTTCATACAATGAGAAGGCGACACCATCAGCATCCTCTAGCGGACAAAATGGAAGCATTTATTCGAGAAATTCGTCTCATTTTTGAATAGCGTGTATTTCGGACTCCACTTGATCAGGGATGCCAGTTATGATAAATACAATTATTTATTTCTATTCTTGCACCATACAAATTTTAGTGAATCAACAAACACACAAAAAGGGATTTAAGAGAATATCTCCATTCAATACTTGTAAATTTTTCTTTACAAAATATGGAACGGAGTAATTACTTTCAATTACCTTCCTTATTTGATTATTTCAAAAGATAGATTTGGATCGTCATAAAATGTTTTTTGAGAAAAATATTTTCAATTCAATCGGTCAGAATAGAAAAAACTGTTAAACTGTTTATAAATTTATTGCTAACTAAATGTTAAGAAAGAAAAAATTTAGTTTTTTTTATACTAGATGACGGGTTTCGCTTTTCAATTTGGCAAAAAATGGGTTTTTTCGACGATTCGTATTAAAAGTTGGCGTTGTTATTATCTCATGGTAGGTGTTTCTTATAAGTATTTGAAAATTTTCAAACAAATTGTTTTATCATTATCAAACTATTAAGTTTGTAAGATCATTTATTAAGTCCAGACCTTAGCTCAAATGATATTTTACGGAGCTTTTATCCAGCAATGACATGACAAAAATCTCTTTTTAAATGTTTATAATTAATGAATTGATTAAAAAAAATCAAAGCTTACAAAGTGCCAGTGCTCAAAAAAAAAAAACAAAAGGCTAACAATTAATATCCATGTACTCTGATAATGGACTTGGATTTATGCCTAAGAGACTTGTAACATATCTTTAAGTTTCCGAAAAACATGAAAAAAGTGTAGGCTGGTGGTGCGAGTTTTGGATTCATTTCTCAAATGAGCGGAATTTGAATTTTTTTAAGTGTAAACTAAACAAAAAAGTGATGAAAATATGTTCAGACGGCATCCCTGATCAGCATTTAGATAGCTCCAGATTAATTTTTTGAAAGGGAACAAATTGATTTTTTTTTATTAATAGAAATGAATATTAGTACAAATGTGTGCAAGAGAATTGCGATATATTTCTTATGGTTTTCCCATCATTTATTTGTGCACGTGAGCTTGAAACAAAAATTTAAACAATTGAAAAGTCAAAGCTGAATAAGTATCACAGAAACGATTATCGAAAAGGAATCAAAATTTCAGCACATTCACTTTAAATTAACACGAAAATACAGTGCATATTAAACATCATGTGATTTGTTATTAGCAAGAAGGGAAAATTTTGTTCCCGCCATGGAATGTGAGATAAAATAACTTTTATGGAATTCGATTTAAAGAAACTAAAAGGCGCAAATGTTTGATTAAGAATATGTAGTTTGTTTGATTACTCGTTAAGTGCTGGCGAAAATTCTCAATGCAAAAGTCTATAAAATCTGTGCTGACAGATTTGATCGTGAATATCGTAATTCAATGTATTTTGAATTATTTATGAAATCATAATAATGAGTCATTTATTACAAATGCTTGACCTTAACGTTTTTGAGTAAAATAACATTCCCTTTTCATTCTTTCGTTTTTCAAAACTTTGCGTTAAATCGATAGTAATATAACAATCACGATGCTTAAGGGTTTGGATAACGATTTTAGAGAATTTGCGCTGTTAATAATTTATATTTATTCAAAAAGTACTCATTTTACTTCCGCCTTTTCGATATGCCACACTTTTTGCGATTGTCAATTGAAAAATTAGGACACCTGACATCTCTGATCAAAGCTCCGAAAAAATTCACAGTGTAATACTTCCATTTCTGTCGCCAGATAGCGCTATTCGTGACTCCCGTTTTCTCGTTAAGTGGTGTATATCGGTTCAAGTATATCTGAATATACATACCTTCTTATGGATTATGGTTTGCTATCGAGAAGTTCATATTTTGAGAAATAGGATCGTGCTATCGGGAAAATTCACCATTTTGGCGGTTGTATTGTCAGCCTCGTGAACCCGGAATTACTAAGCGTGAACGTTCGTTGGAATCAAGAAATCCCGAATACCGGAAACGGAACTGCTATCGACCCCGGTCCGTGGAAACTTAGCCGGAAGTGCCTGTATGCGGAAGGAATTCGATTTACCGGTAAGTTTTTCTATTGAACTGTTTCTGGATATAATTTACTTTAGCGGCAATATTGGAAATTCATTTGTGAATTATTTCGTGAACATAGGCAAATACAAATAATATTTATCGCGATATTCCTTCTTTCTGAGCCGATTTGCCTCCCCTGAGATCGAGTCCGGGCTTTACAGCGACTTCTGCACATCAGTTTCTTTCAATTGTTGGCGCTTAAGTGCTAGAAGTTAGAGTACGCAATAAGTGCTATTAACTTATTCTTTGGGTGAGATCATTAGGTGCGTTATTGAAGATTAATCGTCTTTTTTGGTGCATTTGCTTATCAAAGGTATTCCTACGAAATATCCTGATAAGAAGACCACGACAACTTATAAACTGTGAAATGAAAACTAATATGGCCAAAAAAATCAATGATACTTTTATGTTTCGATTTTGCATTATTTTTGCCAAAGTTTGGGTCCCCTGATTAAAGAATCAAGTCCCGTTAACTTTTAAAATATCACAATATTTTTAGTCCCAGGAAGACGCTTCTAGTTCATCTGCGGTTTAATGTATCGATCTAACTTTTACAGCATATAAACTTGAAACCACACGCAATCAAAAAATGCAAAGGACGACGATCTGCAATTTTTTTTTCAAAAAGATATTATAAAAATAAGAAAAAAGGAACAAGTATCACCATTCTTCCAACATCTTTTTTAGCAGATTGAAATTGAAGGTTTTCATCATTTTGGTCGTTCAAAAAACTGAAAAAAAAACTTTATACAATTCTATCCAATTCTACCCAATTTTTTCGTTAAGAGGGTTGGAGAGTTTTTACTACACAGTAATTAATATCGATACAAAAACAAGCTTTTACTCCAAATTTGATAACATTTACATATCATATTAGACTGAGTCGGCTTGGGGTTATTTCTGTCCAAATTTACTCGTGTAAACGTTACTTGAAAACTCTGGATCATGGATGAATTTTGAACCAAAACGAAGCTTTTTCGACCCCAGGGTTTGAGAAATTCAAAAATGACCCCAAATCGACTCAGTCTAATGTCATATTATATATTACTTTCATGTAGACGACTTCCAAAAAAAGGTTTCTGTATATCATAATTTGCTTGAAGTACAAGCTTGAAATCACACAAATGGTTTCAGATTTGTCGAGTTTGACACTAATTTTCTATGGGACCTCATAACGTATTAAAAGTTGAAAGGGGTCTCTCAATATTGTAAATTTTATTAAAGTTGTTTATTATAAGGTTTTAAGTACCTATGTATTATGGTCTTACCACAAATTTGATGGAGTTCATTTCAAAAATTTTTTGAGTTGTGTCATGATTTACGTGGATCTTGGTTGGGATACTCCCGTTTTCAGAAGAAGGGAAACTAAAGCTTGCAATTGTGCCAATTTTAATCAAATCAGTTCATAATTTCTCGAGTTGTATTATATTTCAGTTTCAATTTGTAAGTGCAAGTTTACTCATGTTGGGAAAAAGTGGTAAAAATTTTGATACTTGTGGCAAATTTTGAAAATTTTCCATGGAAAAACAATTTCAAGATCTGCAGCTGACAATTTGTTTTACAACACGTATTTGTGTGATGCAAAAATAAATAGTTCGATTTCTATCACATACGGCTGAAATAGAAACATTTTTTTTTTGTTTCGATTATAGTCGTTTTACCATCTTTATGGCATTCGCGACTTTATCAACGTTGCAGTTGGCGGATCGTTATTGAAAAACTTATCCGGTACAACTGTGTTCGATGTTTGCTCTTGGGCTCGAACTCGCGGTGAAATAGAAACAGTGTTAAAAAAAATCAACAGTCAAAGTTCTTGAAAAAAATTTTGCATAGCAAAATTTCAAATTCAAGTCAATATTTCTACCACTTTCCCCAACACGAGTGAACTTGCTCTAAGAATTTCCACGATAATTCTTCCTCCAAAAATACATAAAAGTACTCCCGGCACATAAAAACTTTATAAGTAAAATGCCTTAATAAAATCATTTGTAAAAAAATACATAAATGTTGAAAGGAAGAAAAAAACTAACAATTCAAATCGGTAACTGTAACTGATCTTCTCTATTCGACCACCCTATTCCGATGAAGATTTTATTTGGTCTGATAAATAGTTTAATGATAGTCTAATTGATACACCGGAACCCGGAGGTGCTTCCGAATGCATTCGTAGGTACTACGCATAGCGCTTAGCGCCAAACGCCAAAGCCAAATGATTGGTTATGATTGTTGATGTGCGCTTTTATTTTTGCACCCTGAGTTCGCCTTTAAGGCCGTTTAGCCTTGAATGAAAAATTAGTGTAGAAAAACAGGCAATATTTGCACATTATAAAGTTATCAAGCCTAGTAGCCATGTATGGCTACGAGTAAGTACTTGGCGCAGCTCAAGAGTTAAATTGTTTGTATGTGTGTTCAGTTATTCGCTGTTGCTTGCTAGCGATGATAATGGGTTGCTTTTATATTTAATAAGATACTAATATCACCTTTTATGCAGATTCCCCCGGAGTGTGATGGTTTTTTTTCCATTGCTGTTGTCAGCCAGTCAGGCCAATCTTATTCGACATTTGGTGCACGTGCATCGGGTTTATGACGTTCACCTGACGCTTTCTGTTTGCCTGTCTTAGTCTCTTACTCATGGTCAATTATCGTGGAGTTATTATATTCAAGGCGTTAAGATGTATTGATTGATGATCAAACAAGTATGTCAATTAAGTGATTAAAATATGCAATTTCTCTATCCTGATGATAAGTTCAAATGTTGTGCTGAGCTGAGAAATTCAGGACAAGTTATTTTGAAATCTGCCATATTTGGCCTTTTTATTCAGAATTTTCTACACAAAATGCGAACTAGGCACAATGCAGGAAATTATTTGAAAAAAAAAACCAGAAGAAAAATATAAAAAACATATAAAGTTTATTTTTTTGTTATCGACGTGCACGCAGCAGTGTTAAACACTTTTTTCTAACTTCAACAAAAAAAAAAAAACAAATTAGGTGAAGCTCACCCATAAACCGAGCCCAATTTGAGTTTTTTGTATTTTTTGTTTTGGAATAATGAAATAAACGAGTATTTTTCAATATTCTGGCAATCGGGCTAGACCATACACACTATCAAAAAAAATCTGGAAAATAACATCACATATGATGATAATAAAAAGAAGCATCATATATGACGGAATTTTCAGTGCGAGTTGAATATTACACGCCTGTAAAATTATTTGACGTGTAATATGAAAGTGATGTAAATTTGAAAGCCTCTGAGTTAGGAAAAATATCCTATTGGAATTTGTTTTGTTTACTTTTTATTGATCCAATTCAATGGAGTTTTTTCATCTTTTATCACAAAAACAATCTTTTAATAAGGAATTGTATTGTTTTATTTATCGATAAGCAAATTTTTGGTTTAACACAAAAAATATTTTTTGTGTTATTGTGTTATTTACCTGATAAGTTAGCTTTCAATTCTAAGATTAAAGCGACAATTCAATCACCCGCACTAACCGAAGCTACCTAATATATTTTATAAGTAATTTAAGGATAATTAATCACTCATTTTGATAACAATTTTACCTCTGCAGTCTACTGACTAGCTCTACGAAATATATTTTCAGTCACTATGTTTTTGCGC
Source organism: Uranotaenia lowii (assembly GCF_029784155.1). Lineage (NCBI taxonomy): Eukaryota > Metazoa > Arthropoda > Insecta > Diptera > Culicidae > Uranotaenia > Uranotaenia lowii. The sequence continues at coordinate 85,710,742 of NC_073693.1, forward strand.
GTAATGCTGTTTTGTTTTTGTCCTTTTGATGCTTTTCGCACGGACCAAGGTGATCCATAGAACCTAGTGTTACCTTTCGCTGTCAGTTGACAATAAGTATCGATGATGAGTGAGAAGGTGTTGTTATTGGGGAGGTGCGTCACTATGCACTATGCGTATGCGTGACACTAAGGTTAAATATCGTCGATCTTTTTGGCAACTATTTTGATGACATCCAGCAAAAAATAGACATTCATCTAATTATATATAAAGAAAAAAGCAATTTCAAAAAGCTTGACACTTGTTATGACATGTTCTGTCCCAGATTTCACTGGAATCCAATCTCTTTTATGATAAACGTCCTAGAAGCGACAATTCATCTGATGTTCTTTCAGCTTATGGTGACATTTTGATAATCAAAGAGAACCCTACTCAAAAAAGATCTAATACATTTGGTTGGAAATAATCGACTTCAAATCATAAGGCACATTAAGATGGTAGAAGTAGAAGTTTTCTACTAGAAATAGCAGTACAAATAGAAGTATTTCTATTTGTGGCCGTTCGCCGAATACCACTATTCGGTACATCTCTAATTTACATCATATGTGATGTAAATTTACATCAAATAATCGCGTTCTGTGTCAAGTAATATTCGTATCATTAGAATGCCGTGCTTTTAAGGACTCAAACTTATTTAGTCTGTAAATTTACATCAATAAATCGCGTTCTACGTCATGTACGTCGGTTTGCAATTTCAGTGTTGTTAAGGATTCAGATTTTTTTTTGCTGTGTAGTGACTTGTTTACTTAACATTGAAAGAGTGTGAATGGAAGTGAATTTTGAAAAGGGTGAATGCGGCAAATGTTAACAAATTGAGTTATCAGCTGGGTCAAAAGTACGTTTGGAGATCCACATTTACAAAGTTATCTGAATGATATTTGGATTTCGAAAAATTGAGAACACAAAATAATATTTTTTATGGGAGCTTATGGAGCTGTCATACTTTGAACGCGTTTTTCTCGAAACATTTATGTTGGCGCATTCACCGTGTTCAAAATTCGATATCGATTTATAGTACAAAATATGTGGAAAAAAAAGAAAAACGTCTTCAATTATTTATTTCAAGTTAAATCTTTGCCTAATTTCAAGATAAATTGTGTTAACTTTCGACTTCAACATTATTTGTGAGGAATTTTGAAAATATCCAGTTTAGGGAGAACACTTCAATATTTTTTCTCGGCAAAAGCCGAGTAAACTCCGGTTATAATTGAAAATAAATTAAAACTGAAGATGGAAAATAGTGAAAATTATTTGAAATTCAAAGTTTTATAGAGCTTTGCTGGAATTAAACTTAATAAAATACTCAATAGATCGAATCGATTTGGGGTCATTTTCGAATTTCTAAAACTCTAGGGTCTTAAAAGCTGAGTTTTGGTTGGAAAGTCATACATGTTTTTTTGCAGAATTTTCATGTAACGTTTACATGAGAAAATTATGACTTTTAGTTTTATTTGGGAAAATTGAACTTTTTGTTCTCAAAAATCAACATCTTTTTTGGTTTCTTCTGTGAAACCAAGCCTGTTTATGATAATGACAAATATTTCATCTGAAGAATGCATTTCAATTGAATTTAATATAAAAAAGTTATTAGAATTCCAAAATGGACTAACCTTCTTAATGGAGATATTCATTTTTTTTTCTTGTTTCGATTACAGTCGTTTTACCATCTTTAGGCATTCGCGACTTTATCAACGTTGGAGTTTGCGGATTGTTATTGAAAAACTTATCCGGTACAACTGTGTTCGATGTTTACTCTTGGGCTCGAACTCGCGGACATCGGCTCAGGAGACAACACACTTGCTAACTGAGCTATATCGCTAGCCATTTTGATATTCATTAAATGTAAAGTTAAAATATATCAATTTTTTTACGTTTAAAAACCTTTGAGTTGAGTTTCAAATGAAAAACTTGGTTTGTTTTTAAAAATTTGAAAATGATATTAAAAATGTCATTTCGAAATCTCTATTTTCTCGAAGGCTCGCTCACAAACACACTTTCTGATGAAATCAAAGCGTTTAGAAGCAGCAGGTTGATTTATGTGAGAGTTCAACTTTTTTTCTTAGTAACTGTATAGTTTTGGTGTAGTTTTTGTTGTATTTCGAGGTAAATTTTTGATATTTAAAAAATGAGGACATTTTCCAAGAAAAAGCCAATCTAGGACAAATGGCTAGAAACTCTATCAAATGTGAAAGTTTGATGAAAAACTCGAAACTGATATCTCGAGATCTTTGATTGATTTCTCATCTATTTTTTGCGATTACTGGTTCAGTGATTCGAACATTCAGTCTTCAGCGTTTAATTTTTTTAAAATCATGAAATAAAAATAGGTTTATTAATTAAACTTCTTTTTTGGTTCTTATTGTAACAGATTATCAAGTCCATATTTGAAAATATGATTTTTATTCGAAATACTGAATTGTGGTTCAGAAAAAACTGATTTTAGGTTTAAAAACTTTTAAGCTTCAACTTTTATATCCGTACCTTCATGTTATTTAAATTTATTCGTTTTATTATTTTTAAAATATTTGATTCTCAGTGTGAAATCTTTTGTTTTCTTGCCACTTGTCATGAGGAAAATATTTGTTTTCTGTTTTAGAGGGATAAAAAGCCGTTTTGGAATTTTATTTGAAATTTGAGAATTTCAGTTATTAAATAAATGAGCATGGAATTTTCAATTTAACAGCGCTAACAAAAATTTTCATTTTTTGTTTAACTCTTCTAAAATGTTTGCACGTGATTTATTACCAATTTTTGTTCGAAGATAACAGACAATACCTTTACGCTTATGTAATGATCATTAGAAGGTAATAGATGTTCCGGACTTATTTTAAGTTCCTTTGCATATTTTAAATATCGTTTATTCTCTGACATGGCGTATAAAAAAATCAATACTTAGGGGCCAAAATTTTAATGCAATATAACATCAATCCGAAAAAAATTAGGCAAATTAAAAAATGTCTTAACTTTAAAACGTTTTAAACTTGGAATAGCATACATAAAGCTTAGTGCATTTAGAAATGGCACAGTTACGAATGCGTGTTTCTCAAAAACCATTCGTTTGAACGAAATACTTTCCATGAAGTAAATGAAGGTAATCTCGTGATAATTAATGAAAAAAATTGAAAAAATTATTTATCGTTTTTGGTAAGAAAAATCTACATTATTTTTGGTACACGGTGTGTTTCTAGAAGATGTGTAAAAGAAAAATAAACAGTAACGCTAATTTTTCCAGAAATTGAAAATTTAGCCTTTTCTGAGTCATTTCCTGCCAAAATTGAAATGTTTGGTCGGTGAGTCCCCATACGATTTATTTTTTTTGAAGATTTGTAGTCAATATTTGTAAAAAATCAATCTGAAAAATTATTCCAGTGCAATGGAACTGCAATGTTTATCTTTAAAAATTTAATTTTTTAATTTTTACTTAAATTGATGTCATTCTGAAACATAAAATCGATTTTAAAGCCTAGAAAGATTAGTGATTTGGATTGAAAAACTAATTTTAAATGAAAATTTTATTTGAAATTCATAATTTGGAATATCCTTGTTATAATTCATGTTATCCAAATGTTAGTTATATTTACATTCATATGTGTATATCTTGGAAATCTAATTCTGGTTTAATATCATTTAAAGATACATGAATAACAACAATCCACCGGTATCTTCCATCGGCCAGCGCACATATTTTTTAGTCATGATTCAATATGCTAGAAACCTTGCCACGAGCAGATATGATTCGAACGCTGGAATTTTTTTGAAATTCGGTTTTTCATAAGTTTTATCGTTCATCAGAAATCATCTCTCCCATAGCCTCGGTACCGAATTTACAGCCTACAAGCTCTGGAACTAGCAAATATTTGTTGTTTAAGGTTAAGTTAAAATGATTCGTAACTAGGCAACACTTTCAGCTTATCGGAGAAAAAGTTGTTGGACATTTCAAGGATTTACACTTAGGTTTACGCTTATTTAAAAATATAAATTCTTTTATGAGACTTAATTTGACTGATGACTCTCAACCGTAGTTGCCGATCATGTGCTTCACTCCAATGCATGATTTTAACTTTGGGGACATTTTTGACAGTGTTTGCATACTTTTCCACCACTCACACACAGTAATTCTTTGATTAATTAACGATTTTGTCAGCTATAAATTATAACATGATGGATTTTGAAAAAACTATGCAAAATTATATTTTTCTTTTTCTCTTGCATCGTAAATATCTCCAAAAACGCGTAAATGAAAAGAAAAAATAGATCGGTTAGTACTTTTCAAAATCAGCAAAATGCTGTCAAAATTTTGAATATCCGATTACCAATAAATACGCATCAAAAGAAAATGTCTCATTTCTAAAAGAACTCAGCTTTACAGTCTTATCTTAACAGGTAATATTTTTTCCTCACTAAGGCATTTGATAGAGATAAAAAAAAACAATCTATTACTGGGGTTTGGTTCTTCGAAGTAAAGTTTTCTTGAGCACATCTTGAGTGGAGCAAAAATGTTTTCCTGTCATCTTGATTGAAACCCGTTTTTTTTTAATATGACTTTATTAGTTTTTTGATCATTACATTTGAGTTAAATTATAAAAGTAAATTAAGTGTTCAGACCAATTATGATCAGTTCAACTCTTTGATTCAGTAAATTCTAAACATTGTTTATTTGATTAAAATTTGCTATAGCAATAAAGTATTTGATATTAGAGTGTCCGTCCCGGGATTTCCCGAGAATCAGAAAAAATAAAGAATTCTCGATTCCCGGGAATCATAGTTTCATTCCCGGGAATTCCCAAAATGTATAAAATTATTTCTCTTTAAAATGCTGATAGCCTCCGGAACCATTCTTATTGTTCTTTTTTGAAACTGTACTCATTGAAAACTCATTGAGGATATACCAATTCCTGTGGCAGTAGACATTTTGCAGCCATTTGGTGAATTTTTTTTTTTATTCAAATAAAAACATCATATGTATTTCCACACCGTTTTCATTGAACGAAATCCCACAACACTCAGAAAAATATATGAAAAATCGCGCAACAGGTTTGTAGATTGTGTTTTCTCGAAAGTATCATCTTTTCACTTGTTTCTCCCTGGCTTTAAAAGGCAGATGAATTTCAGATGAAACTTAAAAATGAAGAATACATCGTTTTTTTTTTTCACATGAAGAGCAAATATGTAAAGTGTTCAGAAAAACGAAAAAAGGTTGAAATAATCAAAAAAATAAAAAGATTTTTTATTAACCCCTTATTCCAGGAACAAATTCTTAATTTAACTTATTAAGGTTACTTCGAACTTCGTTTGAATGTTTTTAATTTGTCGTTGTTGAAAACAGTTAGATTTATTTGATACAAAAATAAGTTGAAAAACATTATGAAGAATATAATTTGAACGAATTATGGGCTTGTTTGCACGAATGGTTCGATAAGCTGTATATTTGAATTGTAGTGCATATATTCTACATGTTTTTGAATATTTCCCGGGATCCCGGGAATTCCCAGGAAACAGGCCACCAGCTTTCCCGATTCGCGGGAATGGAAAAATGGCCGAGAAATGGACACTCTATTTGATATATAGAAGAATATCCTGTAGAGCAAAAAAAAATGTATAAACTTAATCCTAGATCCTAAAAACTAACTTAATTGTAACAGAGCGAATCTCTGAGATGGAAGACTGCATAGATTTGCCTCTGAAGCTGGGGATGATTTTGTTGGCCATCTCTTCGATCGATTCAATGCCCAATTGAAAACCGATTGATTTCAACGAATTTAAGGGGGGAGTAGGGTCTAACACTTTCAAAAAATCGATTTTTTTTATTTTTTCATTTTCTTATTGTAAAACATTTCAAGAATGTTGTGTCAAATTTTCAAGTCAATCGAAGCAAAACTGTAGAAATTATAGGCCTTTATCTCCTCTTATCTAATACTGCAAGGGAGAGAGAGCAGAAACTTCAATCGCATTTTTCTCAAAAGCACATTTTTGAAGTCCGTGGACATCGTCATTTGAAAACTACTTCACCGATTCTTTTCAAATTTGGAACATATTTTCTACATATAAAATACCAAATCCCAACGATTTTCTTTTTTTATTTTTTTACTTTTGGAAGATTTTACAGATAAAAAATGGCGGATTTTTTCGTGAAAAATCGTAGTTTTTACTTCAAACAGCCACAAAAATTCCATAAAAATATTTTTAAGTTAAATAAAATCGTTGGGGTCGAGAAAAACATATATTAAAAATATTTTGCTCTGATTTTTTGACTTCAGATGATTCTGTGCTGAGATACAGTGTCCACCGCAAATCCTGTTTTCTAAAAGGCATCCTAGAAAGTGCTCCGTCACCGGCTCATTTTTCAATATTTTTTTACGAAAAAATTACCAAATGTTCTTTTAACAATGCTTTGTATAATGCAAAAAATTTGAATACATTTGTTTGAACGATAGCCCTAAAAAAATTCGTGAAAATGGTGTTTTTTTTACCTGTTAGACCCTACTCCCCCCTCAAAGGACTTCTTTTTCTGTGTAAACTTTGCGCATAATTGAAATAACATTACCAATCTAACTGTAACCATATTTAATTTAGTCATTCAAATGTATCAATCGAGTGCTGTATTTCATTTTCGCAAAACGAAATTCTGAGTCGAACAATTATGCAACATCCGACCAATAATTTTTCCCAAGTCCCCAAGTCACTTAACATAGTTCGAGTGACCCCAAGATAGGATGGCATTTGGATATTTGGAAAATGCACTAAAGTTATGCAATTGCACTTTCATCAATTGCTCCGACGACCGATGCGAACAGCCAGTCGCATATTCATTTGGAATGTATGTAGAAAAAATATCATAAAAAAAGAGAAAAAAAATCGAAAACTCGAATAAAATTATAGCAATTGACCATCTTTGAGAGCACTTGTACTTGCACACAGCATATGTATGAATGAATATGCTCATCATCGCCCATCATCGGCCGGGCAGTCCGGGTGAGTACGTTTTGCAGGCAAATGATTCGCAATTGAAACGTTCGTTGTAGGCATTCCGAACATGTTCAATTGCGTTTGCTGCAACTCTTTCTCAAAATGGTAATTATATCGCACTCATTACATGTGTAATTACTCGAACGTTTGACTGGGTGCTCCAAATTTCCGCTGAAGATCAACCGTCTTTACTTTTTTTTCTCTGATGTTTCCCCCCTTGGATTGCCTCATTTCACTCAAGACATCATCGCAGCTTGAGAAAGACTAAAGACAGCGTTATTATTTTTATAACAAGAAATATTTTAATCAAAAATGTTGGCCCAAAATCATTAGAGCGCTCTGTGGATGGACGAGGCAAAGACAAAAAAAAACAACCAAACAAATGCTTCAGTAGATTAACGCGATTTGCTCCATTCCCTCGGTACTTTTGGCAGGCTTTTTACTTACTTAAATTTTTCGTTTCCGTACCTTCACCCGCGGGCCGGGAAATAGACATTCGAATCGGCATTTTGGCTTGTTTGCCGCCGCCCGGCCCGAGCTAAATTATCTTAAAATTTGATCCACATTTATGACCGGATGAACCCATCGGAGAACGAGGAGAGTCATTTACTTAGAGCGTAAGACTTAGGAAATGGGTATTGGAACACAAAAAAAAAAACAAGTCAGTTGAACTAGAAAACTATAGCCCCTTTAACCAGATAGGAAAGATTTAGAAAATCAAGCGTTACAAATGACCGCTGAATGGGCAACGGAATTTTTGTTTTTTACTTCTGTCAGTTGGTATTTCTGTGCAATCTAAATAGTTTGTAAGGTTTAAAATTTGAAAATTTGAAAAAAAAACTTTTTAAGGTAATCGTAGATCACAGCTTAAGTTGTTTCTTCATTTACCAACACTATCCTTAATATAAAAATAAAGTTGTTATAATATCCATTCGGATCCATTTCCGAGTTGATGGGTCATTTTCATTCAGATATAACATCCCGACTTGTTTCATACGATAAAGATAGGAAAAAAACTACACAAGACATGATGACTTCGACGAACAAGTAGCGAAAGAATAGACAAAAATTCATTGATTGTTTTTTCTTCGCTTTCCGCAGTTCATTCACAACATCTATTCTACGCTCGAATTAAATGTGCGTCCAACATGCATAGGCTGCTCAGAAAGCTTAGCCCAACCGGAGATTTGATTGAGTGGTTTAAGCTGGTCATTCAGGTTTCTCGATAGGCAACCTGGATAGCCGTCGTAGTTACAATCAAATGAGAGAGTACGGCTCTGAGGCAATCAACCAGCATCCAGAGGGATTTGTTTTTCTTTTTTTGAGTAATTTGTTTGGTTTATGTTTTGATCGAAATTATTGTTCAACCTTCGGCAGGTATCTGAAAATTTTAGCAATCTATAAAACGCAACAAAAGTATATTTTGAAGAACTGCTGTTATTTCTATAGGATCTGTAATTCCATCAAAACTTTCTGATTCAATCCATCACAAACATCCTACTGCAATAATAAACAATTTTTGGTAATAATTTGCAAAACTGTATTGGAAACAGTTAACAATTTAAAACAATATTTTTGATCTTCCATATGAAATAAAATAACGACTTCAAACCTGTTGTGTTGTTCTCAATAAAATGATATAATTAAATTACGTCAGTTACCCATTTAAAAACAACACATGCATTAAAGGCTTGAAAACTTACTTACTTACTTACTTACTTACTTACTTACTTACTTACTTACTTACTTACTTACTTACTTACTTACTTACTTACTTACTTACTTACTTACTTACTTACTTACTTACTTACTTACTTACTTACTTACTTACTTACTTACTTACTTACTTACTTACTTACTTACTTACTTACTTACTTACTTACTTACTTACTTACTTACTTACTTACTTACTTACTTACTTACTTACTTACTCACTTCATTACTCAAAAATTTATTCAAAACTAATAGATGATTATTGAATTTAATTTCAAAAAGATAATATTAATTATGTTTCAAAGAGTGCTGGTGAGTTCACAATAATTTTGAATAAGTGAAATGGTAAAATTATCAAGCGCAGTTATAGTTCAAAATTTCAGGCTCTGAATATTTTCTCCCCGTCATTTGGAATGTTGAGTTCAGGAAAAGACCAAAAGTATGAACTTGAGTTTCTCTTATTAAAAACTAAGATTTATTCAATTTTTCGGCCTAATCGGAAAAATGGTACTCTTTTAGTAAGAACATTTCAAGAAAATGAAAATTAAAATTTGTTCCATGAGAAAAAATTGATGTCATGTGATTGGAATGCTTCTTATAAAATTCTACTCACTCAATTTCAAAATCTTTTAATTTCCTTTAATTTTTTATCTGCATACAATTTTTATAATCTTGAAATGATTTTACTAAAAGATCATAACTTTCACCGACAAGGCCGCTTAATTCAATAAACAAACAAAATCACGGTGATTAAACTCTTCATACATACAAAATTTTCAAACATTTTAGAAAGAAATTAAAACAAAATCGTCTTACTATTACATAAACTTATTTATGGATTTAAATACAAACTCAAAAAATAGAATTTGGGTACCTATATGATTGACTAATGGATTTGGTTGAAGTTACCAGATTTTTTTCAGCACGTAACCTGCCCGACAAAATTCCGAAAATTGTATATAAATATCTGCCAAAATCGTACAAAATTGTTTAGGGATCCGACATCCGACAGGATAAAAATCCCAGAAAAAAAAGACAAACTTGATTTCGAAATTGTCAAAACCCAGAATTTACTAAACGAAAATCAAGACAAAATTTGAAAACATTTTTTATCAAATATTTTTCATAGATTTTCTATCGGATTTTAAGCCTCCAAAAATTCTTTCATGATTATTACTGTAAAACCTGCTAAACATTTTTTTTGGGTACATAAATAAAAATAATTTTCATCACAATTTGGTTTTTTCTTTTGTTTGATTTACCAAACAAAGGAAATAAATCCGGGCTTTTTTCAATGAAATCCGAGCAACTGGGCAATCTTTCAGTCTTACATTTGGTAGATTAAGGCGTCCGGGACTCGAATCTTTTGTCAGATTCCGTCTAAATCACTCGTTTTGGTGATACGCAGTTTAAAAGTTAAAAAATGAATCAGTTCTGAGTAAAACAAATCATTGATGAACTAATAAATCTTCATTAAAGATCAAAAACTGATTCTGAATTTGCTTTTTATACTTTATTCAATTAAGGAATGGTATTTTGATAATGATGATGATGATGAGGAATGACCTATAAAAATTTTAATTTTCATTTTCTCACATTACAGAAGAAAGTTTTTTCAAACAATGGTTTTATTTCATTTAACGAATTTTTTGAAGCAAAACAATTTGATTCATGCTTTTAAAATTATTTTTAACAGCTAAAAAATCAACAGGAAGTATCGTTTCAGCTCTAAATTTCGACTAGAGAACAAAGAAAAATATGGTTATAACCCTGTATAATTTTCATTAAATAATTTATCTCCACATTCGTTTTTGGCTTTTCAAACTTAGACGGATTTTACTTCACCCCTTGGCGGCGAATGTGTTTATTCGTCAATAATCTATAATTTTGCAGAATTTAGAACAGTAAGCAAGAAAAAACATTTATAACTTTTTTCGCAGAACTCATAATAACTTGCGATCTGAGGGAAAGTTGAAAGGAACCTTTATTTCAATTTTTTTGATTATGTTTGAAAGTTTTTTTTTTCCAGATGAGTGCAGAATTTTTTAAACAATGTTTAACCTTTTTTCAAAAATTTTAGGGCACCATAATAAATAAAAATAAGCCCTAAAATTCACTATACTATAGAAAATTATGAATTTTGTGGCCTCGTGTTATTTATCATCATGGCCGTAGGAACAGGGGGGGTTTTAGAGGTTAACCCCCCCCCCCCCCCTCCAATGCCTAATGAATTTTGTTTGCCAAACATAAAATTTGATATTTCTTATCAAATTTTGATGTACAACTGAAATGATTCAAGAGTATCAAAAGTGCTACAATCTCCACTCCAAAACCTCAATATTTCATTCCAGGACTACAATTTTTTAACAGTTTTTCAAAAAGATTCTCCCTTGTTGGTAGTAATTCAGTCTCAAATATTGAGCCCCAACACTAAGCTTAGCATTTTGCCTGTATTTTGATCAGATTTTCTCACTCTATATACAAAGTCAAACGAAAATTTTAGTTTAGTCCTAAAAATTATGTATCTTGCGTTCAAATGATTTTTTTAAAATAAATTTTGTCAAAATAAATACAAACGATTTTTTGGAAGCCTTAAATATGATTCTGAATCGGCTTATGTGTTTCAATAAAATAAAAACAGTTTTCCACGTATTTTACATCTTGATTTTAATCGAAAAATTCCAATTTTTTCCTGCAAATTGGCCGGGTTTTGGGAAAGTTTTTGAAACAATCTGCCCTTATTTCGCAAGGTTTTAGGATAACATTGCATGGACTTGCCCACCCCCGAGACTTGCTGAAAAATATCTAGTAAGTACCCAGTTTATTGTTCTTGATTTCCAGTTTGGATCAGTTTCAGTTTTTAAAATTCAAACCATTTTTAAGATTTGGATCTGAAATTTTTTATCCTCAATCAATACGCAGAGTTGAAACATAAGAAAGTTTCATGAGTCCTGAATTGAAAAATGTGAAACAATTTCATCATAAACAATTTTATTTCAATTCACAAGTTCAATTCGAAAAAAATTAATATGGAAAACCATAAATTTAGAATCAAATAAAAGATTTCTCGTTAAGGGTTCTGTTACAAAATTCATTTCAATTTGTTTTGCAAAATCTAGATTTCAATTTTGAATACTTTAATCACAGGATTTAAATTATGAATTATTATAAATGATAATTTTTGAATTTGTTTTTTATCCTCAGGTAAAAATTCAGCTGGAAATTTTATTATTCATATATGGCAGATTCTTCAAAATCAAAAGTTCGAACTGTAATCTTTACATCATCTAAAATCAGAGTTTACAATAGTTGAAAATTAACCGTAAACCTAACTTTTTAAAAAAATTGGTCATGTTTGTGATTCAAAAGAATTAGCTTGCTTATTGAAATGAGTAAAAAAGTTTTTTTGATGAAGCATTCAAAATTCTTTTTTTTTTTGTTTCAATTCTAGTCGTTTCTACATAAGTGTGTCACTCGGGACGTTTATGAAAGATACAATTGGCGCAACAGTTGTTAAAAAACATATCTGGAACAATTGTGTTAGATGTTTGCTCTTAGGCCCGAACTCACAGACGTCATCTCAGGAGTCAATTGACTTACCAACTGAGTTATATCACAAAGCTCAATATGTTTCAAAGCTTAATGAAAAAAATGGCAACTCCTAGGACTTATTTTAAAAAAAAAATCAATGCAATACAGATTTAATCTGAATAATTAATACTTAAAACATATATATTGAATGAGAAAACAAAATCTGAAACGTAATAGCTAATCACTTCGATTATTAAAAAAAACATTTATAACTTTTCTAGTTTTATGCTGTATTGAAATGTTTGCTGTAAAATCGGTTTGCCGTTTTTCACAAATTTGTCAAAAAAAAAATCCTGTTTTATCTTTATTGTGTTAGGTTAAAAAAACTGGAATGATAAAATTTAGATTTGATTTGATCTGCATTTCTGATAATAGATTATCTAAAATAATCATTATTCTTTAACAAATTCAGAATCAGTTTTTGTTTTCACGTAGGTTTTGGTTGGATTAGTTATCATTGATTCCACCTAAATCTGATTTATTTTTAAAATTATATCAACAAAACTAGAGGAAAAAGACAAAATCCGATTAAAAATTTGAGCTCAGGACTGAAAATTCATTCAAATAAGTCATTACAAATAGGCATTAAAATGCAGTTCCTTGGAGTTATCAATTGAATTTTATAATTAAGCTTTAATGAGGCCGGAACAAATTTCAAATCCTTCTTTTGTCACTCGGAGTTGGAACATGGCGAGGGGGGGGGGGGGGGAACATTAAATAATAATGCGAAAAACAAATACATTTTAGCTTGTATACAACAAAATTGCATACTATATCATTGCACAAAACCTGAAAATCAAGTAATTTTTCAACGAAAAATTCAATAAAATCAAAAATACACGTGGTGAATTAACTTCCATCTTCCAAAATTTTTTTTTTGGTATTGAAATCTTTCGGCTACTTGAATTTTTTATCGAAATTTCCATGAAATACTTAAAACTTTGTTTATTTCCCCCTTCGGGTTTTTTGACAAAAGGGGTGACAAAAGAAGAGATTGCTATTTGTTAGCCTAATAATTTTGAAAAATTTTATTCTCATATGTTTATTAAGAAATATTTTTCATCTTCACGTTTGGTATCAATGTTATACATTCACAAAATTTCATGGTCCTTATATTGATGTTTTTTTTAAATAAGTTTGTTTTTGATCTTCAAATCTATTTTTTTGTTCAGAAAACATAATCTTCTTGAAATCTTATAAATCTAAATTTTCAATAAGAAAAACGTGGTACATTTCAATCATATTTATTATTATTAAATCTTCCTTTTCAAATCGATCATGATTTTTAAATAAATCATTTAAAAGTTCAAAATGTTATTTGAAGTAGCAACTTCAAAGTTTAATTTTGATGGGCTGTGTTAACCAAATTAGTACCTGCTTTGTGATTTCAATTTTAACAACAAACCTTGGAATTCCTTTTTTCAATTTTTATCAGTTTTTTTATTGATCAAACAATATTATCTAACCACACTTAATCATCAATAGTTATTGATTTGATTTGAAATTTATTTAAGAACTCGGTTTCATATTTTTTTCAATATCTAGGGTTTTATTTTATTCTGTGCACTGATTCTTACACTGCCGGCCAAAAGTTTGGGATCACCCACTCAAAAACATGCAAATTTTGATCGTTTATATCTCAGCCGTCTTAGGATTTGATTTTGATCTCATTTGAAAGATAATGAGCAATAGTTATTTCGGAGGTATTTTGCCCAAATAAACCTAAACCTAAAGTTTTAACATTTTCAAAAAATCGCACTCAATATTCAAATCCGATCTTCTCGGGATAGAGTGGACCAAATCTCAAAATTTGAGTGGCATTAGAATCCCTATTCTTTACTTCTCAAAACACAATCAAAAAATTTTAGCTTAGCTTAGCTTAGCTTGATTGACTACTCACATCCACCTTAAATCATTGAACTTGAAATGCCTTTTTTAATTGCTTTCAGTAATAAATTAATATTTAACAGTAAAGCTCAATTTTCTCAGTTTACTCCATTAAAACACCTCATTTTAAAGACAATAATATCAAATCACATGCATTTCAAATTCCATGATCGCTGGCGTGGCTCAGTAGAATGAATTCCACATCACCAATGGTTGCTACTCCGTGATTGACCGAGGCCATCAATTGTGTTCAAAGGTCAAAAGAATGGTGCTTGGGACTAGCAAACCATTCTCAGTGAACAGAACTGATGCTCTCTCTTTTATCGTCAATAACGGCGCCGGCCACGTCCTAGTAGTCAATAGATAGGTTGGAAAAAAGAGAAAAGGATGAAAGATAAATATTGTGCTTTAGGACCGAGGTTACCTCTGCATCCTAGCAAAACAATTTTGGTTTGGAGGTTTGGGTACAAGGATATAATCAGGAGACACTTTTGACAAGTGTGATTCAATATTCCGCATTATATTCTACTGCTCTCCTTTAGCAAGAAACGGTACAGATAGTTCCAGTTTAAGTGCATTGATTTTTTTTTAAATCTATCTGGCATCCTTATTTTAACATTGTTATGTTCCTTACAAAAAATTGTCGTTAAATTTGTTGATATATTAACGAATCTTCAAATGGAAATGATTTAGCAAACATATTCTTTTATAAAGCTCCTCAGCTAATCAATTAAAAACCCTGAATCACCTAATTTATTCCCCTTATTACGTTTTCTGTATATTGCATCGACAAAAAAATCGAAGCAGTGTCATTTTCATATTTTTGCTGAAATCTGCCTCTTTTAGTGTAAACTTTTAGCTTAGCTTAGCTTAGCTTGGTTGACTACTCATATCCACCTTAAATCGTTGAATTCGGAATGTTGTGAACATATGTTTATACACCAACCAACAATCAAAAAAATAATTCAGATAACACATTCTATTAGGCTTTGTTCGACTTATGCATTTCCAATTCAAATGGGGGAAAAGGAAGAAATGTTAGTATGATACTCTCGAGGTTCAACTAGCAACCTCTTGCCCCTGCATACTCCAAAAATAATTTTGTAATATTCAGAACCAGAGGTAAGTTAATATCACCAACTATGGAAACCGTCTGTACGTTCTATATGCGAATCTATATTCAAGTATCAAAGGAAGGGGTTGTGTTAGTTAAAGAAAGGAAAGATCAGGATCCATTTTGGTAAATGGTGTGATCATATTTTCCCTAAATCTCCTATGCTCCTAGACATTTCCTAAGGAACTCCTATTTCTATGAGGCATTCGATAAAATTCAATAAAAATATATCATGTCAAGTATTGAATGAAAATTGTTACCTTCGCCATGTCATCCTAGACAAACGAGCTCGCTTTTTTCCCTTACTGTGATCCCTGTTTAGGCTAACAATTTGCAAAAGAGTTTTTACGTTTGGAGACAGAAAAAAAACTTGAATTGGAGATGCATTAATATATTATTTGCAGACAATTTTTTCGAACTGTCTTTCGTGACTGTTTCCTTCTTGAGAAATATTTAATTCTTTTTCTCCTTTGCCTTGTAGAAAAGTTGATTAAAAATAAATGTAAAGCTAAAGCTTGCATTTGTGAAATTTTCTTTGCATAATTAACAACAACAATCTTTTTGCATTCGTCTCCTGAAAAAAATATCATAAATTTTGAAATTTTAATTAAAATGATTATCCCTAATGCATCGACATATGTTAAACCAGTAGTATGCGAGATTTGAATACTAAATAATATGAACTTGAACATACTGTACCATTAACATATGAATCTGATGATATGGAAAAAAAATTCTTTCTTTCTTAATTTATTAACAGTTAATCGCGGAGAAGCTGTTGTTTTAAGATTACTTTTTGAAAAAGTTTGCCTAAGATCTTTCACTTCGAACGTAGGTAACTGTTACTATGTATATTTGGAGTATTATTTTTTTTGCTGTTAAACAAACTAAGGAGTTTCTGTGGTACTGGCAACTATGTTATAATATTATTCTATTTCAACAAAACTGAACTTAACGTAACGTACCTTGAACATTGCGAAAGCACTTTAAAATTTGATGAGATTGGACACTAACCTTTTTTTATGTTTGACGCAATACGGTATGAAATCTTGAATAAAAACATTTATCCGAAGAAACTACCACGCTCGAATAGTGCCCATTTCGGTACTAATTCGAATAAGAAAATCCTTACAGGGCAGGGGGGAGAAGTATACTCCCCTTTATTGACTAGAATCTCGATACAAGGTGATTTGTTGACATCAAGCTCAACATTTTAGCAACGGTTAGTAACGCCATTGAAGTTTCAACGATATAAACGAGCGCCACTTTTTTGTTAAGTTAACGCAAGATACGAATCCCGCACATTAATTTATCATGAAACTACCAATTAAAAACGAATGAAGAATTTGAATTTATTTGCTCATTTTTCACGAGATCGACCATGAGCTATGGAGGAAATTCACGAAAAATTACTTTATAATATAGGTACTGCCATGCTTTTGAATTACAGAAAACTGACACAAAATTTAGCAATATCAAAAACAAATTTAATTAACTGTTAATTTGTTTTAAATCTTAGCTGTTGGTAAAGGAAATGCTTCCGTTTTACATAAATATCGACTCTTTCAAAAAATTTACTAGGATTTTCACTAAGAACTACTTCGATGCATCATGGTGGCTTAATCCTGGATCAAAACCTACTCTTAAAGTTTACTAGCGCCATCTGATTTATTTTTTGCCAACATTGCTGTTCTGCTGAGCTTCTCAACTAGTAACGCAGCTTGTGTACAAGTCAAAAAAAAAAACGATCAAAAATAATATTGCACACCTAGCTTCAAACATTTAAACCAGCTGAAAATTGCATTTTTTAAGCTATCATCACAAATCATTAAGAAAGCCATGAAATCAATGGCTTGATGGCTCAGCAAACAAAAATAAAAATAACTTATCTTGACTTTGGATCTGCATTCTCCTCCAAACCCTCCTGCGATGATTTTTCATATAATTTTTCCTAGGCTGGCTGGGGGGCGTAGTATGAGCCCCTCTTCCACACAGCAACTTGGAAAAAATCGCACATTATTGAAAATTACTATTTCACTACTTTTTCACAAAGAAGAATAAACATCCACTAAAGCCGCGTCGCGCCGCGTATATCCTCTGATTCTTTTTCGAACAATATTTAAAACAACACCAAATTCTGAAAACTTAAAAATAAAATATCGCGAACCGAAACACGAGCAACTTTTGCCGGCCAGCGTTGCCAGCAGTCTTCCTTCTCAAAACACAATCAAAAAATTTTGTGAAAAAATTCAAGAATGTACTTTTAATTAATAAAATAGACACTTGAGTTATCGTCCAAAAGTTTGGGATCACCCCTTTGTATGGTGAGTTTGGGATCATTCTTATAAAAACATGCAAATTTATTTTATTCATATCTTTCTCATCCAACATCGTATTGTAGATCTGAAAGGTTCATTTGGAAGTTTAGGAATTGTTGTTTTTTAATAAAATCATTCGAAAATTATATTTCAAGGTGAGAACTATAAAAAAAATCAGAATTATAACTGGGAACTTTCAAAAAAACAACTAATTTCAGGTGATTTTTTTATGGTTATCACTTCAAAATATAATTTTTGAATGAATTTATAACAGAACAACAATTTCTTAGCTTCCAAATGAACCCTTCAGATCTGCAATACGATGTAAGATGAGAAAGATATGAATAAAATAAATTTGCATGTTTTTGCCTTTCTTTCAGAAAGGTATAGTTATCGGTCGATTTGGGAGATCATTAATTATGGGTCTTAGATATACCTTTATAGGTACCTATCGAATCAGCTCGACGAGTTCAGACGATGTCAGTGTATTTGTATGTATTGGTGTGAATTTTTGTAAACTTTGTCACTACGTTTTTGCGAAACTGGGCAGTACAATAAAAATGATTTTTGTCTTAAAAAATTTGATTTTTTTCCCTCTTCAATGTATAAAAGAAAGAAAAAAAAACAAAATAGTTTGAAAAATAAATTTTCATAGTAATTATCATCAAATCATCACTCCCAAAAACGTGTCAATTGGCCTTGCTAGCCACAACCAGCAATCACTAAAATCAAGATTATCGTATATATGACGTCAAATTATACGTGACGTCATAGATACGCGCTTGCTATCTAAAAGTCGATGTGTGGAAGGGAGAACAGACAGGCTTCACTCGCACTCAGGTTTGATGTCATCGTGACAGAAACCGTGTAGGAGGAAGACGACAGTTCTAATTTTCCCAGCTAATGGTTGTATTTTTTCATTTTAATGGTTCAGTTTGAAACCGAACCATTTCAAAAATTTCGAAACCGAAGCTCCGAATTATAGAACATAAAAATGGTTTTCACCAAGGGGTACGACCCCGAAATATGTGAAGTCGTTGGTGAGTACGTCATGCCCACACTGCATGGTACGAAAGCGATAGTAACTTAGCCCAACATTATATTCAGGAACAGATTGCTCTGAGAAGGGGAAAACAACACGGGTACGCGGACGATGTATGCACATCCTCTCATCTTCTCACGTGCCGTTCGTGCTTACGAAGCTTTTTCTTAAGCAGCAACGACAGGAGAGTATTTCGCCCGTGAAAGCAAATTAAATCTAATAAGACAAATGCTACTGAATCCTCTCGAGCTTTAAGCTCTCGAGCTTGTTTTTTTGTTCCCTTTTCTCTTCCTCTCTTCAGATCTAACGTTGCGTTGTTGTTGTTGGGGTTGGTGTCTAGAGAAAAACGATGACGGCTTGGAGGTCAATCTGAACTTTCACTTGCTGAAGCCAATGGAAGATGACAACCAAACAGTAGCGCCACCAAACCCTCCATAGTAGAGTTTGAAGCATTTGGGATTTTTTTTGGAACATGCATATAAAGCTAAAAAGCTAATAATCATTATTGACAAAGTTGAAGAAACAGAAAAAAAAATTGACTAAATAGACCAATTTGACGAAATTGACAAATTTGACATAATTCATTGATTTGACAAAATTCACTTGATTGAAAAAATCATAAAATTGACAAAATTTATAAAATTGACAAAATCGAGAAAATTGGCAGAATTGACCAAATTGACGATGAAAAACTGGATTAAAATTCACTGAATTGACAATATTGATAAAACTGACAAAATCAACAAACTTGAAAAAATTGACAAAATTGACAAAATCGACAAAATTGACAAAATTGACAAAATTGACAAAATTAACAAAATTGACAAAAGAGATGACAAAATTCACTAAATTGACAAAATTGACAAGATTGATAAAACTGACAAAATTGAGAAAATTGATAAAAATGATTAAATTAACGATGACAAAATCGAAAAAATTCACTAAATTGACAAAATTGACAAGATTGATAAAACTGACAAAAATCGACAAAATTGACAAAATTGATTAAATTGACCAAATTGACCAAATTGACGAAATTGACAAACTTGGCTTAATTCATTGATTTGACAAAATTAACTTAGCTGAAAAAATCATAAAAATTGATAATATTTATAAATTTGACAAAATCGAGAAAATTGGCAGAATTGACAAAATTGACGATGACAAAATCGACAAAATTCACTGAATTGACCAAATTGACAAGATTGATAAAACTGACAAAATTGAAAAAAAAATTACTAAATTAACGATGACAAAATCGACAAAATTCACTCAATTGACAAAATTGACAAGATTGATAAAACTGACAAAAATCGACAAAATTGACAAAATTCACCAAAATGACCAAATTGTCAAAATTCACAAAATTGACAAAGACAAAATTGACAAAATTCACTATATTTACAAAATTGACAAAATTGAAAAGATTGACAAAATTGACTGGCGAAATTTACAAAATTGACCCAATTGACCAAATTGACAAATTGACAAAATTTACAAAATCGAAGAAAATTGACAAAATTGAGAAAATTGGCCAAATTGACAATGACAAAATCGACAAAATACACTTAATTGACAAAGCTGACAAAATTGACAAAATTGACAAAATTGACAAGATTGACAAAATTGACTAATTTGATAAAACTGACAAAATTGACAAAATTGACAAAATTAACAAAACTGACCAAATTGACAAATTTGACAAAATTGACAAAATTTTCAAATTTGAAAAAGTTAACAAAATCATGAAAATTGTTAAAATCGACAAAATTGACAAAATCTAGAAAATTGGTTAAATTGACAAAATTTATCAACTAAGAATGCTGACAAAATTATGAAAATTGAAAAAATTTGCATTATTGACAAAATTGAAAAAATGACCAAATTAACAAAATTAACAAAATAGACCAAATCAACAAAACAGGATAAAAATCTCAAAATAACAAAATTAAAAATACTACGCTTTCAAAATTTTCAATACTTTTAATTTTCAAAATTTATTCTACCGATTTTCTGCATTTTGGTATCGTATTTTACTCTAGCAATTGAAATTTTGTTCCAATGATTTTATCTATGTATTTGATTCCTCTACTTGAGAGGTTGAATTATTTGAAATACATGGTCAGGCATCTTTTTTCAAATTGTATTCTTAATTTTTATACCCCTTCCATTTTGAAGATATCATATGCTCCAAAAGGAATAAATTGAGTTAGATTATAATGTCATAGAAACGGAATCATACATGATATTCCAGAATCTAGTCATTCAAAAATCTCCAACTAGTTGCAAATAAGGTTATTTATATGAAAATTATGATTATATAAAAATACTTTTATCCTAATAAAAACTTTGAATCTTTAATTCCTAAATTCATTTTGGATTTATTGCGTATGAAATTCATTTATCATAATTCATAATTCATTTTGTTTTATATGTACCCAAATATAATTTACAGGCTGAAAGAAAGGCTACAATCCACTGTCAAGTGTATTAAATCGGGTTTTATAAGAATGATCCCAAACTCACCATTCAAAGGGGTGATCCCAAACTTTTGGACGATAACTCAAGTGTCTATTTTATTAATTAAAAGTACATTCTTGAATTTTTTTCACAAATTTTTTTGATTGTGTTTTGAGAAGTAAAGAATAGGGATCCTAATGCCTCTCAAGTTTTGAGATTTGGTCCACCCTATCCCGAGATGATCGGCTTTGAATATTGAGTGCGATTTTTGGAAAATGTTAAAACTCTAGGTTTAGTTTTAAGGGGTGGGGTAGGGTCTAACGGGTATAAAAAAAACACCATTTTCACGATTTTTTTCTAGAGCTATCATTCGAACAAATGTATTCAATTTTTTTGCATTATACAAAGCATTGTTAAAAGAACATTTAGTAATTTTATCGTAGAAAAATATTGAAAAATGAGCCGGTGACGGAGCATTTTCGAGGATGCCTTTTAGAAAACAGGATTTGCGGTGGACACTGTATCTCAGCACAGAATCATCTGAAGTCAAAAAATCAGAGCAAAATATTTTTAATAGATGTTTTTCTGGACCCCAACGTTTTTATTTAACTTAAAAATATTTTTATGAAATTTTTGTGGCTGTTTGAAGTAAAAACTACGATTTTTCACTTAAAAATCCGCCATTTTTCACCTCTAAAATCTCCCCAAAGTAAAAAAATCAAAAAAGAAAAACGTTGGGGTCTGGTATTTTATATGTAGAAAATATGTTCCAAATTTGAAAAGAATCGGATAAGTAGTTTTCAAATGACGATGTCCACGGACTTTAAAAATGTGCTTTCGAGAAAAACGCGTTTGAAGTTTCTGCTCTTGCTTTCTTGCAGTATTAGATAGGAGGAGATAAAGGCCCATAACTTCTACAGTTTTGCTTCAATTGACTTGAAAATTTGACACAACATTCTTGAAATGTTTTACAATAAGAAAATAAAAAAATAAAAAAATCGATTTTTTGAAAGTGTTAGACCCTACCCCCCCCCCCCCCCCCTTAAGTTCAAAACTAGAACATTATATTTGGGCAAAATACCTCCGAAATAACTATTGCTCATTATCTTTCAAATGAGATCAGAAGATTTGCAATATGTCCTAAGACGAATGAGATATGAACGATCAAAATTTGCATGTTTTTGAGTGGGTGATCCCAAACTTTTGGCCGGCAGTGTATGTCCTTAGCTTTAAATTCTGGTTTTATTTAAAATTTTAATTCGTATTCTTTTTCTGGTGCTCTGGAAACAATGATATAAAATTTGTAAACCAGACTGCTTTCAAGTTATTTTTCAGCAAATTTCTTGGTCAGATGAAGAAACATTATTAAGAACAGTTTATTAATGACTTACCTGACATTAGTTTGAAACTTTGATTCGGATTTATTTTGAAGCAAATAGTAAGTATTTCGGCAAGTCAGTTGCTCCCTTAGCAGATGTCCGTGAGTTCGAGCCCAAGAGTAATCATCGAACACAGTTGTACCGGATAAGTTTTTCAATAACTGTCCGCCAACTGCAACGTTGATATAAAGTCGCTAATGCCATAAAGATGGTAAAAAGACTATAATAGAAACAAAAAAAATATTTTAATTGAAAATTTAACTACATGAAATAAACATTTGTTTTATGTCCGAATCAGATCATTAAAATCAATAAAACTTTTGATAAAATTCATAGATTTCAACCATCGAGGACAAAAGTTCAAACTTTCAAATGTAAAAATTAAAAATTTATACTTTGCGGTTCAAATCAGATTCGAGCAAATTGAATCAAAATTTGAGATTTTAATTGGAAATCAGACTTTTGAAAAAAAAACTGCAATATTAATAATGTTGAACAGTACACAAAAAAATATTGAATTATCTGATTTTTTTCACGTGAAGATAACATGTTTCTTTATCAGCCAATATTTATCACCAAAATTCAACTCTATTGGTAATAAAATCTAGTTGACGATTTTTTTTAAATTTATGTTGTGTAACAAAACAAAACTTGTTGAATAAATTTTTTATGCTTTCGGATTCCAGTTGAATTAAATATGTATACAAACTGGTATTGCTAAATTGAATTAACAAATGCAATTTGAATTCCTCGGTGAAATAGTAATCTTGACATTTTTTTTTAATTTGAATACTGAACCTAAATTCAGTTTTTTGGGCACTGTTTAGATTACTTTAAGTAAGATGATTTTTGGTATTCATTTTCAGGTTTATAGAAAAAAGATTTTATTTTTACACATCCAACGTTTTGATCCTTATAGGATTTTCATCAATTAAAAATTTGATGTCATGGATTGCAATCTGCATTTATCAATTATTGATTCTTAGTCTGACTTGAAATCAGAATTAAAATATAAATTTTGAAAAATGTTATGTTTGTTTGTTTTGTTCAAATTATTTATTGGAATGAACAGCTCAACAGAGCATTGCGCAAATATTCATCAAAAAATCTGCGTCAAAATCAGAAAATTTTCACTGATTTTGAAGATTTTTTGAATTCTGTGGATATGTTCAAAAATACTATTTTTTTTCACTTACGTATTGGATTTCTAATTATGTATTGAAAAAACATGATAGGATTGGTAACATTTTTTATTTTCCCGGAGTAAAAGGTAAGAAACCCAATTAAGACTTTTCCATGAATCTTATGCTGTTTCTGTAACAGAAAACAATCACAGAATTTTGGAGAAATTCACATGAAATAATTTTTTTTTTCATAAAAACGAAAATTATTTTATAAGTAATTCGGAATTAAGTCTGAGAACTGAATTTGAATATGATACCAAAACTAAGGTTGGCGTTAAGTGTTAACTTTCTAAACCCCCCACGGCCCTGATTAAGATGTACAACTCAAAGGTTGCATACTTAATTCATTTTTAAAATTGTAAATATTTCAAACAAGAAGGTATCTCTTGTCAGAGCTACTAAATTTGTTACGCTTATCAATTCAACATTGGGCATTTTCCCCCATTTTCC
Organism: Uranotaenia lowii; assembly: GCF_029784155.1. NCBI lineage: Eukaryota > Metazoa > Arthropoda > Insecta > Diptera > Culicidae > Uranotaenia > Uranotaenia lowii. The sequence goes on from NC_073693.1 coordinate 85,734,885, forward strand.
AAAACCAAACAGAGCTGTGCACATTTTATAACTTAGTCAGTAAAGGGTGATACGGTCAAAATTTGGTCAATATCAACTTAACGTATTTTTTTCAATTTTGCATTTAAAAAATCTAAACACCCCTCATTTTGAAGGTGTGTGTGTATGTATGTAGAATGTTGCTCCTATTTTGATTTTGGAATTCACTCTTCAGTTGTCAAATTGCCGTCCAAGGAAGAAGAGCAGCGTATCAAAATTTTGCTCGCGCATCGCGAAAATCCGAGCTACTCGCACGCAAAGCTGGCAAAATCGCTGAAAGTTGCCAAATCAACCGTTACAAATGTAATAAAAGTGTTTGAGGAACGTTTGTCGACAGCCAGGAAGTCTGGATCGGGGGGAAATCGATAACCGAAAGCCGCTGAGACGACAAAGAGAGTTGCTGGTAGTTTCAAGCGAAACCCTAACCTCTCTCTCCGAGATGCCGCAAATAAGCTGGGTGTATCGTCTACAACCGCCAAACCGCCATCGAGCCAAAACACGAGACGGACTATCGACTAACAAGAAGGTAGTGACTAGAGTGTCTGTCCCGGGATTTCCCGGGCGGGAATTCCCGGGAATTTGAAAAATTCGGGAATTCCCAATTCCCGGGAATCATAGTTTCATTCCCGGGAATTCCCGACATGTATAAAATTATTTCTCTGGAAAAGTCTGATAGCCTCCGGAACCATTCTTATTATTATTTCTGAAAATGTAGTCGTACAAAATTCATTGAGAATATGCCGATTCCTGTGACAGTAGACATACATTTTGCAGCTATTTGGTGCAATTTTTCTATTCAAATAGATAAGTTTAAAAAGATTATATGTATTTCCACACCGTTTTCATTAAACGTAAACCCACAACACTTCGAAAAATATATGAAAAATCCGACTCTTTTTAATGCCTCCAGATTTCAAGATTAGACAGAGTGTGTTTTCTCGAAAGTAACAATTTATGCACTTGTTTCCCTCTGACTTTGGAAGCCAGAAATTTTCAAAACTTAAAAGTGAAGAATACATCGTTTTTTTCCATATGAGAGCAAATATGTAAAGTGTTCTGAAAAACGAAAAAAGGTTGGAATAATCAAACAATTAAAAAGTTTTTTTTAACCCCTAATTGCATGACTTAATTTTCTTCATTTGACTCATTCAGGTTATTTTATAGTTTGTTTGATTGTTTTAATTTATCATTGATGAAAACATTTTTATTAATTTAATTAAAAATAAATCTAAAAACATTATTTTTGAACAAATTATGGGCTTGTACGCAAGAAATGTTCGATAAGCTATGTATATTTGAATCAAAGTGCATATATTTTACATATTTTTGAATGTTTCCTGGGATCCCGGGAATTCCCGGGAAACAGGCAACCAGATTTCCCGATTCCCGGGAATGGGGAAATGGCCGGGAAATGGACTCTAGTAGTGACTCCAAATCGCGATGATAAACAAAATACGACGGCCAAAGCGCGATCCCGGAGGCTGTACACGACGATGCTGACAAAGTTTGACTGCGTGGTGATGGACGACGAAACCTACGGCAAAGCCGACTACAAGCAGCTTCCGGGACAGGAGTTTTATACGGCAAAAGGTAGGGGAAAGGTAGCAGATATTTTCAAGCACATGAAACTGTCAACGTTTGCGAAGAAATTTCCTTTTTTGGCTAACCATCTGTACCTGTGGCTTGAAAAGCAGCATTTTCATAGCTTCCGGGACTGTCAACCAAGAAATTTACGTGAAAGAGTGTTTGAATAAACGTCTGCTGCATTTCCTGAAGAAACACGGTTGTTCCGTACTGTTTTAGCCGGATTCGGCATCTTGCCATTACGGTAAAAAGGCCATGGAGTGGTACGCCGCCAACAACGTGCAGGTGGTTCCCAAGGACAAGAACCCTCCCAACACGGCAGAGCTCCGCCCAATTGAGAAACACTGGGCTATTGTCAAGCGGAACCTAAAGAAGACCAAAAATACTGCTAAGGACGAGCAGCAGTTCAAGGCAAACTGGCTTTCTGAGGCGAAGATTGAAGACAAGGTGGCTGTACAAAATCTGATGGCAAGGGTTAAGCGTAAGGCCCGGCAATTCGGATTTGGAAAAGCGGAAGCCTAGTTGAATATTTTTCCTGAATTTAATACTAATTAAACTTGAAAAAGAAATTTAATTTGATTTTTTAAATAAACGATTTCACCGATTTACACGCGTTTTCCCTTGACCAAATTTTTACCGTATCACCCTTTAGTACCTACATGTGTTGCTTGGTTTCATTTAAGCTTGTGCAATCATGTCTAAGCACATTATTATTTTACAATTGTTGCCAGTCCATTTGCTTATCAAAACGCACAGTAAGTATTCGAAAATGTACATTTGTAGCAAAATGGCGCAATCAGTATCTACCCAAGTACGACAACAAATTATATTCAAACCAGACAGGGCAGTGCTGTCCATATCAAACGTCGATTTGTGGTTGTTTCATCTGTGAGTTAATTGCAGCTAGGGTTTACAAGTTATGATACTACAATCAATTAATGCAAGGAAGGGGTATTTGGAGGTAAAAATTAATCGACAACTTCTCGTAGATGCGTGATACATTAACTTTGAGACGACTTGCACTGAAATACCCTAGTCCCAATTTCAAGTTACAATCGTCAGTGATAGCAAACTATAATTTACATCATTTTTCCCAACAACATGAATGCTATATAAATTACAATATTTCAAACTTTAAACACGCATAGTTTTTTTTTTGCAAGTTGTACGATTAAGCAAGACTAATCATTTTACGCCACAGGAATGCTAAAGCACATCTTTTGAACAAACGACTGAGAAAGGTGATCGCTTCCAACGTTCGAGCGAAAAAGAGAACTTATCATCAAATGATAAAAAAAACCGAACATCCCCCCTATCGTACAAAAATATAGTGTTCGGTTAAAATATTCACAAATGTTAAGAGAATCAACAAAAGTAGCAGCGGGTGCGCCGAATTCGAACTCAAGACCCAACAGTCGTTTCCGGCTATAGAAAAAGGCATCTCTTTTCTTGCCATCCACTTTTCCCGATTGCACATCCTCGGTCGCTGACGAACGGAGAGACTAGGGACCCTCAAGAAAATAGCAAGGTTGTAGAGGTAAGTCGGACGCGCCTCCAATCAATCGCAACCCCCAAACCCCAACCCTTTTCTTCGGCAATCCGTCGTCGTCGATTCGGTTGAAATACTTATGAGCAACGCGAGAGGGAGGCCGTCCATAACTCTACTTACTTCTTGTCTTTGGGTCTCGCTTTGTCTGCCTCGTGAAAACCACCGGATGGTGTTATCTTTATCTCGTCAACGAGAGGAAGGCATTGAACGGTTTCGCGCCGAGGAGTGCGTATTGTTCTCTTTTGTGCTAACGATGATGACGCCGGTGATGATGATGCTGTTGATGATAATGGGTGGAATGCTGTCTCTTTCTTGTTTTTCAAAGAGAGCGAACGTGAGCTTTCGCCGAGTGGGGATCGTCATCGGCGTCATCGACAATCATCATGATGGCGTTTCCGCCGATATGGGAGAAAAGCATTTTTCACCGAGAGAGAGGCCGACCAATATATTATTTAGTTTTCCATTTACCCACTTGAGTTTCAGTAAAAGTAAGAGTAAGGGTAAGAGAGAAGAAGGCAAAAAACCGGCAGCGGCTGGAAATAGTTTTGGGTGATGACTGACTAAACTGGGCGGCTAAACTATGCTCGGTTTATGTAGCCCCGTCGGTATTTATAAAAACAAACATCATATGAGCGAAAGATGGCTTATACAAAACACTTCTGCTATGTTCTGAGAGCTGGAGAGAAATAATTGACTGCAGAGATGCCAAAATTCAGATCCATATTTAGAAATATGTAAATGAAAATTTTCAATTAAAACTGTGATAAATACATTCAGAGACTTAAGACTGAATAAACAATACTTAACCGATCATTATGACATTTAGTTATATAAAGTTCAGGGATCCAAGAACAGTTTTTAAAAAAGTTTTAAAACCCTTTAAACACTCCAAAAGTTTAAAATTTTGTCCAAAACATTTCAATAAAACATAATGTTTATGCTATTAAATGATTCATTAAACAATATGATCCCACATATCTGAACTAGAGCGGGGGCTCCAATACAAAGTAATTGTAAAATTGCTCACAACTCAAGAAGTTGATAAATAATGGTCATTAAATTAAGTTCATAAGCTGAATTTTGACTTGATAAACCCTACAAGCTGATGAGTGTAGCCTTGTTTTTTTTTTATTAAACAGCTTTAGACATTTGGATTAACGAAAAGTGTTGGTCTTATGAAAGAGAAATCTTGCAACACACGTAAAGCAAAGTTCATTTTGAAATGGGACAGTTCCGATTGCGTGTATCTTGAAAAACCATTCGTTTGATTGGAATACTTTCTGAGAAGATAATGTGAGTATTCAAGAAAAAAATATGAAAAAACGAAATTATCAATCAGAGATCATCTCAAAATACGATATTCAAATCTCTGTCGAGTTTTGTGAATTCGTACTTCTTCTTCTTCTTCTTCTTACATCAACATGGCCAAAACATGTAGGCATCCTGGAAAATGGGAGACTTGCGTCTATCACTTTTCTTTTCAGCGTAATACCTGTTACATATTCCTATGCATTGCAGGTATTACTACGGCCAGGCCAACCATGTGATGAAAACCGCGAAAGATACAGGATACAGGGGCGGAATAAAGCGTGGAGATCCCTACCAAACGCTTCATATAATATTTTGAATATGGAAAGACCTAAATATGAATTCATGTCATTTGGGAAAGTATACATGGATTATTGATACATTAAATGCTGTTTAGGAATTAACAAATTACGATACCTACCAACATTATACTCACCGCTGTAATAATTAGAATATAGAATATTACATTTGGGTAAGCTTTCGCTATTTTCAAGAAGTATTAAAACCAAAAAATGCAACTGTTCGTTAGTCTAGAACTTGAAATTGAGATGACAAAAGATCTTGTTGCAAGTTTTTTTTGCCTGTCGAGTTTTGTGAATTCGTACACACACTAACAGTATCCGATGTCCACACCATGGCATCCTTCGATATGGTTTCCATGGGGCCATGGGCCCATGGGAAGCCCGATGAGCAATCCGATCAGCATATCGTATTGGAGGACCTATTGGACGATGCCATACAAGCATGTTCTACCACACCATCGCATGATAAAACATATGTAGAAGACCTGTTTCTACTTCTTGCTTCTTCTACAAATTTGAATCCATAAATGAAACTTTTAATTTACAACACACAAATATGCAATTTCCAGTAGAAACAGAAACAGATGGTCGAATGCCATTTTTGGACATGAAGAGGGCAAAATCAGATCCGATTGGTATATTCAACCAACAGCATCGGGGCAATTTCTGAATTTTCATTCGTTCCATCAGCTCTACCAGAAGATAAATGTAGCTTTTAATTACGCCAAGAGAGAATTCTCATCACAATAAGGAACCATTCAAGCTTAGAGTATCATTCGAAATCAACTTAGTTTGAATGGTTACCCTATGTTTCTTATCAATCATTAATAAAACATGTGAATAAACTATTCCCGGAAAAGCTTCGAACTATAGCGAAAAATATTTTTACCGTTCTCTAACGAATACCGAAAACCTTACATCACAAATTATTAAAACATTGCGCTCAGATTATGAGAACACAACAGTTGCATCTAAAGCAATCGGATCACTAATCGTGAAATCGGATCACTAATTGTGAAAAACAAAACACCATTGTTGCTTTTTCTAGAATTTTAACTCTTTCGATTCATTCATCCCCAGCTGCACCATGTAATGGATGATATGAAAGATATGCAGAAAATAAATCAAATTGAATAAAAATAAAATAATAGTTATATTCGGCAACACGGAAGATAAATAAAATAAAATAAATTTCTATAGCAACGTTTGTTATTTTGGCAACACTAGGCAAATTAAACAAAACAAAGTAGTCATTTATCTATTCTTGTGAGTAACCGACGTGACTGAGTGAATCTCTGAATTGAAATTCATAAGAATCGTCAAATCACGAAAAAGGGTTGGTCGATAGAATAAGGACAGAGAACGCAGATTGTCAAGGTTGCTGCTACGAAAAATTTGTTTCTGATTTGGCCTCTAGGAGAATGACAGATTGGCACAGGGAGCGCAAATTTTTAAGACTGCTGCTACGAAAAAATGTGTTTGATTTGGCCTTTGGTAGAAAGACGGATTGACACAGGGAGTACAGATTTTTAAGACTGCTAATAAGAATAAAATTGTTTCTCATTCGGCCCCTGGTAAAAGACGGATTGGCTTAGAAAGCGCAGATATTAAGGCTACTGCTGATTGTTTGTTTTGATTTGGTCATCCGGGGGATGAAGACGAAATTAGCTTGTGAAGCGCAGATTTTTAAGGCTACTGCTGCTGATTATTTGTTATGATTTGAATAAAGTTGAGAAAAAATGTAGAGATGAGGTGAAGGATATTCGGAAAATAAATCAAATTCAATAAAAAATAAAATAAAATAAAAGTTGTATTCGGAAATGTCATAGATTAAATCAAATGTAAAGAAACATGGAAAATAACGATGAGGACGGAGAAGAAGGCACTCAAGAAGAAAATGGTGAAAAACGCACGGCATGCTATATAGGTCTCACAAACGTGAAACTTAAACAACGAATGTCACCACACCGATGCCAAACTAATGAACTAAAACGCTTTTTTTTTCAAACTTGAGCAGGGAAAAGCCCCCGGGAGTTGATTTTCTTTCAGAACCATTCTCCCGAAGGCATAAAACCTCCTCACTTTTTATTCAAACTTATTTTTTCAACGTTTTTTATAGTTTACAATTTTGTTAAAAAAATTTTCTTAACACAATTCGATATATTTAAGTTATTGTTCATTTGCAGCTGAAGGCGGTGAGCGGTGGTTTTGTGGAGGTGGTTATGTGGTGGCGGTGGCTAGCGGAGAGGAAGAAAGAAAAATGATACGGTGGCAATTGGTGGCGGATGTGTCTGAAGTGAGAAACTTGTCTTCTCTTTCAACCTCCAGTGAGATTAATCTCTGTTAAGGAGGCTTTGATGGACTGTTCTACTGCAGGTTCAACGATCTAGTTTGGTTTGCTTTCACTTATGTTAAATAGTTTTTCAAATTGACTTTAAGGTGAATTTTTATTTGCTGCTTGAAAACTTGTTTGTTACTGATGAGTTTCAAGTGTGGAGCCAGATTGTTATATTTCATTTTACTGAAATATGCGGGGGATTTCTTAATTTTTTCAGTGTTTGCTCTTCTCAGAGTTAGATTTCCTCTGGACCTTGTAGGAAATCGATGATTCTGTTGCTGGCGCTGAACTTGTTGATTGAGCTATTGGCAGAACTGACGCCTAGGCTGCTTCAAAAAGGTTAATCGTTGGAAAAAGTCTGGGTTTCTTGAACACTCCTTTGAGACAACGGTTTTGCAAAGCCTGCAGAGGTTTTATGTCTCGTTTTCTCGCAGCTCCCCAAACGGAGACCATGTATTGCAACTTGGATTGCGCAAATGCATGGTATAGATGTGTCAGATGTTTGGTGGATACGAATCTGGATAGCTTCCATATCATGCTGTGTATAGCACTGAGCTCTTTTCGTAGGCGGTCTATATGCTTGTCCCATCTTACAAGTTCATCGAATTTAAGTCCTAGATACTTGAACGATTTGACTTGATCAATGACTGTTGAGCCAACTTGAACCTGGTTGTGAGATTCGGGCTGCCGGTAGGTAGATCGGAACATGGCATATTTTGTCTTGTCCAGGTTGAGCGAGAGGAGATTAGCATTGCAGTATTCTTCAAGAGTTTTAAGATCTTCTGACATCTGAGCTAGAACTATCCTTACATCGCAGTGCTCGTAAGACAAGGAGGTATCGTCAGCGAAAAGTCTTGGTTTGCCGTGCAAATGAAGCCTATGGATATCGTTCACATACAAGATGAACAGCAAGGGTCCCAGGTTGCTGCCTTGAGGAGCTCCAACGGGAAGGTATCACAGATCACTAGTCGATTGATTAATTTGTACATATACTGCTTTCTATTCGCAAGATAGTCAGCGAAGAGAAAATTGACAATACCTCTGATTCCGTAGGCATCCAATTTGTTCAGTAGTATGGAATGGTCGATCGTGTCGAAGGCTTTTTTCAAATCTAGGAATAACACACCCATGAACTTGCGATTGTCGAGGGCATTGTGTATATCATCGACTACTTTAGACACTGCTGTTAATGTACTGGAGCCTTCTCGGAAGCCATATTGATAGCAGTTCAATAGGTTGTGCTGCTTCAGGAATTGCAAAACACGAGTTGCTAGAAGTGTTTCCAGGATTTTACTAAGGCTATGATCATTTAGTATCCGGGCACTTTATTTTGGTGATAGCTGCGTTAATAGAGCTCGGATATGCAAAACTTTAGTAGCGTTGTGTTGGTTATGAAAAGGACTATCTTGCCTATTTTTGATAGATTTTTAAATTTACGTGTGTATGAGATATTTACTATGCAAAAATACATGATAAAAATAATTTTGCACAAATTTGCTCCTTTTGCGCATTTTGTGCCTCGAAAATTCTTCATTGTTGACTCGAAAGCTCATGAGCTGTTGATTTTTTCTGATTTTTTTTTCGTACCAAATGGTTATTAAGTATAAGGAGCCACTCTAGGATCCACACGAAGTTCAAATCAACCATCGGAGTGCAACTCTTGATCTTAAATATGGTAAAAAGTTTATGGTTATTTGGGATAATTGAATGAAGACTCCCTAAATAATGCAAAAAATCCATTTCCGGCAGAGGCAAAAAGTGTTGCCTGACTAGTAGAAACCAAGTAAATAACTAATAATGATCAGATCCGAAGATCGCAATCTGTGCATCTGGTTTTTACGCAATATGACAGATTTCTTCGAGATACCAACTCATGAAAAGGTTCCAACCAGATTCCAATTGCTTTTTCCAGGTGAGTTCGTGTAAAATATCATGATTTTGCAAAGGTTTTGATTCTGTGGTAAAAAAAATAAATCAAAATATGACTGAAAAAAGTGTGCAAAGATAAAAAAGAGATTTTATGAAAAAGTTAGAGTATTTCTTGAAATCATTGATAAATATTTTTTTTATATTTTTAGTTTAAATGTCATATTAACACCTTCATTTCCTCCATAGAAAGTTTTTCGATCAAATGAATAGATTTTAAAATACACACGTTTGTAACTGCCCGGATACTAAATGATCATAGCCTTAAATACGGATAAAACCGATATGGGGCGGTAGTTGCTGCAATTCTTTTTTTCCATGCTTTGTATATCGGAATGACACGCGCTGTTTTAAGGGATTCCGGGAATCCACCTGATTGAATACAGTCATTGAATATGTCTCGGATCGAAGGGGCTAAAATATTGTTATGAGTTTTGACAAATTGCGCCAAAATACCATCTGGTCCCGAGCTCTTTGAAGAATCCAAATTGTTTATCAGTATGAGAACTTCTTGTTCGGTTGCTGGCTGCAAGTAAATACTATCACGATTGCCGAAAGATGGAGTGCCATTGATCTGAGCACTTCTTGGAATTGTAGTCGCTAGTTGAGACCCAATTTTACAGAAATACTCGTTAAAAGCGTTTGTAATTGTTTTCCCTTCTTCTGTAATCGTTCCATTCAGTTCTAGTTTGATTGATTCGCTTCTTGACTCGTTCCGTCCGTTGTCAACACCAAACTATGATCACTGATGTCGAGTGGAAGTGTCTCATTCGAGATTTTGTCAACAATAGAATCTGAACATACTGCATGGTCTAGTGCAGTGGTTTTCAAAGTGGTCCCTACCGCCCCCTTGGGGGCGTTGAGAGCTTTCAGGGGGGCGGTGAGCTCAATTTTGAAATTTGGGGGGCGTTGGAAGTGCTCAGAGGGGCGGTGAGTTCATAATTCATAAATCACGGAACAACGTAGATTTGAAATAAAAACGAGTAAGTTTGATGCAAAACAATGAAATTACGTTTCAGAACCAAACATCAGATTCAAGACTAAAATTTCTATAACTTTACAGAGCTGCAAGCAAATTTTGATCCAGTATCTCAATTTTTTTTTTCTTAAACTTTTACTAAAAGATATTTTTAAATTATCACAGATTTTGGTAGATTATTTTGGGTTATACTAAGAAAGATTAATTTAAGTTGGCAATCTTTGATAATCTTTTGAATGTATTATCTCAAAAAATCTGCTAAACAGGAGAAATATTCGAAAAAAATCTGTGATAAAAGACGTCATCTGTGATTCAGTGATAGAATTTTTGGAAAGGTTTTTTTTAGGTAAGAGAATTTTTGTTTTAAGCTCTTATTTGTTCATCTTTATTTCAGTCGATTCAAAAAATCAATTGTGCCATTTTCCATGGATAAACTTTTAATCTATTCGGTTATCACTAACATTGCCGGAATTCAGTCATTAATATTTGAGTTAAACTTTAAGACTCGTGAATGCTGCATGACTTTAGAACAGGGCTCAAATTCAGATACCAATAAATAATACTATTTTTTACTTTTTTTTCTTAATTTACACATAATTTATGATTGTTTTAAATTTGTTCAGTCCGACGAGTCGACTAAAGAAAGAGAGAGCGACGATGAATAACCGCGAGAGAACCGAACGAAATGAGCAACACGGCTGCTCTCGCTAGAAAGTTCTAGAAGGTTCCTTCTGACGCAAGCACGTGATTATGTGCTTCCCGCTAGCCTATTTATGGGCGCTTTCTTTGATGCGCCTGAAGTCAGTTTGCATTTAACCACCAACCGAGAAACATCTAAGAGAAAATTAAATAGTCAAGAGAGAATAAAACGAAACATGAAGTGCTAAACCAAGTGTTTTCTGTGCTTGCTCCGGCATCTGCTTGTCCCGAATCCAGCCGCTGGAATTAATCGGCTCTTTTCAGAGCCATATTCGAAAGAGTACGATCTCATTGGAACGAGATCAACGAGAAGTCTTGGCCGCTAGGCAGGATCGGAATGATCTGCCTCCACTGATGAGACAACCATGCGTGGTTGTCTCTTGAGGCCCAATCCCACGAGGGGAGCGGGCATTTTTCCCAATCAGTGGTAGTTCCCAAGCATCCGCATATACAGTCCACACGCAACAAAATTACTTTTAAGAAAAATAAAAAAATCATCAAATGAAGGGTTTAACGATTGTCCAGGAAACTTTACATAAAATTAAGTGTTTACTGGAAGTTTGAAGCAATATGAAGCCTTTGGAGCCAAAACAATATAAGTGCATAAATGCTAATTTTGAGAAAAAACGATTTAAGTTGTTATGTTATATAATTTTCGAAAATCAGCATTTTTCTTTCTAACGAAAAAGTATGTAAATAAAATTCTAAAAATCTGAAAAATCACGAAATATTGTTTGAAATATGAAGAATTGTCTATTATTAAATAAAAATCGAAAATTTTTACACTTAAAATTTTCTCTACCTCTTTCTCTCTGAGGGACTCATATGAATTTGAATGGATTTCGACCTTAGTCTCACAACTTACTTCAACATAAAGCCAAAAGCCAATGGTTTTTTACGATCTAAATCATCATTTTTTAAGATTTTCTAAAGATTTGACCAGGGGGCGTTGAACTTAAAAATTAAAAAAAAAGGGGGCGTTGAGTAGAAAAAGTTTGAAAACCACTGGTCTAGTGTGTATAGCTGGACGAGTTATATGAGTGTTTGAAACACAATTCTGAAGGTCTACGTATCGTTGAACAACAGGATAATTTTCCTGATTGATAGGGATATTAACATCGCCAAGCATTAACAATCGGGAGTCTGGCTTCAGGGATGCAAGTACGGATTCTAGCTTATCGAAGAAGACCTGTGGGTTTTGAAAAGATGGGCGGTAAACGGCATAGATATCTATAGGCGAAACTCCTGGCTTTAAGCGCAGGTATATGTAATGGAAACCGTCTATGTTTAAGTTCTCTACTTCCGACACTATGAGGGATTCTTTGACAAGAACAGCGAGACCACCACTGGAGTCAGCACGACAGGAAATGAAGCTACGATATCCATTGATATTAGCAAAGTGTTTTCTTTCTTCCTTCAACAAAGTTTCACCTAGTACCAATAAATCAACTGATTCAGGAAATTTTTTCAAGAATATTTTGATTTGATATAATTTATTCGGATCGTTAAGGCCACTTACATTTAATTGGAAGGCTCTTAGGATATGGTGATTATGTTTATTAAGGCAGTTTTTAAATATGGAATCCAATGAATCGTATAATTTATTTTTAGTATTAAACATCTTAAGTACAAGTTATCAGATTTCACTTATAGCTCTTGATTTAATTGTTCCAAACTCTAGTGTTGGTGCGCTTCGCTTGTGGGACCCAAGAAAGGTAGATGAAAAGGCATAACTTTGCGCCTAACCCCAATCGATAGAGCCATGTAAACGCAGGATTAAAAATAGTTATGAAATTTCGACAGATATGTATGGGATTTGATACATAATTAAAATTTAAGTAAAATTGAGGGGTCTTATTGTTCAAATAAGTAATCAGCCGCATTCTTTGAAACGTCTTGTCTGGCAATTAATAAAATTAATGTTCAAAAGCCCTTAATATTCTGACTACGAGAGGGATTTTTTTGAAAGTTTAGCAGTATTTCAGCCAAATACTCGAATTTCGGAAAGGATTTGTTTTTTCAAATGTAGTTGTAAAAATATGCTAAACAAATCACTTGTTACAACTTTTTATTAATGCTCCTTAATTTTAGATTCAACAAAAATACAAATATTTCAGTTATAAGAAATTTGGCGAAATGCAATTTTTTTTAACTCGATGAAGGATCTACGTAAAAATATTCTTTCCATCCGCATAAGCATTATGATTTTAATTAAAAAAACAACAAGTGATAACTGTAAAATACCAATGCTGATGGAAATTAACACCAGAGAAACGCATTTTATCCACGAAAGGAAAATCTCAGTGAGTTTATCACTACACCTTTGTAACAACAAATGACGATCCAATTCGTAAACATTTAAAAACAGATTAAAAGACAGCTTCAAACAACTAGCCTAGTAGACCTCAACAAGAAGACGAAACTTTTTAGGTTAATTTCATATATTTGTAACACTTTGTTTTTGCTTTAACAAGACTGCAAGCCAGTATTCCCCTAGCGAAGAAGTCCCAGAAAGTTTTACGTGTTACAGTCCTTTGAGTATCAATTTGACACTTCTGGCTGAAAATAATATATCTCTCTTCTTTCTCAACAGATTTCTACAAAAATTTTAATGTTGAAATGTAACTCAAATATGTTTTTCAGACAATATTTAGCTACAACACTTCAGTTTTCCGTTATTCAAAGTCTAAGAAGAGAAATCCGAAAAAAACGTGCTTCGAAAAAAAACACCGTAGATCATCGTCAAAATTGTTTCAATTACACCAGATAAATTTTGAAAGTAAGATTTAAAAGTTGACGTAATTTGGCATATTTTAATATTTTTAGATTTTTAAAATACGAAACTCAGAATCTTTGACGAATTTTCAAAGGTAGCTGTTTTCAAACTGTTTGGCAATTTGCATTTTCTCAGATTTTCTTGCACTTAAATCTAACTGCACTGGATTTTGAGTATATCAACGCAAGATTTTAGCAATAAATTTATATTCACCGGAAAGCCATTTTTACACCAATTCTAGTGGTGTAATTACATTAGCGCTGAGATACTTTACAAAAATATGATAAATAAAATTAAAAGTAAATCCAAAAAATTCACACGAACGCTCGCGCTTTTGTCTGTTTTCGCTCACCTGTCGGTATCAAAATAAGACATTGTAAAGGTTCAACGTAAAATTTGCATTCTGGTGAATATAATTTTTTTACGAAAATTAGCTGCTTTGAAAATTCGTCAAAAATTATGTGTTACGTGTTTTGAAAATTTAAAGATGCAAAAATGTGCCAAATTATGTCAATTTCTCAATCCTCTTTTCAGAATGTATCTGGTGTGAATTGAACCATTTTCACACCACTTTTTTTTTAATTTTTGGGATAATGATTTAAAAAATTTCAAAAACATTTATCCTTGTGTGCAATGCACAGCTTCTAACTTCAGCTTTCTTGGACACTAAGTGGCATTTTTTAGCATTTTGTGGTTAATTTTAGGTGTTTTCCGAAGCATGATTTTAAGGATTTTATATTCTTAGACTTTGAATAACGTAAAATTTAATTGTTGTAGGTAAATATTTTTAGAGAAACATATTTTAATTACACAACGAGGTAACCAAAACTATAAATTTTGTAATAATTGGTTGAGAAACAAGAGAGATATATTTGGCGGTTTTAAGCGAGGAGTGTCAAATTGACACTCAAGGTCTGATTGGGGAATTAGGGAAAAAGTTATGATGCAAATTTATAGATTCTAAGAATTCTTTGAGGGTTCCAGAAGATTTTTTTTATTTGGATGCACCCGAATGAAGTTACAAGCCGCCAAACTTCCATTAGTGTCATATTGACACTCAAGAGCGGATCAGGGGTAAACTTAAAAGGCCGCTGTGGGGAAGCAAATTCTACTCGAGAAGATAAAGCCGATCCGAAGAGGGCTCTTTAGGTTTTTTTTGCCAGAGGATTTTTCAAAGTTTTTTGATAAGTGGAGATGACGTTGCAAGGCATTTGTATGGAAAAAATAAGGCCGGAACAAATTTCAAATCCTTCTTTTGTCACTCAGAGTTGGAACATCGTGAGGGGGGGGACAATAAAAAATAATGCGAAAAACAAATAAATTGGAATAAATTGCACAAAATCTTGAATGCAAAAAATTGCATGCTATATCATTGCACAAAACCTATAAAATAATGAATTTTTTTTATTGAAAAATTCAATAAAATCTAGAAGACACATGGTGAAATTACTTCCATCTTCCAAAATTTCTTTTTTGGTTTTGTCATCTTTCGGATACTTGAATTTTTTATCAAAATTTCCATGAAATACTTAAAACTTTATTTATTTCCCCCTCCGGGTTTTTGGAAATTTCGAAGGGGGGGGAGACAAAAGAAGAAATTGATATTTGTTCCAGCCTAATAAGATATTGAAAATATAAAAAAAAATCACCTTTTAATTTATCTCATGCTTGGAACAAATCATCATCCATCCAATGGATTTTCCCGATCCTGTTTAGCAACACGGGTTTTCCTGAAACAAACTTGCTCTCTCAAACCGGTAGCGGAGAGTGAGAGCCATTTACTGGAGTTGCAAAAAATTTCCACCGAGCACGTTGTTTTTGCTATACCTTCACCGACCTACCTGTTTTCCTCCAGCATACTCTCCTTACCAATCCATGCTGGATGGAACAACCGGTGGAAATTTCGGATGGAATCAATTGAGAGAGTGAGCAACATCGGCCTCGTGTTATGCCAACGATGAAGGAATTGATGCGAGCATAAACCTGGTGGGAGAACCACCACGCGTACTCCATAATACATAAGTCTGGGGTTCTTCTCTCTTAGCCGCCCGGCGTAGGGTGGTAATGATGGAAATGACGAGCAGTTTGGCAAAAATTTTCACTGAGAAAGAGCATAAACACGTTCTCATCGTGTGGTGTGGTGGTTGATTAGCTTATTGCGGAGAGCATAGTAGGTGGCAAGAGCGCCCACTGGAACACGCGTGCGGTTTGTATACCGTATTCATCATTTGTCAGTGTAATTATCATCATCGTCATCGTCATCTTCACAATCACAATCATTGTCGGACGATACCGTCTCACCGTGTTGTGCTTGTGGTCGCTGCCACCATCGTCATCGTCGTCGTCGTCTTTTTTCCATTCACAATACCTAGCCTACTGACTGTGTAGCCCCGTCTTGGTCGTCGTCGTCGTCGTCGCGAGTCAGCCGACCAGTTCGCGGCCTGCTCCAGTACGATTTCGAATGTCGTTGCGTCGGGTAGTCTCCTAGTTGATGAGCAGCGAGTTCTTCTGACGACGATGACGGTTGGCGGCTCTTCTTGAACAGCAGCAGCAGAAGCAGCAGCGGCAGTAGCAGTGCTACAAAGTGTACGACACGAACAAGTGCAGCTGCTGCACACACAATAGATAGATAGGGGGCAAACACAAGAACTCCAAACAAAGTGCAGTTGATAGATGTTGTTGGGGGTGTTTCGGCTTGATGTTTGTGGGTTGGAGTGTGTGAGCTCTTTTTTTACTGTGCCGGGTCTTTACAGATGATTATTATAAATAATTACCCGTTGTGCGAGTAGGAAAAATAAATTGTTCAAGTGCGAGCGCGCGGTTTTGAAGGCAAACAAAACACACCGAGGAACGCAAAAAGCGGCAGCAGCAGATACTGGGTAACAGAGATATAGAAACCTGGGTGCAAGCCTCGCAACGAGACGAGACGAGTGAGTGTAAAGTGCGGGAAGAAAAAAAAAACAACATCAAGCAATAAAAATCACTATTGTTTGGATGGATTTATAATTTTTATTGTTTGAGTAATAAAAGTAAATATTGCGAGAGAGCGAACTTACGAGGTACACACGGCGTGGCTCGACGACGACGACGGCACGGCAAGCACGCCAAGGTGAAGCGTAAATATTAAGCCGTAAGTTTTCCTCTAAACGGCTGATCCAGAGTCAAAGTCTAAGGGGAAGGAAAGAAGAAACCCGGCTAGCAGCGAAGCACACGTTGAGAAACCTTTTAGTGGAAGTAATGAAAGTTTTCGGTAATTATAATTACCAAAAATGAGAATTCGGCAATTAAATGCTGTGTTAGGAAATATGAAAATGAAATGTGAGTAAAGCGAATGCTAAACAACAACGCAGAAAAGCGGCGGGTTGGGTGAAGCGAATAACAAAACCGAAGGAAAAAATCATTAAAATACGATTAAGTAGTGACCAAAAAACTCGGGAAGTTGAGCGTAATGCTAGCTGCTGTTTTACGACGGGAACAAACTTGAAGTGTACAGTGTAAAATAAATAAATAAATCCTTATGTGCTGAATTTGGAACTCAAACGGTGTGACACTGCTTGCCCGAAGACGAGGAAAAAATACGGTAAATCATAAGTACCATTCTCAAGAGACTGTTGAATGTGGCGAGGAAACAAGTGAAGTCGTGAAATACAGAAGAGGTCGTCTCAGACACTGAAAACTGTTATGAATTGTGAGATTTGTTTATTTTCGAGTAAAATTTCAAGAAAATACTACCAATTGCGATAGTTAAAGAATCCAGCGTGCGTCACAATAATCACATGGTGGAAAACGCCACTGATAGACTCACGACGCTGATCACAGCTGGTCGTGGAGGGTGTTGTGAAATTTAGAACCTAAACCCACCCCCTACGCTGACATAAACCCACACCAGGAACAGGACCAAAATCAAACGCCCTGGACCCAGAGACAGCAGCCCAGAGAGCGGAAGTAGGAGAACAAAACACACCGAACAAGTGTCAGTAGGAAGTGTAGAATCGTCAGTCAGCAGTCAGTGCTCTTTGTATGTTGTGCTCCGGTTTTGTGCTCCGTTCCGATTCGATCCGTTCCAATCCATGCTTGCTGCTTTCGGTGTGTATGTGGATGTGTTAGTGGTGAATCGTTGCTGCTGCTAGTGTGTTTTGATTAGAACGGGGACAGACGATGCCATATTTTGGGCTCCAATCGTGAATCGCGTGAAGCATGGATCGGTGAAACATTTGATAGCACATAATCATTAAGAGATAATTCAACAATTGTGGAAACCAAAAAAATATCGAGCAAAATGCCTTCGGATACCCCACCTCTGTTGACCTCGTCGTCCCCGACCGAAATGGACCACGTCGAGAGACGACCGGCATCGGTTCCGTCAACAACCAGCGGCTTACCCAGTGCTACCTTCAAGCGAAACAGCCTCTTGGATAAATCCGATACCCCGCTGAAGCCAACCTTGAACCAGAATCAGCAATTCTGCCTGCGATGGAATAACTACCAAACCAATCTGACGAGTGTTTTCGATCAGCTGCTCCAGAACGAATCCTTCGTAGATGTCACTTTGGCCTGCGACGGACAATCGATAAAAGCCCACAAAATGGTCCTTTCGGCATGCAGTCCCTATTTTCAAACGCTGTTCCACGAAAACCCCTGTCAGCATCCCATCGTCATCATGCGAGACGTCAAATGGCCGGAACTCAAGGCCATAGTCGATTTCATGTACAAAGGCGAAATCAACGTGAGTCAGGAACAGATCGGCCCACTTCTCAAAATAGCCGAAATGCTACGAATCCGCGGCCTAGCGGACGTCAACGGCGATCAAGAGCTAAACCAAATCGAGCACACCGGCCCGTCGGCAAAAGATGGAAGTGAGTCCGGTTCAAACAATGACAGCCCCACCGGCAGCATCAAAATTGAAGCTCGAACCATTCGGGAAACAGACCTTCGCAACAACAACAATCCGATGGCCAAAAAGCCGAGAGCCCCCCGTGATCGAGAACCGACCCGAGAAATCTCGATCCGTGACTTCCCACGAGACCTTTCACGAGAAATGGCAACGGCAGCGGCCGTTGCTGCTGCGGCAGCCGCCTCCGGAGATTGGCCCCTGCGCGTAGCCCTGGACACGGTGCAAGCTTCCACCCCAAAAAATGTCCGCAAGCGTCGTTGGCCCTCCGGAGAACGCAGCAGCGTGGGTAGTCCCGCCGATAGTACCCCGGACACACTGGAGGTACCGTCCCCAATCCCACCAACTCCGTCCTCGATCGGGGGTGGGGCCTCGTCGAGTGCCGGTGCAACGGCTAACAATCCGTTAGGGTCGTTCCCGATTCCACCGGCCCTGGATCATATGGCCGGACTGTCGTCGCTGTCCAGTATGTCTACCAGTAGCAGCCATCCGGATGATCTGGAAATCAAACCGGGCATCGCCGAGATGATTCGCGAGGAAGAAAGGGTGAGTTAATTTAGATTTTTTTTAAGTTTTATCAGCGACCGTGCCATGGCGTAATCAATAAGGGAGAATGGGGATACTTGATCCCTTTTTTCTAATTTTCATTATATCTTTATGGAAAAATTTTGGAGATCGTCGTCCTTTCCTTTTTCTGACAGCGTGTAGTTTCAAGTTTATATGCTGTAAAATTCAGATGGATACATGAACCCGTAGATGAATTAGAAGCGTTTTCGTGGGAATAAAAAATTGTTATATTTTGAAAGTTACAGGAGATTTGATTATTTAAGGAGATTAAATTTGATCCTTAAATAAGGGTGACCTTAATTTTGGAAAAAAAAAATCGTGCAAAATCAAAAGATTGCCATCACTTGTGTCTAAGCGGATATCGTTCAAGTCTTCTAAGCAAACGGTTATGAGATCAATTCCGATCACGGCATACATAGTACACATTATGTGGGTAAGTGGTTTTAGCATTTGTAAGATGCTATCCATCATATCCTCGAATTTTTTTTGTTTCGATTATAGTCGTTGCAGTTGGCGGATCGTTATTGAAAAACTTATCCGGTACAACTGTGTTCGATGTTTACTCTTGGGCTCGAACTCACGGACATCGGCTCAGGAGACAACAGACTTGCCAACTGAGCTATATCACAAGCCATATCCTCGAATGATGTACGCTTAGTGTTAAGTTAAAGGAATCTCTTCGAGGATTTTTCTGACCATATAAGTTTTTATTTATCAGTTTATAAGTGTCAGACAAATAGAATTCTGAAAGTTTGCCTACAACCCTATTTTTATTGCATACTGTAAGGCGCAGTTTTCCAATTTTAGATAAAAGCACTTTCTTTAGTTCTTTTTTTTTTCAGGAAATTATTGGATTAATATTAGTCATTGGGGAAAAATTGATAATTTTGAGCTTAGCAATGCTGAACATCCATTCAGATGAAAAGTATAACTTTTTGGACTCGAGGGATCAAGTGAACCCATAGCATACACCTTGGAAAAAAAAAATCGTGAAAAACTTGAAAGTTCACTATTGTTTTGGAAATATGGCTTTCAAAAGTTCATATTATACTCTAGCGATTGACATATTGAAATAAATATTTTTCTTATTATTTTGTCGTGTGGAAAACATTTAAAAGGAATACAAAAGATCTTTAAGACTCATTTCTTTTAGATTTTTCAAACAAAGTGCAATAACTTAAAAAAAATTTTTTTTAACATTTTTTTAGATAACAGGCTTGTTTTTTTGTTCAATCTTGCAATTTTTTCTTGAACATTTGATTTATGTCAGACATTCCAGATTCGAGATATATCTGATGTATCGAGTATCCCTTGGGATCAAGTATCCTCATTCTCCCCTAGAGCTAGAGTCTTTTATACCAATAGCCATGGTATTGAATTTCGGCTATTTCATACCGAGAACTCTTCCAGAGAGCTGGTGAGTTTTGCGATTGTAGAATAGGACCAGCCATCATATCCTCGAATGATGTATGTTAAGTGTTTTAAACAGAATCTTTTCAGAGGGACATCCCGTTCAACAGAATCACTGTTATGATTAGGGGAGAGTGAGGATACTTGATCCCTGGAGATACTTGGTTCCTTAGCAATATCTCGAAACTGAAATGTCCTACTAAGATAAAATATTCTAGGAAAATGTGCTAAATGGAGCAAAACAACAATACTTTAAGCTCAAAAAATTTTAACAAAACAATTTTTTGAGTAATTGAACTTTGTTTGAAAATTTTTACGAAAGGTGACTTTAAGATCTTTTTTCATCATTTTAAAATGTTCCTTACATGGAAAAAAATATAACCAAAATATTTGTTCCAATATATCAATCGTTCGAGCGTAATATGAACTTCATAATACCATTTTTTCAGAGCAATGGAAAACTCTCAACTTTTTCCAGAAAAAGTTTTCTAAAATGGTGATTATGGGTTCAATTGATCCCTAGAGTCAAAAACGGAATTTTCTTCCTCTGAATTGAATGTGATCATTTCTCATTACGAGATTTCTAATATTCATCCAATAACTAATATTTATCCATCAATTGTCTGGAGAAAAGTGTCAATATAATAAATTTTCTCTTAGGTATAGAAAATAGCGTTGAGACAAAATTATAGAATTTTCTTCTTCTGTCAGTTTTAAATTGTGAAATGAGAACAGACATGACCAAAATAGTCAATTGACATTCTGTCTTGGGTTTTGTTTGATTTTTTTTTTCTAAGGATTAGGGCTTCCTTAATATAGGATCAAGTCTCCTTCAATAGAGGATCAAGTTTCCCTTAACATTAAAAAAATTCGAAATATTTTTACTTCCACGAAAATGCTTGTAGTTTATCTACAGGTTCAAGTATTGTTCTTATTTTCGGAGCATTGAAACTTGAAGTTACACGCTGTCAGAAAATGTAAAAGGGTGCGAGCTGCTAATATTTTCAAAAAATATATGGTAAAAATAAGAAAAGGGGATCAAGTATCCCCACTCTCCCTTACAGTGTTGTATACCTCGTTTTCGACAGTTAAAGTATGTTTTGTCAGAAAACCATAAATAAATTAATTTACAAAAAAAAATCATCTCAATTGGTTCTATGAATCAGACATTTCTTCTTAATTCTCCACCTCAATAAAAATCAAAAGTCTCAAAACAAAATGTTGATTGTCTTTTCACTAGAACCTCTCGATGAACTAGTTTTCGACATAGAATTTTAGTTTTAGAAACCAAAAGTTTTAGTTTTCGACAAGAATATCATCTTTGTTTGCAAAGGAATACGATTTTTTAGGATATTGGAATTGCTTGTCTACTTCATGGAAACACAGGAAATTGGGTGTCGAAAAATAAGATTCTGGTTGAATTTTCAGCGCTAGTTTTCGAAAGCTTGAAGAATAGTTGGAATTCCATAAAATGTTACCAAACATATGAATAAACGAAAACACTGAATTATCCTCAGTGTAACACCACCTTATCCTTCAATTGAATCCTTTTGCGTTGCCTTTATTTGAATAAATGATTTGTTTTTTTATGATTCAAAACCATTTTTTTTGGTCAATGCCATTGAATTTAACAGGTGATTTGGAATATTACTTCTAAATTAATGATTCACATAGCAAAAAATTCTCTTTTTTTCCGTTAGTCCATCCATGAATATAAAATTTTTTAAGGATAAATTGTAAGTTTTGAAGAAATTTTACAAAATAATTAAACACAAATCAGAGTTAAAAGCGAAAGATCATGGTGCAATGTCATAGAGTAAACCCAGATGAGTCCGGCTTTGAACTTCGATAAAAAAAAAACAATCTTATCCACTTTAGTAAAGTGTAGCTTAAAAAGTTTATTTAATACATTACGGCTAGGATAACTTTTAAAACTTATGGAATTATTGATCCAAGGGATAATAATCCCTCAAAAATAATAAATAATATAATAATACAATTTGTTTTCTTGAGATATTTTTCGCTTAAACAATGCATTAATAAAAGAAACATGAAATTTTTAGTGGGTATTATTGGATTACTCTCTTTTATGTTCTTTAACATTAGGCATTAGTTTTTCAAACTAAATAGTAGCTTTTGAAAATTGGTCCCGATTTTTTTTTATAATGGTTAGCTCAATGTTGCCAACATTTTTAACGACACGTATCCGGGCCGGTCAAATCCGGAATATTGGACCAAAAATTAGGGCAATATCCGGACAAATTTGGTCAAACCACGGAATTTCTCTACAAAAATAAAAAAAAATTGATTTTTTTTTTCAACTTAACAGCAGATAAAGAATCGTGTTTTAGGCTTCAGGAAAACCATTCTTGATTATTTTCATAAAACTTGCTTTAAAAATTGCATTTTGAACGCATAAATAAACAAAAATTAACAGCAAACCACCATACTCTTGAGTATATTAAAAATAAATATCAATTATTGGTAAAAATAAATCCAATTTTCGAAATAATTATGAGACTAAAATTTTCCGCAAGAATCTGATTCTTGCTATCTGGATCCATATTAAGGATGTTGGTTTGTAATTTGGTTTTTTGAAAAATTTGTAATTGAAAGAATTTACACTTAAAAACATGTAATTCAATGCGGATTTCTATCCTTGCAATGACATGTTTCTTTTTCAGCAAATATTTAGAAAAAAAAACAATTGCTTAGCTAAAATTCTGTGGAAATTTTTATGAATGATCTGTTTTTATTTCACAAAACTTGTAAGATAAACTCAAATTCTACTTAAAACCTCAATATTCAGCTGAATTGTGAATACAAACTGATTTTCAATATATTTGTGTATGTATGAATTGTGAACACAAACTGTTTTTGAATAGCATTTAAAATGTTGAAATTTAATTTAAAATTTAAATTGAAAATCTGCGATCTCTTGTGATCTGAATTCCTCAACTATTCTTGTGATTCAATTTATAGTCACCTTGATATTAAACCATTTATTAGCTGAATCTGAATTTTTATTATTTATTCTGAAGCTGAATTCCAAATTTAAATTTTCCGAATTTCAATACTATTTATTATTTTAATTTTATTTGAGACACCATTTGTATGGCATTCGTGTCTTCCGAATTTCAATACGATTTCTTAAATGCACTAAAAAAATGATTTCTGAGTTCATATTCAAGATCAAGAAGTGAAATTTATTTCAGAGCCCTCCATCTCTTAAGAGTTCTATAATTTGAATTCTGATGTTTTGGGTTTCAATTTATCGGACTTGCGAATTTGAATTTGATTATGAATTTTGAATTATGTGTCTGTGATTCTGATTTTTCAATTTTGGATTGACGTTTCCAAGGATTAGAAACTTGAGTTCTGCATAATAATTTAGTTACTTTGAGTCTGAATATGAAAGACAAATTCTAAATGGATTTTTATTTTCTTTTTATATATTCGAATAATTATGATCTAACTTTTGAAAATGAATATGAGTTTCAAAAACCATGAATCTAATTTTGAATAGAATTCAAAATCTTATTTGAACCAGTATTTTAAAACAGCATTTCATTTCCATATTTTAATGATGATTCGAACTGTAGATCAAGAATTCTTAACTGGATACTGAATCGCAAATATAAAAACAGAAATAGAAGATTAATTAATTGATTAATTCTACTACAGTTTTTCAAAAAAATTTCTTACTTGTTGAAAGATATTGATAGACTGTACTCGAAAATCGCTATCAAAAGTTATTCAAAAAAGATGTTGGGGAATGAAATTTGGGTACAGTCCTTAGCCCCTAATATCGAGTTTTTAATTAGATTATACTCACTTAGATTGCCAGATCTCCCGTATTTTGCCCAAATCCTTGACTTAATTTGCAAAATCAAAGAAAAATTCAAATTGCGTGATCACAATTATGAATTTCACGTCCAAAACAATTTCTTAAATAAACTTGCTAATGTTTTTCGATGAAAAACAACAATTTTTCAAGTTTTTTTTCCTCCTGATTTTCAAGAATTCCCAAATGTGACTTGATATTGCCCAGATTTTGGGTTGTAAACTTTTAAATCGAATGCCCAAATTTCGCAAAGACTCAAATTTATTTTTTAAATTAGGAATTAAGAATTCCGGTTTAAAATACAGAATTCAGAATCAGAATTAAAATAAAAAATTGCATTGGTGTCAAAAATGAATATTCTATAAAAATCCAAATTTTGATTTAAATCTTTTTTCAACATTTTAATAATGACATAATTTGCATATTGAAGGTGAATAAATTTTCTATCGATCATCTGGACATTAATTTTACGTATGATCAACAGTATTGTTTATATTAGTAACTTTATGATATAATAAATTATAAAAAACGCATTATTTTAGAGAAAATTTCGTTTCAGCGTAAGTTTTAGCCTCGTATTAACATTTAAAATCAAGTTATTGATGAAAAACCAATATTTTTCGTTCCTCTCGGGCAAAACACCTTAAAATTTTATTCAATTTTATGACTCAAGCCACCCCTCCCTATGGTCAGATCTCCCTGAAATTTGGCATGTGACCTTCTGGTTAGCTAATAAATAGTTTTGACTTGGAGCGAGTGAGATTTACCATGTGTCATTCTTCCTATACTGTGATAAGTGTACTGCGGTTCGTTAAATTATTAAAAACTACAAAAATAATGTTATGGTAAAGTTGCCATAACTTCTTCAATTTTCAACCGATTTTGATAAATAATCGCTTGAAATATTTGTTTTAAATTGACATTTAAGGGCAGTAGAAAATAAGATTTTTTAAATGCTACCATCGAGTCTTAAACTTAAGCTGAAACGAAATTTTCTCTAAAAAAATACGTTTTTTATAATTTTTTCTATCATAAAGTTACGTATAACATCAATACTGTTGATGATACGCAAAAACAGTTTACAGATGATCGATAGAAAATTTATTCACCTTCAATATGCAAAAGAGGTATTTCAAATCACTGTTATGCCGTCCGAGATATTTTAATCTAAGTACAAGAACTTTTTTTTTTCCGAAATTTCATAATTGGAGCATAACTCAAAATCGGTTCTACTGAGATTTTTTTGAATTTCATTTTCGGATTCAGCGCCCGATTTCACATTAAAAATATTGGTCAGTCAATCAAGTTCACAATTTTTTTTAAATTTTGTAAACTAGTGAATGATATTTTTTTTGTTGATAGAATGGCTTGTACCTACTTAATTTTCAGGTTTGGGAAAATTTAGCTGGAAATATATTCCATTGATTTGATGTTTAAGGGGGGGTAGGGTCTAACACTTTCAAAAAATCGATTTTTTATTTTTTTTTATTTTCTTATTGTAAAACATTTCAAGAATGTTGTGTCAAATTTTCAAGTCAATTGAAGCAAAACTGTAGAAATTATAGGCCTTTATCTCCTCCTATCTAATACTGCAAGAAAGCAAGAGCAGAAACTTCAAACGCGTTTTTCTCGAAAGCACATTTTTAAAGTCCGTGGACATCGTCATTTGAAAACTACTTATCCGATTCTTTTCAAATTTGGAACATATTTTCTACATATAAAATACCAGACCCCAACGTTTTTCTTTTTTGTTTTTTTTACTTTGGGGAGATTTTAGAGGTGAAAAAAGGCGGATTTTTTTGTGAAAAATCGTAGTTTTTACTTCAAACAGCCACAAAAATTTCATAAAATTTTTTTTAAGTTAAATAAAAACGTTGGGGTCCAGAAAAACATCTATTAAAACTATTTTGCTCTGATTTTTTGACTTCAGATGATTCTGTGCTGAGATACAGTGTCCACCGCAAATCCTGTTTTCTAAAAGGCATCTCCGAAAGTGCTCCGTCACCGGCTCATTTTTCAATATTTTTCTACGAAAAAATTACTAAATGTTCTTTTAACAATGCTTTGTATAATGCAAAAAATTTGAATACATTTGTTTGAACGATAGCTCTAGAAAAAAATCGTGAAAATGGTGTTTTTTTATACCCGTTAGACCCTACCCCCCCCCCCCCCCCCCCCCTTAACATTATTTATATTGTAGATACTTCAAACCAAAGATCTTTGTTTAAATCTGAATTTATTGAGTTTACAAGATTTTTAAATAAATCTGATTTGAAATCCAAACTTATTCATTTTTTTATTCCTCAAAATTCGATTCATTTTCACAAAAATTTGGTCTTTCAAATGAAGCATTCAAGATCCTTCATTTATTTTTAAAGCCTTAACAAAACTGGAAACTTTTAGGACTTATTTTCGAAAGTACAAAAGGATTTTAAATCAATAACTGTTAATATTAAAGAACTTAATCCTTATAATGCGATACTATTAGTATAACTTTTTTTTTTACTATTCTTTATGTATGCATTTTTATAGCAAAAATTTTATAGGTAAACGCCCCCTCCCCCCATGAGGAAACCCCTATGAGGCAGTTTTTCCTACGGTCATGGGTTCAACTGTGTTTGATGTTCACTCTTGGACCCGAAATCGTGGACATCGGTTCATTAGGCAACTATTCTGCCAACTGAGTTTTATAACTAGCATAATTACTTTGGTTAAATTTATTCATGGTTTGATATTTTTTGATTGAGGTATGATTGTTAATTCAATGTTTAATCAATGAACTTTGTCAATGAACTTCCTGGTGCTGGCTTTAATGATTTTTGTACTTTAAACGTGTGAGAAAACATTTTATTTTGGCTTGATTTTCTAGTTTGCAAAAGCTAAGAACTCACCATAATTCCAAATAAGTTAATTACTGTCCGGATTGCTTCTGCAGCTCCCGTTCATAGCTCAAACCCCTGACATATAAAATGTGGAAGTAAAATTTCAAACCATAAAAACAAAATGAATTTGTTTTATTTCCACCCACCTTCCACTACCTCTTTGCTCTTTCTCAGCTATACCTTCACCATCTCCAAGCTTGAGGAGAAAAAAACGCAAGTACGCGCAAAAACATAAAGCTGCTGTAAAGCTAGGCTGAAAAAAAAACAAGATCACCTTCTATCGATATGCTCATTCTACAGCCGCTCACTCGCGAAACCAAAGACCAGGGTTTTCTACAAAACCCGCGTGCTCGAGAAAAGAGAGAACATTTCAGCAACTTGAAGGAGCTGCAAGTATAGAAATGCGTGCTTCCATATGGGAGACTTGGACTACCGACTGACGACGACGATTCAAGCGAAGGCGGTAGGGGAGGAAGCGTGAAGGAATGGAATCTTACGCAGTCGGATTTCCACCGGCTAGGGGTAGTAGATATGACTGGGTGGTGGCGTCGCGACGGACGTGGCGGTGGCAATCATAAAGCACACCATCATCAAACAACGAACGCAACAACGATACGGCAGCCAGAGCCGTCGTCTCATACACATTTCCAGTGTTTTCTTTTGACGATTTGGGTGGAATTGAGACGGACTTGGCCGGGGAAGAGGAAGAGTGACGGTACACTTCTAGCTCGCGTATTAATATATATTGGTAGTAATTTATTTGCGTTCGTTCCGTCCTCCACCGCGCCGTCGTCGTATCTCGCGCCCTGTTTGCCCTATTGTTGACTTGAGGCGACCTCCCTCCTGTTGTCGCCACCTTCGTCTGCCATCGGCGTCGTCGTCATCGTTATAGTCGTCACCGTCTTCGCGCGGCTTAGCTTCTCCAAATAATATCCATTCCATAAATCGAACCTATAGGACCGAACTCGGCGAACGCATTTCGATGATGGATGCACGAGGATGATGGAAGTCACGCTGGGAAAGGGGGGATGAATATATATTTTGATGAAGATGATGATGACGATTATGGGCGATCGGCATGATGTTGGCGTCACGCTAGCCCTAGCGTAATTAGTTGTAATATCTTTTAGGTATAGGTTAAGCTGTAGGTACTTTAAGGGGTGCAATTTTATCATTGAGTTTTTTGTTGTGAAAATTATTAAGGGAGCTGCCAATCTTTATTACCTTCGTGTAAATTCAATTTAATTCAAGAATTGTAGATTGAAATGTTTGCCTTTATAAAATACTCTCTAATCTTTCAAAAGTATAAACATTGAAGATAGATCTTATTGCTAATGCTTATGCTTATGCTTATGATACGTACACAGCCAGATCTTGTCAGCATCCCGGTGAATAGTAAAAATACATTTACTATTCATCTTATCAAGGCCGGGCCCACTGTGCAGTATTGGACGCAGAGACGACTGGAACCAGGGGAGGAAGAAACGTGGACAACAGTACCATACGTTCCCATGTTTTTTTTAATATTAATTCGTTGGGAGCATAGATACTAAGATATTTCTATGCTCCATCCGCCTTGCGATTCTTCCTTCAGGGGATGGAAATGAGGTTTTTCTACATAAAGTCCAAAATTTAACATTACAATAATTAAAGAAATTTTTCTTTAACCATCATACACTGTTTAATTCTGGATCCCTGTACCTTCATCTCAGGTCATCGACCATGGTTATTGCGCCATTGCTCGCTTTTGAAAAGATTTGAAAGAGCAGAGAAATTATTAATACAGCACTGAAATCCTTAGAATTTTTCCATTCTAAAAGATTTCAGCGCCAAGAACACACATGAACACACATTGATATGATATAATCTTTTTCTTCTTGTTACACCAACATGGCCAAAACTCGTATGCATCCTGGAAAATGAAAAACTGGCGTTCCTCATTTTGCTTTCCAACATAGTGTCTGATAAATGGAACAGGCATTGCAGATACTATTACGGCCAGGAGTGAATAATAACATTATAAGAACACAAAATTGACACTAATGTCATTACTATTATACTGAATGAAATGTAAAAATAACAACAGCCAAAAACAAAAACAAAAAATATTTGATTTAACTGCTTTTCTTCTGCATACATATTTTGGAGAGTAAAAAACTTCAACATAATTCTCTTATTTCTTTTTCTCGTGGCTTCCTGAAAAAAGGAATTCAACCTACCGAATAATCATTCAACAGTTGAGAGCAAAGATTAACCATCATTTTAATCAATAATATTAAAAATAATAATCTAGAATAAATCTGAAAAACAATTGCATATTTTGTTCAGTGTCTTTTTCCTACCATGCTTGGCAGCAAAATGCCATCGGAATAGACGAGCGATACCTCCATTATTGTAACTCAGGCTGCAAGAGTGAGACAAACTATATCTGCTATATCTATGGAACCGTAGTTAATGCCTACTCTAGTCTACAACGCAATCACGTTCATTTTGAATGAACTATACTTTAATCCAAAATGAACTGCCATCGCCCCCTCCGCGTTTCACGCAATGTGTTGTCTACAAAAGTCTACGTGCACTCGCTCCTCGACCATGCTACAATTTCTACAATGGAAATAAAGTTGTTTGATTTGATTCATAAGAGCGTGGCGAAATGAGGCTTCGTTCCTCAGTCAAAAAAAAAAAAAAAACTTGAAACACAAAAACGATATATTAGTTTATGGCTCTGTTTCACTCGCACGAATTGATAGAATGTTGAGAAAGGGAGAGAGAGAGAGAGAGAGAGAGAGAGAGAGAGAGAGAGAAATAATAAAATGTAGACATGGAATTTCCTCACCGGCTTCCTATTTGCGCTCGCCAAAATGTTGCCTTTCCTGCATCCTTAAGAACATGGTGGAGCGTGATGTAAGCTAACATCCTATTAGCGTGGCTCCCACAAGAACTTAAGCTTCATGCAGCTAGAACGTCTTTCTCAACCCTCTCGATTAATATCTAACACTTTTTAGCCCCCTCTCACGCATCACTGCCAAATTCTTAGACCACCAGATTCAAACATCTGAAGATAGATCTTATTGCTAAGGTCCTGAACTGCAAATTGTACAAACTACTGGTCCAATGACTTAATAACCAAAAATTAACAACAACAAAATGTATACACATTAGGGTGGCAATGGATGTACACGATCCTTTTTTCAATCTAAAAATTAATTTATTTTTGTTTAAAACAGCAGTTCGGTGGCAGTCCTCAACTTTGTTTGGCTGGGCAATCGCAAAGTTGAGTTGCAATAGGCATACTTAAAGTTAAATTCGATGGGCAAACTCAAAATTAAGCTTTTTTCGCTTTTTTCGCTTTATTGCGGGTCGGGAAATAAAAAAGCTTTCAAAGTTATTTTTTTTTAATTGCATTGTGAGCAAGTGACATCACAGTTGATTTCTATTTTGAACGTTGAAGATTAGATTTTTCATCATTTTCTAAATACGCTTATTAAAAAAGACGATATTTATTAAAAAGACGATATTTTATCTCTAGATGAATGCATTTACGCGAAGCAAAAATATCGTAATTTTTAAGCTACAAGAGACGATCCTGTATTCGAAGGAGAGCTTAAGGAAAATTGTTTTTTTTTATTCAGGGGACCTTAACCTCTGTCAAAAATTATGCAAATTCGATTGACTTTCTAGGGTTATATTGCTTCTCATGAAACAGTTTATAAGCCTGAGTAAAAATTATAAAAAATCTGAAACTTTCTTTGCATAGAAGAATTAATATTTGAAGTATGATTATAAGAAATTTCATGCTCAACAATGATCATGAACCATTCGAATAAAAATATACCATGAGCAGTTGGACCCCAAGGTATCATTTTTGAAAACTTGTTCTTGATAAATTTAAGGTGATAATATAAGTCTCCAACGAATGACATTTTGAAATAACTTTTTTTTATTCTAATTGCTTTATCTCGCATCTTTTTAAAATGATTGAGAAAGACCTTTTCAACATTTAGATAAGTTATTCAAAAATAAGCAAAAATAAACTAAAAAAATTCATTTTTTTAATCACATCGCTCACACGCTCTCTCGCAACACTGACAAAATTTTCGGGGCAACACCGCCCGATGGCAGTGCAACACCAGGTCAAAACCAGTGCAACGCCGTCCGAATAAACAAACAGTTTGACAGCACCTAGTGGTGCACCAGTGCAACACTAGTGGATGCCTCGGCATAAACAAATACGGTATTAGTTTTGCTGCGTTTGGCACATTTTCCACAACATTAGATCTTTGTGAAGTTTTCCAGCTGAAGTAATCCCTGGGTCCAAGTCCTCCCTATATGTAGTCTTTCGACATGGATTGTTGGGTGTGTGCAGTTGGATCTTATCAAATACTTTGGAGACAAAATAGTCATCCAGCCTGAGCTCGATGTATTCATTCATTTTTTATTTCAATTTTGGTGTAGTATAACGTTTTGATTTTCCGAAAAGATGCCTTTTATAAAGCTCTTGACCTCTATTCTCCTATACTGATTACATCATCAATTTCCAAAACAGGAAAAAAAATCCAAAACACAAGTTGCTTGACGAAAATGAAACTGAATTGGACAACAAAATACTGGTAACAAGTATTTATGATCCAAACTATTTATTATAAATATTCTTTAGCAGGTAACAATAGAACATAATATGTTCAGAGAGCTTGATAAAAGCATCAAATTAAAACAATTTGATAATCAGAAAACTTTCAAAGAACAAACTATATATCGTTAGAATAAGGTTGCCAGATTTTCGCGCACATCTCCGGGTCGGGTAAATCCGGGCTATCTATATATATAAAAATGAATGTTTGTCTGTCTGTCTGTTCCCTATAGACTCGGAAACTACTGAACCGATCATCGTGAAACTTGGCATCTGAGGGTTTTTGGGGCCGGGGATGGTTTCTGTAATAGTTACAAATCGCTCCGACTTAAGGGAAGGGGGGCTCCCATACAAAATTTGTAGTTTTTCTAAACAAATTAAAGTCATGACATCCATTTTCTCGAGATTTTTTTTCCTTTGGGCGGTTTGTTTTTCGTCTCCATGGACGAGGCGTCGCAAGCCAACGTCGCGAGAGGATAGTAACCATGGCATAGCATACTGATCAGTGGGAATATTTAGGCGCGTATTTCTTAACCAAGCATATTTTCAATGCACGTGGTGGCGATATGAATCCTTGATGTGATTTTTTTTCTACTTGATTCCTAGCTCATTTGTACAGCACATGGTTATGAATGACGCCTAGATGTGACCCAGATTGACATTTTGCCGATCGAATAAAACATATACCTACCTAAATTTTTTTTTGCCAAAATCTAAAATTAAAAAGTCATGGCATCCATTTTTAGAGATTTCCTTTTCTTTGAGGGGTTTGTTTTTCGTCTCTATGGTCAAGCAAACGTCGTCGCAATGGATCGTAACCAAAGCATACTGTTCATTGATCGCTGGACAAATTTAACAATTAGGCGCCTGTTTCTCAACCAAGTATCTATATTTCTTATGCACGTGGGACGATATGCAACCTAGATGTGTTTTTCTTGCTTAATTGTACACAGCACGTGGAAATGAAAAATATAAATTTTGTTCTGATGCTAATGAAATAATGGTATGACACATTGTGGACAATTGAAAAAAAAATACTGAAAGTAAAGAATTTACATACAATTTTTTAACGCATTTTGCCTACAAGGTTATTTTTTAATCATATTGATAACAGAAATATGAATAAGCTGTCTACATAGGTAGATCGGAAACATGTTGTTGAACATGTAAAAATGTACTTAACTGAAAAAAAAGATAAAAAATCTGATCCGACACATGAACAGATCAAGAGACTTTTCTTTAAAGTAGATAAGATAGGACTGACGTGTTCATAAATGAAAGGTATCAGTGAAATAAACTGATTTTTCTTGACCGAAAGTGAGGGAATTCATTTTTCGAAAGAATTTTCATTCAAGGAACACTAGAGCATGTTCAAACGTTAACTTTTCTCTGTTCCAAAAAAAAAAAAAAAAAAAAAATAATGTTACTTTGATTTATCGGCCTAGCGGTGAAAAGTGATGTCCTTTTTAGTAGGGACATCTAAAGATTAGGAAATTTTTTATATAGATGGATAGAAGGTTAGAAGAAATGAAAGATGGTGAAAATGAGCGGGTAGAATTTGTCTAGAAGCATTACCATCACATACCAAATTTTTGTTCCTCACGAGCCTACTACTATGAAGTGGTAGATACAGATAGAGTTGCCTCTACCACCACACATTAGTAGGCTTAGCGTGGTCCGCCCCACAAGCGAGAACTTGTAGTGCGGACGAACAAAAAGATGGTATGTGATCGCTCAGATAAGCTCCCTTTAACTCAGAAACGCATCTATCGATGTTTAAGTCTTCTCAGTTTGTTATCTTCGCATTCGTTACATGCGGGGTTTGCATGCGAAACGGTACGGTCGATAGTCTGATAGTGACCAACCACCGATGCTATGATGTCGTGTTTTTATTTCTTTTTGGCCAAAGTTATTTAATTTTATGAAGAGATTAACCACCGTAATTTTTGTTTTGTTACTTTGATTTATCGGCCTACCACTTCATAGTAGTAGGCTCGTGAGGAACAAAAATTTGGTATGTGATGGTAATGCTTCTAGAAAAATTCTACCCGCTCATTTTCACCATCTTTCATTTCTTCTAACCTTCTATCCATCTATATAAAAAATTTCCTAATCTTTAGATGTCCCTACTAAAAAGGACATCACTTTTCACCGCTAGGCCGATAAATCAAAGTAACAAAACAAAAATTACGGTGGTTAATCTCTTCATAAAATATAAAATAATGTTTTCTTCTAAAAATTGTTACTTCGGCCCAAATACACAACTGTAACGAATTTAGAAATGAAAATGGGAGCTTTTTATTTTAAATAATTCTGAAAAAGCATCGTACTTTTTGCTTACATATCAATTCAAGTACGTACTTAACATGAAAAATGTGTTTGTGCTACATGGCTGAATAAAATAGATTTTTGATCAGTTTTTTTTAAGTGAGACTTTGGAACTGATATTCAACTGGAAGCAAAATTTTTATGAGAAATTTTTAGTATACCCTTAAAGTGTTAAAAATAATGTTCCCTCCTGTCAACTTACATAGTGGGGCAAGGGGAACGTCGAACTTTAAGAAATTCATCTTCAAAATGATTCAATATGTTGAAAAGACCAGAAGGGATATTCCGAATATTGCAACTGAAGCGAATATGTAAAATTCTTAAATGTCTTTGTAAATGAAGGTCATTTTATTTGAACAGCTTTCGTTAAAAGTGAAATAACAAACATAGGGGCTTATTCTGCGAGGAAATTTCATATCGTTTTTCTGGCGTAAATAGCCTCTCTAGCATCGAAATTTTCTTTTGGATGAGCTGTTATTGGTCTTCAGAGCTCATCGATACACAAATTTATTTTCTGACGGATTTTCTGAAGTCAGGACGAAGATGTGAAATTTCGTGAATCACGTCACTCGGGTCGCAGAATAAGCCCCATACTACAGATATATATAAATAAAACAAACAAACAGATATACGTATTGTATCCATTTTAAAGCCATTACTCTGACGCATCTGAAAATAAGCTTTGCATTTACACTTGCTCTAATATACGGAACAAATGTTAACTTAGAAATTTGTTTTTGCCAACATTTTAGAATATTTGACTTTCATAAAGAAAATAAAAAATGCGTAGAAATAATTTAGTGATGCAACTGATATTTTTTGCTTTATAAAATTTACAAAAAAAAAAGAAATTTACACTGTATAAAATCGATAATTTTCATACCATGATAAGTGTTGTTTGGGAAAACTTCAAGCTATTATGTCTCATATCCACGAGTTTGGCATATGGCGAAACATTTTTTTAACATAATTTTGGCGCAAAAAGGATAGATATTAAAACCGCTTCGAAGGACGAGGAGTGTGAAAAAAGCTGTTTGAAAATGTTTATTTAAAATCCTTTTCATCGTTTTTTTTTAAATTCGATAGCTTATTTTTTTAACTCCGAAAAAAACATCATTAAAAGCTAATCAGGGGCTGGAAGTGCTGATAATATAGAATTTTAGGAATATATTCAAACCACTGTCCGATTCACGCTTTTGATCGGTTTTCAAAATTCTATTTCCATCAAGTACAATGTGCAGTAAATTCCATTATGCGAATATTTTTTTTTCAGTCAGAAATGTATGTAAACTCGAGCCAGGTAAATCAGCCTACCTTCTTCAAGCAGTGTGGGGCAAAATTGGAAAAGATGGGGGAGATTTTAAAAGAGGGTTTTTTTCGTACGGATATTTGGCATAACTCAAATAGAGATGCGACAAATGTTTTTATGGAAATTCGTAACTTCCCACTTTGGGAATAAGGGTGGAAAATCCATAAATATTCACATTATTTGAGTCATTATGAAGCTTTAAAAACAGAGTACAAATTTCAGATCTTGAAAAACAAGTTTAGAAATCAAGCTTTAGTAAATAATATATACCAGCTTTGAATTGCAATTCTGAACTCCAGCTGCAGATCTCATCTCAAAGTTGTTGATTCTTAACCATGATGAGGTTTGATTAAAAAAAAAATGCTAAATTTGAATAATTTTTTACAAATTACATTTATTTTTGCAAGGTGTAGCAATGCACACCGGGTCAGCTAGTTTTATATAAAAACCTGACAAAATCCGAGCATTTGATTTCAAAACTGTTGACTCAAAATCTAGACAATATACGGGCAAACCCCAGGAATTACTCTACAAAAATTAAGAAAAAACACTTTAAAAATTTTTCATCGAAACACAAAATTTAAATTTTCAATAAACCGTTTTTGATTATTTTGATAAAAATTCTTCACAGCATTTCCAATTTTGACGTCAAAATGAAAAACTTAGACCACAATTTGATTTATGTCTGTTTTTGCAATTAAAGGGAATAAACTTGGGCTTTTTTTTCAACGAAATCCGGACAATCTGGCAAGCTTACATTAGAAACTTAAAATATACTCATTATAAAAAACTAACGCTCATGATACAACTGGAAATTCACATCTCGGTTGATAAACTCTTGGTAAATTTTGTTAGTTTCAAGCTCTACGTCTAATCGTTTTAAAACTGAGCAATGTCGATACTTAATATATTTTGTGCCTAACACTGCAAGTTCTGTCAATAATTGATTGTGACCAATTTTCACGAGAACAAGTTAATAAATTTTCGAAATGTGTTATTTGATTGGAATTGGATCAGAAATCGCTCTCATTACTGTCTTAAGTTTTACAAATTGTAAAGTGAGAAAAAATTTTGGTACAATACATCATCTGCTTATGTCAAATTTAATCATAAACAATGAGTTTAAATTCACTTGAAAGTGGTTGAAGTAGTTTCGTTGAGTATTTTGTTAAAATATAAATAAATTTTTATATGCGATAGTGTTGAGACGCTAAATAAAATAAATAATGTAACCCACCGACAAAATTCAAGTGCCAATAATGATAACTCATTGTCAAATAAGGTGTCTTTTCTAAACTTTACAGATTTTTGATGTTTCAGATGATGAATACTTTTTAGGTTAAAGCGGACTTTAAGTCTGTGGGCCATAATGATGTTTTTCGCAATTCAAGGATATTGCTAATATCATCCTTTGTTGTCGTTTAAAATACGTTTATTTATTTCGTAGAAGGAGTGAAAAAAGAAAATATAGTAACGCTTATTTTTCATGGATAGAAAGCAGAGCTTTTCCCGGTACATTTCCACTAAAAGTTAACCCTCCAAAGCCGTTCGGGTCAATATGACCCGAAGCGCACATTTCAAACATCTTTATGATCATTCCAAAATACTGATGAACTGGTAATTTTGACAGACCAAGTATGTTCTATGAAAATAATTATCAAATCAACGCCAAAAAATAAAAATTTGAGTTTTGAAAATCGGTTCATTGGGAAATGAAATACAGCTAAGCAAAGCCAAAATTGGATGTCGTTTTTTTAAAGTAAGATTTTTTTCTACCGGAAGATTAGTCATAGCGGTCAACACTTTCATTGGACCCCAACATATCTATACATTGCCGGATAGATGGATTCTTGACAATTTCAAACATTAATAAAACAGTTAAAAACAGGAAAGCTGTCAGAAGTTATGAGTATTTTAAAAATAAAATTTATTTTTCGAACTTTTTACTTTCTGGACCAGTTTCTGATAATCTGGTAATACTTATCAACTTTATTTTGAAATGTTGAGTAATTAGAATAAATTACCTAGACAATGAATATAATATCATCAAAATCGGTTAACATTTGCAGCCAGGAGAACGAAATCAAACTACAGTTCAAATTTCTCCGAAACGGATTTTCAGCGAACGGCTTTGGAAGGTTAAGTTGAAGTGTTACCACTGGTGTTACTTTCTAAGTTTTAACAAAGAATCAATTATCAATAAAAACAGAATAACTTAAGGTTTTTTTTTCTTGATTTGATAAAATGTCCCTGATATTGCTCGGATTTTTGGTAGTCAATTTTGAAATCAACTACCCAGATTTTGGCAGCTTTTAATATAAAAAAGCCGGATTTGTCCGTTCCCGATACATGCTGTAAAAATTCTGGCAACCTAAAATTTAGCGCAATTGCTTTGATTTAGTTACAGAAAAAAAGGCAACGAAATTAACGAAGTTACTTAAAAGCTCAAAATTTAATTATTGACTGGCCAATCCTAACAGTAGTCTGGGAGGATTAAATTACCTGAAATAATTGAAATTATCTGGAATCATATAAACCCATCAGAATCCATTAGATTAAGATTTTATGACTGTGTAGAAATATAAATAAACGAGCTTAAAGATAAAGAAAATCACTTAATACCTTTTCCAGCTATAACTTTTTTGTGATAACGCTTATCATAATGTAATCTGGAGCTAGAACGTCTTAATTTAAGTTTTAGAAACATTAAAAAATACTCAACAATAAACGACCCGTTAAAAAAAATCGATTTCAGTATTTATAATTCTCCTGAGTAAAAAGTCTAAGGATCCCATTCGCTATGCAAGTCCCTACATCTGTTCAATCTATTGAGCTTAAATTTATCGTGCAACCTTCTTCTGAGCCAAATAAACCTTAAGTGTGTGGTTACATGTTTTATTTTTTTTTATATGCATTTTAGTAACTCTACTATACAGTATGACCCATAAAAAATAGAAATGTTTTGAAATCATGCTATCATCTAGAGAAATGTGTTTGAACCTTGATGATAGATTTTCACTTTTTTGTATGGGTCTGTACTATAGAGTAAGGTTGCCAGATTGCCCGGTTTTATCCGGGTTTGCCCGGATATTTTATTCAAAATTTGGGAACAGCTCGGCCCGGCCCGGTTGCCCGGATTTTATTGAAAAATGCCTAGATTTTGCCCAGATTTATTCACTTTATTTAGAAAATCAACCAAACAAAAACAACGAACGCCGCCAACACGAATTTTGTGGAGCATGTCTCATAAAAATAATCATGAAATTTGTTCTGGATGCCTTTAATACGATTCAAAATCTGTCGATGAGTTTTGATCAAAAAAAATTTTTTTTTTCTATTTTTTTTCTTGATTTTTGCTTAGTTATTTCTGGGTTTTGAGAAAATTTGCCCGGATACTGCCCGTATTTATGATCGTCACTTTTGAAATAAAATGCCAGGATTTTTCCAGCTTTTTATAAAAAATTGCCCAGTTTGTCCGGCCCGGATACGTGCTGAAAAAAATTCTGGCATTCTTACTATAGAGTGACCGATTGCCAGTTAACAACTGATTTTGGCTGTTAACATACTGGATCCGGTTAAGATTTTCACGGTGCACGTGCTTCCATCCGTTGTTTACCGTACCAGGTGGAGGCATTTTCTTCAAGATGAGACGCATGGTTCTGGATCGGACAAAGTAACCTCTAGGTCTAATACTCTCCAGTTTTTTATTTCTTCTCGTAGGTCTTAATAGGGTGTATCAAAAAAATCTAGACCAGATTCAGAAAACCTACAGTTTTTAAGATTTGATTATTTTCATTGAGAGTGAAGTTCCTGTTCCTCAAATGGTTCTTAAAAATTAACAGTTTTTTTCGGAAATTATCCACTCGTCCCGGAACACCCTAACTTCTCCACCGAATGAGGAAGAAGTCGTCTACGACGATGACCGACAAACGGACGGAACAACGACTTTGCGTAAAAAGAGGAGATGTGCGGCTTCTGGAGATGTTGTTTTTGTCTAATCATTCTTCTCTAATTTGCCTCGTCCGGTAGTCCGGTTTGGTCGGCGTCAGGCGCATTCGGTGGCGAAGCGCCCGGCCCGTTTTGAGCTCGATATTGGCTCATTTACTGCTGCCCCTTGTCCGTCATATGGGAGCACCGGCTATTGACTTTGTGCGTCCTATGATGCCGGTGGTTGTGTTGATTCTTGGGACTGACGCGACGTCTAGATATGGATACTGGAAGCATTTGTTTTGCCCGTTAACGTCGAAAGGCGGTAGCGTTTGACATTAGTCGCTCGATTGAGCTATTCAAGTGAAAGTTGTTCATTGGAGATTAATGTGAATACTTTAAATTTTTTAACAATTTCACAATTCATGCGACTACCAGAAAACTAGCCAAGCTACAAAAGAAATAAAAATTGAATAAAAAAGGATAAGGTGTGCAATTTGAAACGCTCCATTGCGTGTTTTACCCACAAAGTTATCATAATTGCTAAAAACGCATTTTTTTCTAATTGTGTGTGTGTGTCTTGCGAGATAGGAAAGTTGCAACTTTGTATGTCAATCAGCGCTAAACAATGAACCATGAAAGAAGTACCTATATAATTAAATATAATTAAACCAACATAAATTAACTGTCAATGGTAGGTATCTTGGCGTCTGATATAAATGCTGTCAACTGTCAACATTTAATTGAAAAACAATTGAACGACCACCTCACGTCTGAAGACATGAGTTTTTTGAAAAAGTATCTGTAATGAATAGTCTCCCATTTTGGCTATTGATTTTACTGCTGAATATTACTAAGTTTTACAAACATGTTAACGACAGTAATAAGTATCGGGATGAACGCACCTCAAATATGTTAAATCCCAGTAGAAAAAAGACTGTCACGACATTAATTATCCCGTTTATCCTCAGACGTTCTTCCATTTTTGGAACATTTGGACAGCATGGCCTCGTTGACTATTGATAACTTTTTTTTGACGGTCGCCATAAAAGTCAAATAAAGTATTCTTTACTCGAT
Source organism: Uranotaenia lowii (assembly GCF_029784155.1). Classification (NCBI taxonomy): domain Eukaryota; kingdom Metazoa; phylum Arthropoda; class Insecta; order Diptera; family Culicidae; genus Uranotaenia; species Uranotaenia lowii. The sequence continues at coordinate 85,775,229 of NC_073693.1, forward strand.
TTTTCACTATTGATTAATTCTCCAAAACAGATTCTGCAAGAGCTTTTTTAACTGAGAATACCAAAACGCACCGAAAACTCGTTTTTCACACTAAACGTACTGCAGGGGGTCAAACGACATTATTTTGTTAACTTCAAGTGACTATAACTTAAGGTTGCCAGATTGCCGGTTTTTTTTGGGTTTGCCCGGATATTTAATACAAATTTTTACAAAAATCCAGTCTGGCCCGGTTGCCCGGATTACAACGAAGAAGCCCAAATTTTGCCCTAATTTATTTACTTTATTTGCCAAAATAAACAAAAAAAAAACAAATTGTGAAGTAAAAATTTGAATGTATGCATCAAATCTATTGAACTGATTTAAAATAATCACGAAAGGTTTTTTGAAAGCCATGAATACTGCTGGCAAGTTATGATGAAGAACATTTATTTTTATTTGTGTCGAGTAATTCCTGTAAATTTGATCAAATATGCGCGAAAATTGCTTTGATTTTTGGAAAACAATTTTGAAATCAAATGCGTGAGTTTTGCCAGGTTTTTAGATAAATTAGCCCGGATTTGTCCTGCTCGGCTACTTGCTGAAAAAAAAAAATAGGACAACCTTACTATAACTCCTATAATAATCATTTTCTACATACTACTTTTTTTCAAAATTAACGTATTTTTTCATTACAATAATTTTTTGAAATTTTAATATTTCGAAAAACGTATGTAGTATACCTGTAAATACCGCCAGGATTCAAATGGCGCCAAAAACTTTTTCTGCCAAAAACTTTCTTGTTTCTCAACCGATTTTTACAGAATTCATAGCTTTGAAAAGCTTGTAACGCAACTCAAATATAGTTTTCAGATAATATTCAGCAACAAAAATTTATTCCAAAGTTATTCAAAGTCAAAGATTTTTTTTAACATTCTTCGGGAAAAAGGCTGTTAGTCAAATATTCAGTGCTCGGAAAAAAATTTACTAAATGCCTGAGAAAGTTTCAGTTAGAAGCTATGTGTTCTACATATGGATTTTTTTTAATTTCTCAAGATCATGGCCACAAAAATGAAAAAAATTGGTTTAAAATCCGAACTTTTTAATGAATCAACTGTCAAAGCTGTTTCAGTCACAACAAAGTAAAAAAATTTTTGAAACATGAATTGGAAAGTTCAAGTTATTTGTGATTTTTGAACATATTTATATTTATTTTAAAAAAACCCCGAACCAAAAAATATTTGGCGACTATTCAACGACTTCTCTTCGAAATTTTTATCACTCTGCATTTTCTGAGACTATTTTAACACCTTAATTGCATTGCAATGGATTTTAAGTGTGTTAACGCCTTACTTGTGCATATAGTATAATTTCACCACTAAGTAAACAAACCATCCGGATCAAAACACTGTCAATAGATTCGCGATGGGACAACTAGGGGCGCTGCAGTAAATGAAAAGATGAGACCAGATTCTATGTTAAACAGCCTTTATGGCTAAATATTGTCTAGAAATCATATTTGTGTCACGCTACAAGCTTCCCAAGACTATAAATTTTGTAAAAATGGGTTGAGAAACAAGAAAGTTTTAGAGGAAAATATGCTGGGGGATATTTGAGCCTTGGCTGTGTAAAAAGGTGTATACAAAGTGTCAGTATGTTTGATGTTTATTCTGGCAACACTGAAGCGTTCCAGGCTTTGGAAACGAAGCCTTGCCAAGGTTGCCAGTTTTAAATTAGTGTATTAGTGAGTATTAAGTTTTTACAAACACTGTAACATAGTAACCATTTTTTTATGCGTGGATGTAAATTTTTTATTCAAAATATAACTTAAACTGTAATATTAATAACTGGCAGCACTGTAGGATAGTTTTTTTTTAATTCAAAATTGTTTACTTACATTAAGCATGGGAAGAAAATATCGAAGATACCAAACAATTGAGAAAAGTGGATAAATAGCTTCCGCGATCCTTATTTCGCTGTTACCTTTCCATTAATTTTATATGAAAATGCATAAAAAAGTAAAAGCAAACACAAAATCCATGTAACTTTTTTCACGTGCGCCAAAATGCCTTGAAATGTTCTACAAAGTTGAAAATAAGTCTAAAACTTTGACTCCTTGACGCTTGTGTGGCTGTTTAGTGTTGCCACAACTAATAACGATTTTTTTTAAATTTTTCCTTTTTTTTTAACAAGAAGTTCCATGCAAATTTGAAGGCCTTTGAGGATCACTTTAGAGTTTTCAGAATGAGCTAAAACTTTGTCCGTATTGTTTGTTCGTTGATTGGATCAAGATTGGGGGGTAGGAGCTAGGTTTCAATGAAGTTGGGAATTAAGAACCACCCTAATGAACATCAGCCGAAGTTATATGCTGAATACAAAAATTGTTTGAAAACATTATATATTTTTTTAGAACCATCCATATGGTAAAATCATTGATATTTAGCCATTTTGCGAGAAATTCAACAATTCTTGCTGTGTGTGCCAAGCTCGACATGAGGAACAGAAGCACGAATGTCTATCGTTGTAGCTCACTATCTTTGTCATGTATCGCTAATATAACAGACGATCGAAAATTTCTTTCTCACCATCTTAATGAATTAAATCGCTCCCTTGAAAGGGTGCACATAAAAGTAATCTGTGAGTTCCGACAGAATTGGCAGGAGATTGAATTCTTTTTGGCTAATAAGAAGACGGAACTATGTTGTTAAGAGTGCGTACTTTATTTTTTCCATGCGAAAACTGACCATGACTACAACTAAACGTTTGATCATATTTTTTCTTCAGCCGCTAGTGTATTTAAAATATCACAATTCATCAGAGATTTTGAATGTACCTTACAGTGATATGAATTTTTCAAGCAAATGCGCACTTAATTTTATCGCCTACTGTTCATAATCAGTAACATGTGATGTGAAAATATGATTTCTTAACTTCCTAACAAAAATCACATTCAACAAGTGGAGCGTTCAACATTCCGGCTAACTCGAACGCGGCATCAAAAAAAAAAAGTTATTAACATCATAATAATAATCATTTATTGTTTTCCAGAAATATGAACCCTCGCCTCTCGCCGTATGAAACTTGTTTTATTTATCGAGTCGGCGCTGTATTTATTCTGCTTTATGTTTTCACCATCATCATGATTCTTTCGCTTGTTCGCTCGTTTGGTTCTTTCATAATCTCTAACGTGTGGGCTAGATATCAACCGAAAAAAAAACATGAAACAATCATGCAAAGAATAAAATGTAGATATTTTGGGCTAAAAAGATGAATCGTTTCTCGAGCTCTTCTTATTCGTCGTGACGAATAATATGTTCTGGGAACAATGAATTTTTCCAACAGAGAGACAGACACTGGATAGTAAGATAGAGAACAAAAAACAAAAACATCAACAAACGAACAGAAGTTATGAACGAGTGTGGACACACGGAGGGAATATAAAAAGTGAACCGTGTGTTCGTTCACGTTTCAATTTTCGCGTTTTCGGAGTCATTTTCTTAGAAAAGCATGCGGAAAATTCAAGTCGCGGGTATTGAGCCAGACCCGACGGCCACATTGATTCTGGAGAGGATCCGGTGTAGGAGGTTGATGTGTGTGGTTTTTTATTATTATTATTTGGTTCATCCACCCCCGCTCGCTTCTTCCTCTCTTCATTCATGCTAGCGATTGAAGAAAGATCAAAGGGAATGAAACAGAGGCAAATGTGCTGCTGCTGCTGCTGCTGCTGCCTTGTGTGATATATGTTTTCTAATGATCTTCGGTCGGCCGGTATCAACATTAGATCAGATGGTGGATCGGTGGATATCGAAAAGATGAGATAACCTACTTTCAGGGCTGGTTCGGTGAACGAGTTTCCAGCTGGTCATACATACGTTAAATGTTGTTTTTTTTGCATTCCTCCGGTCGATTGAAAGTGGTGTGCATCCCTTATTTATTGTATGCTACTAGCCTATTTGAATAGGTGCTGCGGGAAAAAAACCCACTAGCGATGAATACAAAACAACTCGTTAAAATATTGAACGCCAAAAAAGTTTTTTAATATCCCATTTTTGACCATTGAATCATTCAACTGCATCGTCAACCGTATGAAATCGAAAAAATCGAAAATTTCGACATCATTTGTTGTTTAACAAAAATGAAGGGATACATATTTCTGAAGCTTCTATTATTTATGTACTTAGGGGATACAAAGTGTATCTGCACGAATTCCCGTTGAACATACATACTATACAGTCAATTGGGGTAACATGCATTACTTTTCAACTTTAATGGCTTCTGAAAAATTATAACGACCGATAAATAATCATACCGCTTATGCATCAACAGTTTTAAAGTTGATGGGACATCAAATTGAGTAACTTGCAACACACTTAGTTTTATTGAAAAAATAATGAAAAAGTAAGACATTAATAGTTTTGGTTTAATTTGTGATGCCAAAAGGCCATGAAAAGGGCATGAAAACAACACTTTAATAAAACAGCAAATTGGAAGAATCTTGGCAAACCACAAGTAAAGTAAATAATCAAGAGAAGAATGATATGAACTGGTGTCTAGTTTGAAATTGAGATAGAGAGATAATTGTTTGCTCAAATTATGATGTTTTGGAAGCTGAATTAAAAAGCTGATTGGAAGGCCATTTAGACTTGTTTTGGAACTAACAAATATCAATAAAATATTGAATTTTGAGCTCCAAAGAACGTACTTCAGTTCAGATCATTGATGGAGCTGAGTAATAGACTGAGTCGATTTGAGGTCATTTTGGAATTTCTTAAACCCTGGGGTCTTAAAAGCTTCGTCTTGGTCCAATGCTTATCCATGATTTTTAGTAGAATTTTTAAGTAACGTTTATATGAGTAAATTTGAACTTTTAGATTTGTATGGGAAAATAGAATATTTTGTACTGAAAAATCAACATCGTTTTTGTTTCTTCTGTGGAACCGAGCCAGCGGACAGTTTTTGTGCCAATTTATAAAATTCCTAAGGGTAATTTTCCGCTGATCAACTTTGTCGAAGACCGTAACTCGTATCTTATTAGGCATAAAAGTTATTAGGTGTTGAATGAGGATATGACTTTTAGCTTTGATAAACAATAAATTCAATTCACATCCCTGCAGGGCGCCTAGCGAGGTATTGCATGACTACTTTTCTTGCAATACTTCGCGAGGCTCCAGCAGTGATGTCAATTGAATTTGTTGTTTATCAATGCGAATAGACAAACCTCTGTTAAAAAGCTAATAATTTTCCTGCCTAATAAAATACGAGGTTAGGGTCTTCGACAAAGTTGTTGAGCGGAAAATTTCCCTTAGGAATATCATAAATTGGCACAAAAACTGTCAGCTGCTCGGTTCCACAGAAGAAACAAAAACGATGTTGATTTTTCAGTACAAAATATTCAATTTTCCCATACAAACCAAAAAGTTCAAATTTACTCCTGACCCCAAATCGACTCAGTCTACGGAGTAAGCATTTTCGTACCTGTTTTATGGAACTTTCGGTTGCTAGGGCAGTTATTGAGAAAATTTTGAAAATCCGACCACACACTTTCCAAAACAAATTTTAATGCTTCCAATTTATTTAGATCGCTCAAGGCTGTCGTTTGGGTCTTCACAACAATTAATTTATTATTGAGTTCAAGGTGACCATGTTAAAATAAAATTATACTTTAAGAATTAGACAAAGTTAGATGATCGTTTATTGAAAAAAAAAATTTACTCGCAAATTTTCACCATACAAAAAGTCTTTATCAGATTTTAAATATATTGTCTACGTGTCGTTGATTGTAATTGTAATTGTAATTGTTGATTTATTTACACACGAAAACCTTTTAGCAATTAAAGGCCTTTTCATAAGGTCAAGGAAATTTTAAGTACATTCGAAACAAAGTATTACATTTCTGAACAACTGTTAGTAAAAAAAAAATAAACTGAACAAAGATTTAACATTTCAAACAAGGTATAGTGAAATTTAACTGAATATGTTTTAGTTATTCTAATGTTAGTTTGTAGGCGTTTTTGAAGCTAGCTAAAGATGTTTTGCTTTTCACGTCCAGTGGAGTTCTATTCCAGCACGAAGTCCCGTACACCAGCAGACTCTTTCCGCCAGATGTTGCATGTTGTGGTACGATGAAGCAGCGGGTCCGTTCGTGTCTTCCTCGTTGCAGATGTTGTTGAATGTACTCTGGTAGAGCTTGGTGGTAGGCCTGATGCATGAAGGATGCTATCCGAAGATCATAGTTTGCACCTAGTTCATGTCCGAGAATTGCCTTGCGCACAGGTAGTGTAGTTTCGAGACGGTTCAGATGAAAAACAAACCGAATAGCTGATTTGAATGCTCTAAATATACGCTCTCTGAGTCCAATTGACATGCCAGGATAGTAAACGATGTCGCAATATGTCAAGATGGGAACTACGACAGCTTGTACCAGCTTTAATCGAGTGGGTTGAGAAAGTACTGAGGAGAAACGCCGGAACGTTCTGAGAGTACCAAACACAACCTCGTTTACATGTCGTGTCCAATTTAGGTTGCAGTCCATCATAAGGCCGAGATTTTTCACAGTTGATGATAAGGGGATGTCTTCGTTTCTGAATTTGATTGCACTGTTCGGCGTAATGGTGCCGGACCTGCAGAAAATGATGGCTTGTGTTTTCTTAGGGTTCGGTACTAGAAAATTTTGATCAGACCACTGGACAATAGCTTCGAGGTCCAGGTTAACTTGCGCTATTATGTGATCGACGAGTTCTGCGGGTCCAGAGAGGTAGATTTGTAGGTCATCAGCGTAGAGATGATATTCACATTTCAGATGCCTCGGCAGACTGTTTATATACAGCGAGAACAGCAACGCACTGAGACATGATCCTTGTGGTGTTCCGTCGGATAGCAGCATTTCAGTTGACAGTCTATCTCCAGTTTTGACAAGTTGGGAACGGTTCTGAAGAAAGGAGCTGATCATGTTACACGCTTCGCGTGAAAATAGGAATTCGTTTCGTAGCTTCTTCTCCAGTAGATGATGTCGATGATAAAGTTAAATATTTTTTTAAATTTTCAATAAAATTTGCGATGTTTTTTTTTAAGATATATTCATTTCATATTTTTAAGAGTAGATTCAACATAGATTTAGAACATTTCCATAATGCTTCTTGGATTGAACTTCATTTCAAAGGTTGCTCAGCGTTAATTTCACCCAAACTCAAAATGAACAAAGTTATTTTTAAAAAAATGCAAAGTGTTTGAATACTTTTTTCCAAAAGAATTACTAAGAGAAGAAAACTTCGGAATTATTTGTACTGAAATGTAAAAATATTTTAGATCATCGAAGAGAGAATGCACTGAAAAGGAGATTGAAATTACTTAAGAAATATTTAAACATCCCTTAAAAACCAGTAATTTCTTTGAACTAGTTCTCGAAATCTTACATAGCCCTTTAAACTTTGTTTCAAGCAATTCCATTTCGCTGAAAATTTGAGTTTCCATGGAAAAACCTTAATTCTTAATTCTTTTTAATAAAAACTGTTAAATATTCGCGTGGTGCTGATAAATTTTGCAATACGTTTTAGTCCGAATTTTAAGGAAACCTGTTCGGCCCGAAAACCCTAACTTTATTTAAAACTGTCCGGATTTTGCCCCGACAAATTCACGTTTTATGCAAAATTCAATAATGGAAAGTGTTATTGTTTGAGGTCAAAAATTGTTTTTTTTTGTTTTTATCAAATGATGTTGTTGTTTTTATCAAAACGAATTTTAAATGTATTTTTTCTAAGATATAAATGGGATTGATGCAAAATTTCAATTTAGCCCGGTTTTTGGATTGAAAATGTTTAAATCAACTGCCCAAAACTGGAATTGCCCGGTCAGTATACGCCAGTATAATTTTGGAATGCTTATTATAAATTAAACACATATGTAAAGAGAACAGGGGTGCAATCAAGTTTGAATGATTATTTGGTAGTAGTAAAGCACATTTACATTTGGAACGTTTAACTTCTTACGTTATAGAGTGTCCCGGGAACTCCCGGTCAGGAAATCCCGGGAATTCCCGTTTCCCGGGAATCCAGTTTTCACTCCCGGGAATTCCCGACATATATTATTTATTGAACGGCTTCATTTTTAAATTATTTCAAATTCAAGTGAGTTTAACACAAATCTTTAAATAAATAGGTTTTGATTACTTTTTTGACAATGTTTCGATCTCTTAAGTGAACAATTTGCAGTGTTGTAGAGAAAGTTTTAGTTAGTATTTGAATTTTTACCCTCATTCTTTTTTCATCAAACAAAAGCTACAATTATTTGAACACATATGCAAAAGTGCGCAGTACGTAAAATCTGAAACGTACTTTCTCATTTCTAAAAATTTTAATGGCTTATAAAACATCGTATGAGGCTCTCAGCGCCAAAGGGATATAAGTGACAAAATTGTCGATTTTGAGTTAATGATGGCAAACGGATCTTCACATTTCAAACTATATTTGATAATTTTTACGGATTTTTTAAATTTTATTTACTTGCTTTTACATTCGACAGAAAAATACAAATTCTCGAAAAATATATAGAAAATGACCAATCACATGAATTTAAAAACGTGTTTTCTCGAAATAAGCTTTTATGCACTTATACCCATTTGGCTCTAAGGGCCTCATATCTAAGATCTCATTCAAGAACGATTGATTTTATTTCAGCATCCAAATAAATCAAAATTCTTCATTTTGGTATTCGTATCTTCGGCTAGTGCACATTATCCTTGAATAATATCAATTTAAAATTTTTAATTTGTTATTTTTCTTATTGGTTCAACAATTACTTAATCAGTTGTATTACCAATAATTTGCATGAATGGTTTCTGCAATTGCACAATTCAATTTACAAAACATTTTGTTTTTTTTTCATAGTTGATTATATATTAAAGAGTAAAAAATTCAGATTAAAAACTAAATAAAGAAAACATTTGAAATTGCATGCAGCAAAGCTTCAAACAGGGGTATTTCAATCAATATACATTAGACTGCCCCAAATGACCCGACCTTTGAAAATGTTATACGCTGCAGGCTAAAATTGATCCTGGGTCTAGTACAAGATCTCATGCCAAATTTGGGCCAGATCGGACCACGGGAAGGGGTCGCTCAACGAGCCTGAAGTTTGTATGGGATTTTGAGACATTTTGTTCGAGAGGAACATGAAAAACCAGTTTTTCGTCAATAACTTTTGTCTCCTTCGACCGTTTTCTTTCAAAAACGGGTTTTCTCAAAGCCTAAATTATGACAAATGTTTCATCTGAAGGTTGCATTTCAATTAAAGTTAAGATAAAAAAGTTATTAAGCTTCAAAAAATGGTTAACTTTTTTAAGGGTGATATTCATCACTGTTTTAATGAGACGACTAAAGTCCGACCAGAACACTCAATGTGAAATGCATGCCGTTTCGTCAAATAATGACCGATTTTAACCATTGTTGTTGCGCTCGATTGCAATTTTTATTTTTTTTCTAATATTTGAGTTTGGATGATATTCACTTAATAATTCGGAAAGAAGTTAGGGCGAAAAAATGCTTGACAATTTAAAAAAAAAATTGCATAACCACAGGGGCTTAGAAACATGAGTGGACGATTCGTGATGCCAATAAAAAAACAGGTTTTCATCATTAACTTTGCTTCTCGTCGACCGATTTCTTTCAAAAACGGTTTTTCTTAAAGCCTAAATTATGGAAAATATTTCATCCGAAGACTGCATTTCGATTAGAGTTAAGATAAAAAAGTTATTTGGCTTTAAAAATGGGCTAACTTTTTTACGGGGGTATTCATTACTGTTAATGAGGCGTCAATATGTTCGACCGCCCCGACTCATTAACAGTGATGAATACCATCCTTTAAGAAAACTCGTTTTTTGAGAAATCGGCAAACGGGAACCAAAGTTATTGATGAAAAATATGTAGGTTTTTCATGTTTCTTCCGAGCAAAATGTCTCAAAATCCACACAAACTTTTGGCTCGTTGAGCGACCCTTTCCTGTGATCCGATCTGTCCCAAATTTGGCATGGGATCTTGTACTAGGATTGTAGTCAATTTTAACCTGCAGCGCATAATATTTCACAGGGTTTAAATTTCCCATACAAATTTGGGGCAGTCTATTGTACAAATTTCCGCTTTTGATTTTATGTTTCATCTTTTCTACCTAACTCAGGATCTTTTTTTTCTCATAAAATCTATTCAGAATGATTGTTACCCTCAGAACCAACCGCCAACAATTTTTTTAGATCAAAAACACATGGACCAACGCTTTATGTATGATGCCAATAAAATGATAATTTTTCGAAAAAAGGTCCTTTTACATTTTTTTCACGTTTTGTTATATTAGCTGTAGCTTTCTTTTGACAATTAATTGATTTCAACAATAAACAAATTTTCTTTCTTAAAAATGTAGGCATTACGTTTCAAAGTAATTTATTTGAAAATTCTGCTACCGTACATGCTTCGAAAAGAAGCAGTTTCTACGATATTTGCCAAGCAATTGCTTCATATTTCGACTTCATATCAAAATACCTAAATATTCTAAAAATTAATCTAAAAATTAAGAGTCGATATATAATTCGTTTGTCAGTTTTTGGTTGGTTAGGTCATTTTGGAAAAAGTGTTCGGTGAATGCTTGTGGCAATTAGCGATGACACAAAGATAACTAAGAGCACGTCGAATGGTGTAGGGAAAATGTGTTAAGAATTATGACAGCTGCAGCGCAGATAGAAAAAAGTATAGGCTCGAGATTTAGTCCTTTATATTAACAGTATACATTTTTCTGAATTGCTATAAAGCTATAAAATTAATATTTACGAAGCTGCTGCAAACAAAATGGCGAAACACTTGTAGTATCTTGGTGCGAAATAAGTTGCTCTGGCTTTTTTGGCGAAAATGTTTCCTTTAAAGAAAAACAAGATATGGTTGCAGCACTTCAAAAAAATGTATCACATGAGAATCGAAGCCTCAAAATTGAGAATTTTGATCTGCTCAAAGATTTCAAACACGAACAGTTTTTTTTAAATCACTGATTTATCAAAAGACTTTTTAAAAGAAAATCCCAACAAATGGAATCAAAACGAAGACTATGAAAAATCCAGAGAGATATTAAAGATGGTTACAGTGAACGACTGTGCCGAAAGAGTTGTTGCATTGATTTTGGAATTTAATGGTTGAATAACCAAAAATTAAGAACAATTGCAATATTTATTGAAGGTAGTTGAGGCACATAAAAAAAAATTCAAATCTCCAACAAAAAATAATATGATCTTAAATGTTGTGCATAAAATTTAAACTATGTTAGTTCCTCTATGAATAAAAAAAAGATTTTGAATAACTTCGCATGTCAACCTCATTATTATTTGTAATAAAACGCACTCTAAACCAAATAAAGTACTCTGTTTTAACTACAGATAAAATTATAGAAAAACGCGAAGACACTGTAAATGGACCTGTTTTTCAAAAATTAATCTTTTTATTGGCATCACAAACCGTCCAGTCATGTTCCAAAGCCCCTGTGGTTATGCAATTTTTTTTTAAATTGTCAAGCATTTTTCCGCCCTTACTTCTTTCCGAACTATCAAGTGAATATCATCCAAACTCAAATATTAGAAAAAAAAAAATAAAAATTGCAATCGAGCGCAACAACAATGGTTAAAATCGGTCATTATTTGACGAAACGGCATGCATTTCACATTGAGTGTTCTGGTCGAACTTTAGTCACCTCATTAAAACAGTGATGAATATCACCCTTAAAAAAGTTAACCATTTTTTGAAGCTTAATAACTTTTTTATCTTAACTTTAATTGAAATGCAACCTTCGGATGAAACATTTGTCATAATTTAGGCTTTGAGAAAACCCGTTTTTGAAAGAAAACGGTCGAAGGAGACAAAAGTTATTGACGAAAAACTGGTTTTTCATGTTCCTCTCGAACAAAATGTCTCAAAATCCCATACAAACTTCAGGCTCGTTGAGCGACCCCTTCCCGTGGTCCGATCTGGCCCAAATTTGGCATGAGATCTTGTACTAGGCCCAGGATCAATTTTAGCCTGCAGCGTATAACATTTTACAGGTTTTAAATTTCTCATACAAATTTGGGGCAGTCTAATATACATACATTTAACATGTTTTCCAATATTTTCAGGGAAATTGGTTTTCAGATTTCCCGATTCCCGAGAACAGAAAAATGGCTGGGAAATGGACACTCTATTACTCAAGCACGATTTTGAGATTGAGAACCACCCTTCCCCCTCCATGTAAGAAAAAGTAAGTTTTCTCAAAAATCCTTTCTAGTAAAATCTTACGTTCTCAATGCTTTGAAAAATTCACTACATTTTTATCATAAAAAAAATCAACACTTTTTATCTGAAAAATCGAACATGAAAATTTAAAACCGCAATTAGTGGAGTGTGATGATCATCAACGACATAAAATAGCTTAAATAGGCAAATATTTGCTGAAATGATAAATACAACATACATTTTTCGTGAAAATAAAAAGATGATGGATCAAAAATATCATATAACAGTAGAGAAAGTGGTCAGTGTTTATAATTTTGAACGATAAAAACGCAGAATCCGTGATTAAATCACTGACTAAAACGAACAATTTTAAAAATTCTAATTAATTGTTTTAAATACAATGACTTTGTTAACAACTAAACATGCCTTGACAGACTACATCATGAAATAGCAAAAATTTTAGTACAGAATTTTTTGGTAAATCGTGTAGATATTGAATTGAAGATTGATGGCGTACTTTAAAAATTGGTTAACTAGAGAGCTATTTAATTATTGATTGAAAATTTGTTAAAAAGTTTTAAAATATAACTTATTGAAGTGGTGAGACGTTTCAATTCGCACCTTTTTCTACTGTTTTCTCTTAAAAAAAAGTTAAGTGCTAGTTTCGAGTACTGAATTTATTGTCAAAAAGTACATTTCACGACCTACATGATCAAGAAAATAAGTGGTTGGCAAGGTTATCCATATGTTGATATTTGTTGAGATGCGCTTCTTGTATGTTAATAAAATTTCAGGGGAATTTCTCGAATTTGCATAAAATTATGTATGCAACTTGTTACAAAACTTGTTTTTTTTTTTCAGCACTCGACGTAAATTTACGACTCCTGTTGAAAATAAACGGTTTTTGCAACTTGTTGCATAAATAACTATTCAAGTTTCCAATTTTTTTAATTAGAGATAAGAACTTGGCTTTCGGTGACTTCAACTGAATTGTTCTCAGTTTTAAAAATATTGACGGATAAATGTAAACATATCATCATAAACAAAAGCTAACAAGATAAGGCGATGGAAGCGGAAAGTTATTATTTTCCTCCTTAAAATACTTGAAGGATCTATCAAAGTTGGGTGAAATTTTAGCTGCATCCTGCAAAACCATCAACCAAATTCTACAGTGCTTCAATCCACGATGCCAAGTAAATGTTTGACGTTATGTAGTTAGGAGAGAATGTATGGCTGTTCCCAAAAGCTTCCTAACTAATCTCAACTCTACTATGAAGGCCAGGCCATGGTGTTGCTACATAGTGTTTGTTCAATAACTCCCTATCAAGTACAAACTGAGTGAATTGCTTTCGCATGATTGTTTGGTTTGAAGAAATAGTAAGCAAATATTAAAACCCCCTCCTCCCCTATATGCTTACGTAATTAGTGAACGGCCCTTGAGTAGAACTTTACAGAGAAAATTCAAATCTCCTTAAAACCTACCAGCCGCATTGATCCATTTTGTCATATGATGTTGCTTAATGATTAATTTTCCAACTCGTCACGAATGCCATAAGGATGGTTAAGTGTCACTAATAAAAGTTTTTAAAAAAAATTTCCATAATCATTATTTTTGGTAATTTGCTTAGCAAAGCATTTGATGTTTTCACTTTGAAAATTTTATGACTGTTGCCTCAAAAAATTGCGGACCAAATACAAGATATTTTGTTTTTTTCGCTAGACGCGATGCGAGACGCATCACTGAGAAGCGTAACTCAAATTTGATAATTTTGTTTGATGAAACTGAATTGTACATGATTGTGTACAACTCTTCCGATAATTCAATGATACTAAATTTATAGAATTTGGTTCAACCATTTCTAAGATAAAGAACTTCAATGGCTTCTAAAAAACTTGTATTCACAGTTAATCCTACTCCTTATGCATCAAAAGTTTTTTAGGATGATAGGACATTAAATTGGCGTAGTTTTAAAAATTATTGGTTTCTTTAGTTATTATTAATTTTCTAAAAACATGCGATTTGCATTCTCCTTAGAACTTTGTATTTAATGAAAAATCTTATAAACATGTATGAAAATTTATAGTTTTTAATATATTTGCGATAACTGCGGCCATTACGCATGAAAACACCAATTGCAGTGATTTTTTGGTCTATAAAAACTAATTTTCACATTTTTTCTGAAAATAAGGATGCTGCATACATTTAGGGGTTGTACAAAAAAATGTACAAGCTGAAATCATAAAAATAAATGTTTGGATGAATGAAATTTCAATGTATACAAACGCGTGATGCAAATCATTCATTCTCCAGCACATGGAAACGAGATTTACGAGATGTTTCTTTGATTTGCATTTTGTTGCATTTTATCCCAGACACTTAACTGAATTATAAAAATATTTATTTAAAAATATTTTTACACCAAAACGTTAAAATTTGTACATTTATTGCTCGATTTTTCAAATTTTGTATAAAAATAAAAAAACTTCAAAAAGCTAGCTTAAGATGCGAGAAATTATGTCATCATCATTTTGTAATCATTAAAATATAACTTTATTACAATACATTCAATTTAAAATTGATTCAGTGTGGTGTTATAAAAATGTTGTATCTAACCCTGCTGTTGCATGATGCCCTCCTGTTTGCCGGTACCAAATTTTGATGTTTTTGGAATTAGATTTCTTCTCGGTACTTAATGTGTTAAATTGAACTATGAAATGAAAACATATTGTGTTTTCAATTATGATTTGATAAAGTCTTTGTTCACAGGTTTAAAAACTTTTGTTAGATTTGATCGATTTATTTCGTATTGTTAACCTGCATGAAACGACATACAGTACCATTCATAATTGTATAGAAATTGGAAGCACGCGCACTATCATTTCGACTTTTAACTTCCATAACTTTTTACTCTGATAATATTTTTTGATCCTATTATTTGCGTTTTATAGATCAACTATCACACTATTATATCACAAAATTTTAGCTTTCTGGAGTTTGTGTGGCCTGAGAAGCAGTAATTCTACGAAAATCGGACTTTTTGGACTTTTCTCATTCAAACTGCAATATCTCTGAAACTACGCTACATTTTTTATTGAAATTTTGCAGAGTGATTGTTGAAGTATAAAGCTAGCATGTCTGAAGTTTTTGAAAAGTTCTATCGATGAGATCAAAAGTTACGCGAGGTGCAATATTTCAGGCATGGGTCTAGAAATGCGATTTCTATAGAATTTTGGACGAATGTTTCCATAGGAAAATCATATTCTCTGTTTAACAACCAGTAAATCTATTTCAACCAAAAATCAAAACAATATCGCGAGATTCTGATTTCAAAACACAAATGGATCATTTATTCCATTTTTTCTTTTCTTCATTGCTTTTGCCAGACATTTTATGTCTGATTGGTGAAGGAAACGATATTGTTCTCATGAATCGTCAAAAATTCGATAGAAATCGCATTTCTAGGTTCATGTCTGAAATATTGTACCTCGCCTAACTTTTGATCTCATCGATAGAACTTTTCGAAAACTTCAGACATGCTAGCTCTATATATCAACAATCACTCAGCAAAATTTCAATAAAAAATGTAGCGTAGTTTCAGAGATATTGCAGTTTGAATGAGAAAAGTCCAAAATAAATTTTCGTAGAATTACTGCTTCTCAGGCCACACAAACTCCAGAAAGCTAAAATTGTGATAGTTGATCTATCAAAGGCAAATAATATGATCAAAAAATATCATCAGAGTAAAAAGTTATAGAAGTTCAAAGTTGAAGTGACAGTGTGCGTGTTTCCAATTTCTATATAATTATGAACGGTACTGTACATATATATTTTTTTCTACCCTTTCATTCCTATTTGATTTGTCAATAATTATTTACTTTATCTTATCGGCGACGATTGAATTTTATCAACACCAACAACAACAGCCCCGATTTCTCTGTGCCGAAAATTGTTCAATATTATAAAACCATATTTTAACAAGCTCCTCTTCCCTTCGTTCCCTACTTCAGCCTCAAACCCCGTTTTCTTCATCTGTCATCTTTATCACTGAGGGGCTAGTGTGGCTGTTTGAGCTTTTGGAATGATTCTGTTATGAAATGTAGGTATGACAATCGGAACACTCACTTCGCAGTCGATATCGCTAGGTTTGGTTTGGTCCCTCCTATATAGTCCCGGTATGATTTCGGCTTTCGGTGGACTGAGAAGTGGCGCACGAAGGAAGGTGACAAATGTAATATAAATTGTCAAATCGACATTATTGATAATGGTTTCCGTCAGCCGCTTTATTGGCGCGGACTCGAGGCAATTCGATGCGCGTGTCATGAGCTTATTTCGAAATAGGTGTATACTGGTTGAGTTTTAATTCTGGTTTTTTTTTCTGACATTATTTCCTCCACGTGAATAGGAGAATAATAAGCTTTACTTATTAGATTTAATCATTAATATTTTTGTGGAATCAAAACAATGCAACAAATGTAATGCCTTTGGTCGTGGTTTAATTGATGATTCTAACGTGATATATTGTCTACTGTTGAATCAATTCAAACTCAATCATATTTTTTAAAGGTCTATTGAAAGTGTGTCTGTGAGTGTCATTATACTATTTGCAATGGCTTAAAAATAATTTGTTTATATTATCGATGGTTTTTTTTCTCCTTTCACAGGTAAGTGGACTCCCGAGTACCGAGAGCATGTTTGTAATTGCATTTGAACGTACGAAATCATATATGAGGATTTGATGATGTGATGCCAATCGCGCTCAAAGAGAGAAACAGACGGGCAGAAAACAATACGGCACACACTCGAATCGACAATTGGTAAGACAACAACAATAACAACAACAAAAAAACTCACTCAAATGCATTTCAATATATTTATAACAAAAACAACAATCAAACAATGCTCAATTTGAGTGAATGATTGCATGACCGATAGGGAGAGAGATAGAGAGACCACCTAAGACCAGGGGAGGGAGGAAATCAACAGGTTCAAAGAGCATGTTGCAGCAATACGACGACAACGAGTAGACCTACCTCAAGGTATCGAGCAGAATCACAGAGTCAGATGCAGAGGAGATCACCTGTGTATAGAACAACCGAACAAGTGACGACGATGAAGCTGATCGGTTTGATGATGATGAAAGAAGTTGTAATGGTTGGCAAATTGAAAGCAAAGGTGCTGGCCATAAAATTAGCATCTTTATATGCTCGATGCTCTAGTGCATCGAGAAGAAAAAGAAAAAGATGAATAAGAAGACGTTGTGGCGCTGTTCCACCTCAGCGTTTTCTTGAGCGGTCATAAAATAAAAATAATGTTATCATTCTTGCGACCACTACATTCATCAACCGGTCCGGGGTATAAATCATGGTTTTGTTTTTTTTTCCTGCTGTTATGGAATTGCGTAGCTATCGATTGTGTGTGGTATCAATGCTGACTAGTTCGGTGCCTTCTAAATTATTGAAAAACCAGTTGCGAAACGTTTACAACAATTGAAGACAAATGTTAAAGGCTGTAAAATATTTTCAATTCAATTATCCAGAAAACTGAAAAAAGTAGAAATGTAAAGGCTTTGCCATTAGAAAACGGCCCTGATGCATGGTAGGGTTGGCGAATGACGAGCTTACATGAGCCATTCCATTTTTATATTCTACACCCTTAGAAGATGTTGCAAAAATGTAGAGCAAATTTAGCAAATCTTTGTGCCGAATATTCGCGGAAAAGTGTACTGTACCAAACAGTACACGAAAAGCAGTACTGGCATAAATACTCGAGCTCCCAAGAAAAATAATACAAGACCACTACATTACAGAAAATTTCATCCTGAGAATCGATCTCACTGTAACATCTCATTCCGGCTTGCCAGTCCAATATCTTACCCAGTGCACCATTTAAGTCGGTTTGCATACGAAAGTTTATTGTTATAGTCCTTCTGCCATGGCCGATTACCAAAAAAAGGCACTGCATTCCCAAGTAACACCGATAGATTTATTGGACTCCCCAAGCCCCTTGTAAAACCTGAACTGTATCTATAAGCCTGCTATAAAACTTTAAATGTTACTTGGGTTGGCCGTCTTCCGTTTAACCGGTGTGTTATTTTATCCTCCTTTGTCTTTGATGGGACAGGGATGAGAATGACAGGGGAATGGGAAACTAGAAACTGTTTTCTATTGCCGTCCGATTTACCTACATACACACGCACAGCTCATCTGGGTTCGTGGATTTCTTCTTGAGCCGGTTAACATAACACACCACTCGGTACATCATTCGACAATATTATTGCTGGCTGATTGTTTCCATTCTGTTTTGTCTTGGGATAGGATATGAAATAGGTTTTATTTGGTGTCTTTCAGACAAATGCAATGCGGTTGCGCTAGAAGGACAATGCCAGTTATTAGACAGCTTTGTAATGCCGGTCCGGCATGAAATCTTATACCACTAATTCCTCCTCCAGGCAAGTTCATTATTGGAGCAGAGTCTGATTTGTGGGTGAAGAAAAACACAAAACAATACACACAAACTGGAAACAAACCATTTGACCTGTAATTAAAAAAATCAAAATGCATTGAGAATTGTATTCAAAATTCGATGTTCTAGAACATTATTCGTTAGACCGGTAAAATATGAAAAAAATATCATACAATTTTGGGACCCTTTTAGGCCAAATAACAACTTTATTCTAGGGTTTGATATGGGCTGTAGCAAAAAAATCAAAGATATGATAATTAGTATGGAAAAGTGATTTTATTGTTCAAAAATCGAACAGGAAAGAATAACAAATTGGTTTTGTTAAATGGTGAGACTATACGATTTTTTTTTAACAAAACATGTTACTTTCCTTTATTAATTCTTATAAAAATTTTCAATTTTTGCTGCAGCGCATGTCAAATCCAAGTACCATCAAAATTGGCACAGTTTTTAATGGGCCAAAAATGAACCGAAAACCGTTTGACAATTTTTGGTACATTTTTGGACTGCTTAATGGATTTTCACTTGCATTTCCACTTTTTTTTACTAAACTCAACTTCAAGTCCAGGACTTGATCATCATTCATTTTCAAGGCCAAGTAAGAGAGGATTTAAACTTTCAGCTCAAAATTTCATGTCCTACAACTAAGATTGTATTTGATTTCAACAATTATCAGAAACATATTATGCTTGTATATACCACCACTAGGGTGGCAGTAAAATGGGTCATGTCGAATTCCGCAAATCGACTGTAAATATTCTGTAGATTAACCCTAAAACTGACCTGTTCTCAATCGGACTTGTTTAGGGGTTGCCTCAACTCGCTCAAAGTTTCGGTAATTTGACCCTAAAAACGAAAAAAAAACCATATTTTAATTTTGATGCCAAATGCCTCAAAAATTCATAATACGTTGAAATCTTGTGTTACCTTAAAACAATTTTTTTTCTCAAAACATTGTTTCAATTTTAATGCCAAACGACCTGAAACTGCATGAAACGTCAAGATTCGGTGATATTTTGAGAAAAAAAATTCTGCTAAAGATCGATTTTTTACGACTTTCCGGTTTTCCGAAAAACGGCTCTGGTCCCAAGAATCGATTTTAGAAAATAATTTCTTTTTCGAGATAATACTAGATCTCGAAGTGCATTTCTAAAGCACTAGGCATCAAAATTTAAATTTCGATTTTTCGGATTTCTTTTAGGCCCCCCTTGCGTTGTTTTTTAAATATTAAAGTCGATTTGTGACAACATTTTTTTTTCAAGTTTACACCAGGTTTCGAAGTTTTATGCATTTTTAGTTATTTGGTATCAAATACCAGTATCGATTATTTGGGATTTTCTTAGGTACCCCCTTTGGTGATTTTTGAGGGTCTGAAACTTTGAGCGCTTTGAGGCACCCCTAAATCAATTTTGGTTGAGCTGAAATTTTGAACAGGTCAGTTTATTGATGTATATGATCGGATTTTTAAATTCGATCATAGAATATTTTCTATACAAGAATTGCCACCCTCAAACCCACACATCAATGAAACCATCGATTTTAATTAATAACGGCTTTCTAATGAAATAAAATTTTAAAGAAAATTTAACTTTTTTCAATAAAATTTCCAGCAAATGCTGGCAACTTGCTCAAATCTGTGCATATTTTTTTGAGAATTGATGAAAATAAATAACTATTGGTTTTCATATAAAGGGATAAGGATATGAGTTGTTTACTAAACATTTTCAATTTTTAGAGAAATCACTAATTTTATGACGTGTTTAGAATCTAACTAATTGTGGATATATTTTTCCTTATGTAAAAATTTTGACGAAATTCCTGTAAAACGAATATTGTTTCTATTGGTTGCAGAATTTATTTCGGTAATTTCTTTGAAAAAACACGCTTTTCTAGAATTTCAGAGCGTGTGACAGCTTTCTCTTTTTTCGGTTTCCTGATCTCTACAGGTCTTTTCAACCTTACTTATTTTTAACACCGAAAGCTTTGCATCCTTCATATTTCAACCCATTTATTTGATAATAATTTAATTTCTACAGTATTGATTCGTCCAATGATTCGGTCCAATCGTTTTTTAAAACACTAAATAGGAAGAAATGACTCATCGGGGTTTTGATGACTTTATTTATTTAATTATTTGGTGTTCCGTTTCTCGACATAACGGTTTTGGTGACTTATTTTTTTCTATGACTTTTTTGCTCAAGCAATGCATGAGTGAAAAAAAATTATTCATTAACACTATTTGATTCATCTTTATTTAGCTCTATTACCTAAAATAGAAACTTTTGAAAATACATCTTAAAATCTTTTAAAGGATGATTATGATTTGTTTAAAGAATCCTTTAGTAACAAAATTGGAAACTTACTATCACCGATTGTTGAAATCATAAAATGTGTAACAAAATCTGGTGAACTTAGCTTAAGATTGCCTGATGTTTTCCCGCACGTTTCGGCGCTATTTTATTTAAAAACCTGGCAAAATTCTAGCATTATAGTTCCGAAGTTTCATAACAAAATTCAGGCAATATCCGGGAAATTTTGACAAAAATCGAGGAACTATCCAACGACAATTAAGAAAAAATACATTTGAATATTTTTTTTTCATCGAAAAACATATCCAGATATTTTATCGTTTCTTAGGCTCTCAAACAATCGTTTTAGTTCATTTGTTATAAATCTATCTTGAAAAATTTTATTTTTAGATGTCAAGTTTTTTTTTTCCAATTTGAATATTTCGTTTGAATTTCCAAAAAAAAATATGCATAATTTCGCACAGAACCAGGATAATTTTCAACAAAATTTGGGCAACCGGACCGGGCAGAAGCTTTCCCAATTTTTGTTAACTTAATATAATTCTTTATAAAATCTGCAAAATCAGGGTTAAACCGGGTAATCTAGCCTGCTAAATGTTTTTAATTTGATTTTCACATACTATATTTCTTTTCAGAAAAAAAATAGGTAAATCCAATTTTCAAATGTAAAAGTAACATATTAAAATTTTGCGTTACAAATCGGATCTATATAAACTCGATTCAAGTTAAATATTTTAGTTTGAAATTTTGTTCTTGAAAAAACTGCTTTATTAATAATGTTGAACAATACGCCAAATCATATGGAATTCCATGCAATTTCTTTAAAAGAAGATACATGCTATCATCAATTACTTTTCATTAAAAATCAGTTCCTGAGGATGGTTTTTTTTTCAATAAGTATTTCTAAAGACAAAACTAACAAAATGTACTCTCATTCAATTAAGCTTTAGTCAACTTGCAAATCTAAATAAAATGAAAAAAATCAAATGATGTATCAATAAAATAACAAATTTTACTCACACGATTGAGAATAAATCAGAATCAAAGTTTCAAATCGATGCTTTTTTCTGGTAAGTCATAAATAAAAAATTCCGAACTAGAAATTTGATGAAAAAACAATTTTAAGTAGTCTGGTTTAAAAAATTAAAATCAATATTTCCGGGTCACCAGAAAAAGAATACGAACTAAAAACCAGGAATTTAAAGCCTCGGACATAAGAAACAGTGCACAGAAATAGAATACATAAAATATAACAATCTTTTTTCAAAGAGTTTAATCCGTGTTCTAAAATAAATTTCAGATCAAATCAGTACTGAACCGTAATTTAAAATTGATAATATGTAGATCATTATAAATTTCCAATCATCTTGGTTTACATTTTTTTCATCATTTTAAATGAAAAGGTTGATCAAAAAATTTCGTGGTGAAAACATAAACCAGGAAAAAAATAACACGAATTGGAAAAATTGATATTCATTTATAGTTTAAGAGAAATTATTAAAAACACATTCCTCATTGATGTTTGAAATATATTTAAAAAAAATGCAGAAAATAGCTGATTTCAATCCATCTGATCAAAGTCTGAGATAAATAATTTTTATATATTAATTTTCTCTATATTTAAAAAAAAAACAAGGCTGACAATGCTCATTTTTGATGTGCACAATAAAAACTTTATATATTTGTTAGTTCAATATATCATTAAACGATAATATTGATTGATCATTAAAAGGACTGCTACAAAATCAAATAAGCAATTTAAATTGCTAATATAAAAAGCACAAAAAGTACTTATTGAGTTGTCGAAGCCCGATAAAATTGAATTTTGAAGTTGCTACTTCAAATCACTTTTTGAAAAAAAAAATCATGATCGATTTAAAAAAGAAGATTTGAAATTTTAAAACTTAGTGAAACGTAACATGTTTTTCTTGACAAAAGTTTAGATTTATGACATTACAAAAAAAATAATGTTTTCAGAACACAAAAATTTAGACTTGAAGAACAAAATCATACTTATTTAGAAAAAATGCAAAATTCAAATAGTAGGGCCATTAAATTTGATGAACTTATCCAAACAATAATAACAAATATGGAGATGAAAAATATAAGTTTTTAAACATTTGTGAACAAAAAAATTAAAATTCAAAGCAAAAATTTAATTATGAAATTAAATTGAAAACTTCTGGGAACAGCAGTTTTGGTGCCTATTTTTTCATGACTGAATTAGATGACTTTTGATTTTTTTCGAGTCTTTTGTTGGAGTTTGTGTATCACCTCTAGTTTTGTTGCTAGAAAATTTATAATTTTTTAAATGAATCATATTAAAGGGAAATCAATCATTGATAGCTGATGAAAAAAAAACCTACATGAATAACAAAAACTGGTACTTTATTTGTTTATAATCCTTTTTATTGAAGAATAATGTTAAACTTAGATATTCTATCATCAGAAATAGAGTGATCTGAAAAAGTAAAATCCTAAATTTTTTAATAACACGTTTTTTCGAAATTGCACAGTAAACATTAAAAATATTTATTTCATTTGACGAATTTGTTGAAGAGGCAAAACGATTTGACTTTTGCTATATACTATTTCTAAAAATCAATTTAGCTTATAAAGTTATTCACGTTTTAGTGAAACATGTTTTCGAACAATTTTTGTACTTTTGGGATTGCTTTGAAAAATGTTTTTGCTAGAAAAACTTGAACAAAATCGAAGTTGAAATTCAGCTCATCTTAATTTTTGTTTTTAAAAATAAATTTCCTTTTGATAATTTTTATAATACTCTTTCGGTTTTTTAAATGTTTTTTTTTATCCACAGACAAGCAGATAAGATTCTTTGGAATATAAACTTTCTATAACCTTCTCGAATCCTTTTCGATCAGATGTTTAGTATTAACTCAATTTTTTATTCAACATTTTCTCTATAAAATGTCTACAAAATTCGTTCAAAAGGAAAAAAAACTAGATCTTCTAGTTTTACTCAAAAATAAACAAGTAATTATTTACACACTGAATGTTTGGATACTTTAGAAAAACAATGCAACCATGTTTTATTTCTGTCTTATTAAGCAACAGCCTACTTGATCTATTAGCTTCTTATATAAGGTAACAATATGAGTTTATGGCTTATTTATCTGAGCTTATTTTGTCTGTTACTGAGGACTGACATCGTGCACATGTTTTTTTTATTGGTTTGAAGAAAGTTTGGATGATTTTTTCTGAAGTTTCTTTCCC
This sequence comes from Uranotaenia lowii, assembly GCF_029784155.1. Lineage (NCBI taxonomy): Eukaryota > Metazoa > Arthropoda > Insecta > Diptera > Culicidae > Uranotaenia > Uranotaenia lowii. The sequence goes on from NC_073693.1 coordinate 85,799,450, forward strand.
AGAGGTTTGGTTCAAAATGTTCCGAAGACGAGACATATTTGAAATGCTCAATGAAAGCAGTCACGAGTCACGAGGCCTGGAATGATAGAATAACCTACGTTCTGGAAAAAAAGCAATCTGTGATTATAGACTGGAAAAAAAATCTGTGAGAAAAATAATAACAAGAGAATGCTCCAAACACCGCACAGATATATTCTTTTCTGCGAAAAATAATCTTTGGCTTCAAAAAAATTAGAACAAAGCTATCAATGAAGGTAAAAATGAAATTTTCAATTATTTTTATTTAAAAAAAAAAGCCCTACAATACAATCATGGATTCTTCAGGAGGAAGACCTTTATGTCGTGAATTGCCGGTGGCAGCGATTTGACAAACTTGCCCTCCTTCGGCAAACGCCGCATGAAACGAGTAATGGCATCCTCTAAATCGGCTCGCTGCCGAAGACGGAACGGCTTGCGAATAGCTCGCTGCTGTTCGGTTTGCTGCTGCTGTTGTTCGGCTTGTTGAACAATCCTATACATCACGGCTTTCGGCAACTGAACGAGCTCGCGCGAGGATTGTCAGTTTCTTATATAGCTTTCATGCTTCATCGGCTTTCATGCTTCGACCAATCAGAATCAATCAAAAAGGGGAAACAGCAAAGGGGAATTCTAAAAGGGAACTCAGCGAATCAAGCGTAGCAAAAGGCAAGAAGCAAACAAAAAAACTAATCGATAAGTTTTAATTCTGACAACATTTATAATTCTTTGATAGGGAAATATTCTGCATACTAATTTGATACGAGTTATAATAGTTTAACATTTATTTATTTAACCTACTGGTCTTTATCTCTACACTTTAGTTAATTTTTTTAGGTTCCGTTTGCTTGCTGAATTCTCGAGTTATAGATAAATTTTATATTTAATTTGTATGGAAGCATTCGTTTCATAGATGGAATGAGTTTTATAAGCCATCATAATAAACGATTTGTCGTACCTCAAAATCCTCAGAGTTCATATTTGGTTCAATTTGCTCGATTTTTTCCTTGTCAAGTTTCTATCAGTTGATAAATCTTTAGTGGTTGCTTGACTAGATCTTTGAATTGTAAAAGTTTTGACCCATTTTTATGAAATCTACTTCGTCTAGAAACTATATGGGTCTCAAACCAGCCTTAAAATAACATGCATTTCTCTCTTGACAAATTTGGATCCATTTGCACGATCAATTCAAGAATTGTGCAGATATTCAGATAATATTGTATGGGAGCCCCTCATTCTTGTGAAACATCATTTAACATTTTAACAGCCCTAAAAACCTTACTTAAAAATTTTCACGCCGATTGCGGAGTAGCTTCCAAGTTAATAAGGAAAATCAGCTAATCAATGTAATCTAGATCAAATATCACAACATCTAGATGAAAACAAGTTACATCAAATAAAAGATTTTAATCAGATGAACAACTTTTCAGAAGACTGCAAAACAGTAGCATTAGATTTGAAAAAGTAATGACGTTTTGACTATCGATTGGTCAGGTCTGCCCCACTGTACCCCGTTCATATAGTCTTGCGTCCAAAAATGGATTAACTCCACCTTTGCCAGCTTTATTCGAACGTTTTTTAAAATTTTTCACGTGTAAAGCAGAGTTTAACAATCAATTTAATATAATTTTCACAACATTAAATAACCCATGTCAACTTTCTCTAATGAACAGTCCTCCCTAATTTCTACCATCTTTAATCATCTAAAAGGTGATCCGGTCAAAATTTGGTCATGGGAAAACGCGTGTAAATCGGTAAAATCGTATATTTAAAAAATCAAATTAAATTTCTTTTTCAAGTTTATTTAGTACTAGCTGATCCCATACGAACTCCGCTTCGCTTTAAACTTGGAATATGTTATGAACAGTTTGTATGAAAGTCAATTGCCAAGCATTTTCCAGATGCACTTTCGAATACATTGTTAAGCAATAATCGCAAAAATATTAGACGGTCACTTTTCTGACGTCTGCTACTTAATTTGAAATCATGAATAAATTGACCGTGGCGAAAACCCCCGTGTATAAATTTCGACTCGATTGTTGCAAAACAACGCAATTATTGCCGAAAAATTAAACCCATTTTAATGACCTCTTATATAATCTTTGATAACTGGAGTCGATTACCCTTCCCTCAAAACTCCCGTGTTCAAATTTTCTAAGCAATCCATTGCATAATAACGTCAATAGTGCCAAAAACAGTGGAAATTTAATTAATATGGACGACCCCTTTCGTCGACCCCTGGCAAAACATTTGACATCTGAAATCGATTGCCTGTCCCTGA